>NC_139593.1:19026306-19533806 GCF_946808225.1 Silurus aristotelis
ATCTATCTATCTATCTATCTATCTATCTTAGTGTGTGTGTGTGTGTGTGTGTGTGTGTGTGTGTGTGTGTGTGTTTGCGTTTGCGTGCGTCGGCGAGTGTCTCCGGTACCGGAGAGAGAGGGGGGGAGAGAAAGAGTGAGGGAAGGAAAAAAGAAGGTGGATGTTGATTTGCATGAATCATGAGAACCCGCAGAAACGCCGGATTATCACCAGCAGACCTCGGATCTTCTAATCCAAGAGAGTGAATGAATGATGAAAATCATCCATGGATGTTAAATGAAGAGATTTCTTCTCTCTTTTTTTTTGGAAGAAAGAGTGATCAGAGTGTTTTGCTTTCATGATCAGCGTTTTTTTTTTTTCTTCTTCGCACCGAGATGCATGGGGCATCATCAGATTTACACACACTCAGACTTGCACACGTACACTTGCACACGTACACGCTGAAGGCTTTGGCTCTGTTTGAACCCGAATTAAACTAGACCGGCGTTAGAGATCAGAAAAACAGGACGGATCGGATATGCGGGGTGAGTAGCTCGAATAAGGATGGTGAGATCTTCTCGTCACCTGGAGCTCGAAGCTTTTATAGCGTGGACAGATTTCTGCAAAAGCAATGGGGTGATGATCAGAATGCATGCTCCTGTCTTCAGGGTCCTTAAGAATCGCGTAATTGCTCTTTTCTGCCCATAAAATTTCCTCCGAGCACTTACAGTGTTGTTCCTTGTTGTCATCTAAACAAACGAAACGTCGAAACAAGGTATCCATAGTTAATTTTGGAGGTGATTCTTCTGTCTGGAATGTTCCGCACAGTCGCCGTGTTTGACTAATGAATGCATGCGAGTCAAATAAATGCCTTTTTTTTTTTAAGAATTCGGGTAAATGATTGATTTTTTGTTCTCGAACCCGAGTATGCTGGCGTGCAAAAGGTTTCTCCCCCCCAAAAAAAGAAAAGCAAAGACAACCACATCCGCTATACTCGTGTCTGTTACCTGTAAAGATCCTTTAGTCTATTTGCTGTTCTTTCTTCAAAAAAAAAATTGATCGCCCCTCTTTTCTTTCTGCCTTTTTTTTTTTCTTCTAGATGACACCACAGTCTGCAGCGGCACTACAGTGAAGGGCGCCATTCAATCCGATGAAAATGCGTGTCTGGATACTGACACTAATCTTGCTGCTTGCCGCTTCTCTGAGCCTGGTTGAGATGTATGACAATTATGGGGAGATCTGTAGGAATTTGTGCACTTGCGAGGAAAAAGAGGGCGTCCTGGCGGTCAGCTGCGAAAACCGGGGCATTGTGAGACTGTCGGAGATCAGCCCGGTTAATTTCCCCACCTATCACCTTCTCCTGACGGGGAACTTGCTGAAAAAATTGTCCGTCAACGACTTCATCAACTACACCGGAGTCACCATTTTGCATTTAGGCAACAACGACATATCGGAAATGGAGACCGGAGCTTTTAATGGACTGCAGGGATTAAGGCGGTTGCACGTGAACAACAACAAAATAGATGTTCTTAGGGATGATACGTTCACTGGATTAGAAAACCTGGAATACCTTCAGATTGATTACAATTTTATTAGTATTATTGAACCCAGTGCTCTCAGCAGGCTCCACCATCTGACTGTGCTTATTTTGAATGACAATCTTTTGTCATCGCTGCCTACTAACATTTTCCGAAATGTGCCCTTGACCCACTTGGATCTCAGGGGCAACCGCTTGAAAATGTTTCCTTACATTGGCCTTTTGGAGCATATGGACAAAGTGGTGGAATTACAGCTAGAAGAGAATCCCTGGAATTGTTCTTGCGAACTTATCTCGCTTAAAGCGTGGCTGGAAAGCATCGCCTATACAGCGTTAGTTGGCGAGGTGGTCTGCGAGACTCCGTTCCGTCTGCATGGCCGCGATCTCGACGAGGTCTCCAAGCAGGAGCTTTGCCCTCGTAGGGCCATTTCGGAATATGAGATGCGCCCGCCGCCACCTCTTAGTACGAACGGATATTTCCAGACGACACCAGTGGCAGTGACTTCCTCTGCCACATCCTCAGCAGTGCTGAGATCCTCATCCCGACCTACCAAAGGCACTCGGCAGTCCAACAAGACCAGGTCCAAGCCCACCTCTCGCATCCCGGGCAATCCCTACAACTATGGGCCAATCATAGCTTTTCAGACCAAATCTCCCGTGCCTTTGGATTGCCCCACAGCATGCACGTGCAACCTTCAGATCTCGGATCTTGGGCTCAACGTCAACTGCCAGGAAAGGAAAATCGAGAGCATATCGGATCTAAAGCCCAAGCCGTATAATCCCAAAAAGATGTACCTCACTGGGAATTACATCCCTGTTGTGCGCCGATCGGATTTCGTCGAGGCGGAGGGATTGGATTTGTTGCACTTGGGAAACAATCGGATATCACTCATACATGACCGGGCATTTGGGGATTTAATCAACCTGCGCAGGTTGTACTTAAATGGCAATTTGATTGACAAGCTCACCGCAGACATGTTCTTTGGGCTCCAGAACCTTCAGTACTTGTATTTAGAGTACAACAAAATCAAAGAGGTAGTTGCAGGTAGCTTCCGTTTCGTGCCAAACCTCCAGCTGCTTTTCCTGAACAACAATCTTCTAAAGACCTTGCCGGGAGGTGTCTTTTCTAGCATGTCCCTCTCAAGGCTCAATCTACGCAACAACCACTTTCAAAACTTGCCTGTCAGCGGTGTCCTCGATCAACTCAAGGCTTTGGTGCAAGTGGATCTCTTTGAAAATCCATGGGATTGCACGTGTGATGTAGTAGGCATGAAAATATGGCTGGAGCAGCTCAACTCTGGCACTGTGGTTAACGATGTCGTGTGCGTGACTCCAAAGAGACTTGCCGGGCAAGACCTGCGCAGCCTCCTTTCGGAACAACTGTGCCCAGATTATTCGGATATTGTTGTGTCGACAGTAGCTCCTTCGGAAGCCACCTTGGAAACGAAGGTAGTCACCACGGAGACTCCTTTGAGGTTCAACCCTCCTTCAAGCACCGTTCCATTGTCAGTCCTTATCCTTAGCCTCCTCCTGGTCTTCATAATGTCTGTTTTCGTGGCTGCTGGGCTGTTCGTTGTGGTCATGAAACGGCGGAAAAAGTCCCAAAGTGACCGCACCAGCACCAACAACTCGGATGTAAGCTCCTTTAACCTCCAGTACAGTCTTTATAGCAATCGCTCGGTCCCCAAAGTCAAACACCCAGCAGGCCATGTCTATGAGTACATCCCCCATACTCTTGGGAACATGTGCAAGAACCCCATTTATAGGTCCAGAGAAGGTACTGCTGTGGAGGATTATCCTGATCTGCATGAGCTGAAGGTTGGCTACCGAAACCCCAACCAGGAAGAGCGGGACCCAGCGTCAAGGAGTCCCACGTACACCGTTAGTACCATCGAACCTCGGGAGGAGCCGTCGACCGCTCAGGATGCCGAGCATTTCTTCCGAGGGATCTTAGAGCCAGACAAGACTCCAAACAGTGCCGGAAATAGATACGATTACAAGTACCCCAGTCCTGGATCTTACACGTACAACCCAAATTTCGATGTACGGAGGCAATTCTTGCATCCCGAGGGAATTAGAGAAACTATGCTGTACAATTCTGCTCCAAGTACTGTCTTCGTGGAGCCAAACCGCAACGAATATTTGGAACTAAAGGCGAAACTCCAAATGGAGCCGGATTACCTCGAAGTTCTTGAGAAACAGACAACATTTAGCCAGTTTTAAACCTTGTCTATGAACATGCATACTGTTAGGGATTTTCACCCCTATTTCCTTGCGAAGGGTGCACCGGGGGCGTACGATGTACGCCGCCAACTTTAAAGAAAACAACAGAACAAAGGCAACAAACGAAAATCCTCCAAAGGGGTGTGCCAAACTGTCTTACTTTAATTTTTAAAGATACTTGACATTAAAGGAAATTTTCAAAAAGAAAAAAAAATGTTCTCGGGATGAAAGCACGAGTTGTGGTACGAAAACCGGTGATGCAAAAATCGCAAAATCTATTTTTTTAAGTTGACGATTGAATTAAATACACTTAAATAAACAAACAAAAACAAACGTAGCTGTACAGATAAATCCAAGTACGTTGCTTTTTTTTTTTTTTTTTTTTGCCTTTCTTTTTTCAGGAGTATATTCACACAGAACTTTAACAATACAAAAATTGAAAAAAAAAATAAAGAACACTGTACTGCAGTGCATCTAACTGTGCAGGACAATTCCTCTGCTCTAGTCTGTAAGTAAGTAAGTATTTATTGGTATAATCTCCATGTATTTTTGAACATTATTTGATTCTTCATCATTAATGACCTGTACCACGATCCCTCTGTACAAGCTTTTTCGTTTGTAATTTTTTGATCATTTATTGTAGCTTGCATTGTACAAGTGGCTTTCTTTCAGCGGTGGCACACCCCGTACCCGTCCCCTCCTTTTTCCCATGCACCCCTTTCCCCCAAAACAACCCCCTTCCCCCAAAACAACCCCCTTCCTAAATCTTCCCAAACCTCCAAATCCTCCACCTTCCATTTCCAGTGTCGAAGAGACTTTTGCATCATTTAAAGATTTAAAAAAAAAAGAAGTGTCTTTGTATGCCGTCTGCACTTTTTTGAGAAAAAAAAAAGTATATAGAAAGAAAAAAATGGGAGGCCAACCTTGGTCTTCCAGGCTATCATTAGAGGAATTATTATATATTAAAAATGATTCATTCATTCTTAATATGTATTTTAATATGTTATCAGAAGAAAAAAAAGAAACAAATTCATAAACGAGAATTGAAGTAATAATTATGTTGTGTAATACTATTTTAATGTAACCTATTTTTATACAATCATTCGCAATTCTATCTTGTTCTTTCTTTCTTTTTTTCCCTCCGTTTTTTTCTTTTCTCAATTATTATTTCCCCCAATGCTTTTTCACTTATTGCACTATATTGACCAAAATATGTTTGTCATCAATAAATATGATGTCAAGTTCTTATATACGGACATATATATATATATATATATATATATATATATATATATATATATATATATATATATATATATATAATGGATCATTGTTGCCAAGAGGTTAATACGCTCGTCTGGCACGGTGGAAAAGGCTAAGCCGTTTTTAGGAACGAAATTAGCAATGCTAATCGATACAGACTTGTAAACAGACAGTGTTTAGAGGCGTTCCTAAAACAATCAATGCTTTTCAAATAAACTTTTTTTTTTTTCCTGAGCTTGGGAAAAATGAAGCAAAAAAAAAGGGAAGAGAGAATACTAAAGTGGAAGGTTATTAGCAAGGAAAATTTACAATGGCAGGGTTAATATTGCAATAGCTACAGGCCGTGTCGTCCACTCATCGCTCGTCTGCTGCATTTTAATAAGACGGTTCGGGAATCTCGATTGCATGAGGCTGCATTTTTTGACATTGTGACTGTAATGTGAGTTTTTATTTTATTTTTTATTTATTTTGCCCTTGTAATTATTGGTATTCGATTTATTTCAGTGTAGTACCGCAAACAACAACAACAACAACCCCTCAACGGTTTCCTTTACCGGTATTCGGTACCTTTTGGGCCATGAACTAATAATAAATCTTGAAGATGTTCACCCGAATTCTTAAAAACTTGTGAAAATTGCATTTATTAGTTTTTAAATGTAGGATAACAAAGTTGAAAATGGCAAAACCAGGAAACATCTTTCATTTCTTGCAAGCATTTTCTTTTTTTTTTTTTTATGCACTAACTCATTTCTGGGGATAAAGAAATAGACGAATAAAAGTATTGAATTGTTTTTCTTTTTTTTAAGTTGTTTCTACTTGCTTTTTTTTTTTCCAGAATCCAAATATGCAGTTGTGAATGTTTTAGGGTTTGTTCTGTACAATGTTCTCTGGTTAAGATATTTACACTTCTTCTCTTTTTATAAAAAAAAAAAAAAAAAATTAAATATATATATAATATATACAATTTAAAGATCAAAACAAAAACAAAAAAATGGGATCAAGAAATGCAGAAATAATTGTTGACTCAGAAAAAAAAGAGCTTTGAATAAATACATAAATAAATGGATAAAATCACTTTTACTTAACACATTATTCTACTTTAGAGTAGATTCCCATCTTTTTTATTTTTATTTTTATTTTATTTTTTTTTTTTATTGAAGAATTTCCTAATGTCTAATTGCAGTAAATCAGACATGAACAGTGATCTGTAATCGCTAAGCAATGATTTAATTTCCTCGAAGTTGTCAATTTTAGTGCTAAAATCCATCTGAAATTGTAAAAACCAGGTGAAAGGTTTTTTTTTTTTTTTTTTTTTTTTTTATTCCTATGTTTTTTAGGTCAACATTTACTTCTGCTGGATGTAATGATCCCAATTTCTTTTTTTTTTTTTATCTTTTATGATTTGACATACAATAAATCATTCATTCATTCATTTTCTTCCGCTTATCCGTAATTCGGGTCGCGGGGGCAGCAGTCTAAGCAGACCCCCGCCTTCGACTGCTGCCCAATCCTCACAGCACCGTCCCTTATGGTCCCTCCCGCAGGTGGTGAGCCCACGGGAAGGCGGCCCCACGTCACTCCGACGTCACAGTCCTTGATTTATTTTTCTCGTAAGGGACCCCCGGAGCATAGAGGGTTAAGGGCCTTGCTCAAGGGCCCAAGAGTGGCAGCTTGGCGATACCGGGGCTTGAACCCCAGACCTTCCGATTGGCAACCCAGCGCCTTAACCACTGGAGCCACCACTCCCCCAATTAAATCCATTTTCATTTTATTTTTCATATCTTTTAAATAAACTAAAAACTAATTCAGAATTCTTTTTACCCACAAAATCGTTTCCAAAAATCTTCTTAAAAAAAAAAAAAAGGCTGAATTCTTTTGTTCTAACGAACTCTACTGTATATCTTTATTTTTTCCTCTTTCTCTCTATTTTTCTTTTTGTAAAATGGCTGTGTTGAGTATTGGGGTTAGAGTGTGACCCCCCTTCCTCCCTGTTCCAATGATAAAGAGCTCCACTTTCTCTCTTTCTGTCGACTCGAGGGCCTCGTTCCAAATCGCGATGTGACGCGGGGGCTTTTTATAGCCGTGGAAAAAAAAAAAAAAAGGGAAGGGGGACAAATCAGACCTGTTATGGCAGGACAGACCTTGACACGATGTTAATCTCTGAATTGTCGCCAAGGGATTGGGATGTAATTAATCGGTGACGCTTACTAATTGTCAAGAAGACCCTGCTTTTTCTGCTTTTTTTTTTTTTTTTGCGAACGAAACCAGTTGCGATAAAAACGAACCCTGGCGTTATGGATTTGGAGTGCTCACGCCACCGCTAATTCCCGACCACTTAGAGCTCATCAGCCCATATGGCGGGATAAAGAGGAGCAATCTGAAAGCGGTGCAGCAGAGCTCATGCGTCGGGAATACTCGGCGAGCCGTTTATGATTATTATTTATTATTATTATTTTTGGCACGATTTGGTAATGGGCTCCGTTTTTTGGCCCACGCTAACAAAGGATTAGCGCCGACTCTCAGGCCTTCGGCGCTTTACGATCACGCTTTACTGGTTGTCAGCTTTATAAATGCGAGGAGATTCTGGGTTTTGGGTTTAATTTGTTGAAGTGATTCGGTCATTCGGGTAAAATTAGGATGCTGATTGCCGGAAAGCATCTTGTTTCTGCGTACAGGACGATCATGTCCTGGCTAATCATGTCTTCTTACTGTTTAACTGCTATTGGTTGTTTCTTTATTTTTTATTAATCAGATCAGATTTGCTTCTCTTTGCTGAATTTTTGACCCTTTATAGAACTGAAACAAAAATAGTCTTCTTGTTTTTTTGCTAGATTTGGCCCCCAAATATTCTAAACATAAAAATAACTTTAAATTCTTGAATTATTATTATTATATATATATATATATATATATATATATATATATATATATATATATATATATATATATATATATATATATATATATATATATATATTTTTTTTTTTTTTTTTTACTTTTTTATTTTGCAATCATGAAAATTCCCTGGAAATTAATAGGAACTGAAATCCTCCAGATGTTTACCTTGTTATAATGTTTTGCAAACAGAAAAATAATTTTTGTTTAATTTTTTTAAATAATAATAGTAAAATGAATACAAAATTATTATAGTTAAATACAGTAAATAATAAAAAAAATATAGTAAAAAAAAAAAAGCATTACAATTTAAAATATATTTGTATTCATTTTTTTTTATTCATTTGCACATTTTGGATTGATTATTTTTCTTTTTTATAGAATTGTTTTTATATGATAATTTTTTTTTTTTTTCTTGAATTATTATTATTTTTTCACAATTATTTAACATTTTTTTGTTCTCGCCATCTATGAGTTGCCTAATCGTCTATAAACTGTTTCGGCTAAAAGACAACCAAAACAACATGGCCTAGGCTCCGCCCTTCAACTGAAAATGTAGAAGTAGATAAACATGTATACATTTTTTATTTATCTTTTGCATTTTTTTCTTACTTAAAAAAAATAAATAAATAATTCAGAGCAGATTCAAAGACAATGATGATGTTAGTAATTTTAAGGCCAGGGAAAAAAAAAAATGGGGCGTGCTTTATTTCGGAGCGATGCTCCCGGTCCTACACTCGTCCCCAGGATGTCTTGCATGGTGGATGATGAAAGGGATTTAATTAGCGAAGCTCGCGTTTGAAGGTCACCGTTTGCAAACCCTGTGATGAATGCGTTCGACGTGAGCTGTCAATCAAAACCGTCATCATTCGTTCGACGCCGCGTCCCTCGCTAATTCATCTCCGTTCCCCAACTCGCCGTACGTGTGTAAGTGGATGGGTGGATGTGTGGGTGGATCCGAATCTGTCACCATGAGCTATGGGCGTCGAGGTGACCCTGAGCGCTGGTGTTGCATCATGGGAGAAAAGAAATAAAACATCTCCGTCGTAGCTGTAATGCTTTTAATCAACGCTCGGGGGAGAGGAGTGATGTTTAATTTCTTAATTTATCCAGCGATTATTTAACTTTGTCGCATTGTGACGGTGTGTGTGTGTGTGTGTGTGTGTGTGTGTGTGTGTGTGCACCCGTGTGTGTGTGTTTGCCAACCAAGTTCAAGGAGAACGGGCTAATTGCGAAGGCAGAGATGATATCTGACAGGCACCAATGAGCCTCTTGATTAAACTAATCGCGATGTTTAATGGAAGTCGCGCCGCCGCCGGGGGGAAAAACACAAATTTATTTCACAGGTTGAATCGCCATTTACAGAGCGTCATGCGTGCGCGCACGTGCACGTGTTTTGTGCGTTTTTTCCGGGCGGTTTTTACCCTGTGAATGATCGAGGCAGTGTTTGCTGTTTACCCCTTGATTTGTTTCCATGTTTTTCGTTATATTTCTTCTTCTTTCTCCTTCTTTCTGTAACACACACACACACACACACACACACACACACACACACACACACACACACTTTTGCTTTATCAGCTTAGGGTTGCATTTGTTTGAACAGAGCCTGTTTATCACTCGAAATGTGCTGCGTCACTGTGGAGGAACGGGACGATTTTACCGATCGAATGATATCGCGATATTGGAAATAGTGATAACTGGAGCATAGTAATAATAATAATAATAATAATAATAATAATAATAATAGTAATAATTATAATAATAATATTAATCTTTTGCTCAGTAAGCTACTTTTTTTTTCTCCTTCTTTTTCTACTTTATTAAATCAGTTATAGTCAATATCTTATTGATTATACCTTCATTTATTTCTTAATTTTTTTTAGTCCAGATTATATTTAATACACCCCGATTATGTATTTGAATGAGATCTTATAGAATTCGTAGTTTTATTAGAAATGCGTTTTTTTTTTTTTTTTTTAATGACAATTATAGTTAGTGATAATCACAATGCAGCGAAAACTGACACTAAATTGTTTCTTAGCAAATTAAATGGTTTTTTTTTTGGTTTTTTTATCAGCATGCTCAATTCAGTGAGAAGTATCGGGACGCCTGTCTCTTCCACCCATGTGCTTTTTTCATCAAACCTTAATGCACACAATTGTATGTCTTTTAATGCCGTAGTATGACATTTTCGGAGACCTAAACCTGTTCCATGAGCTCCATGAAGATATGATATACGTGGGATGTAATGGAGAGCTCTAACGCTAGTCAACACCTTTGGGTGGAATGTAAACGCTGACGGCACCCATGGCCTCCTCACCTCACCTTCATCGGTACCTGACTTGTGGTTGAATCTCATACAAATCTCTAGAAGCACACTCCAAAATCTAGTAGAACATCTTCCCAGAATAGTGGAGGTTATTCGTTAGAGCAAATTGGGGGCTAAATGTGGAATAGGAGATTCAAAAAGAATGTAAAAATCCTATTGTGTCTACAAACTTTCTATATAGTTTATATATATAATATATATATACAGTGATTGTCGAAAGTTCAGAAGCACCTGATGGTTTTTGAGAGACACATGCATGTTCCTTTTGTTTCTATGCAACAAACTGTCATTTAACACTATTCATTTGCATGAAACCGTCACCGTAGGCTGTAGGTTCAGGATGAAAGACATGTAACTCGGTCACGTTCCACTTCACACGTTCGTGATTACATTTGAAGAACGTCTCCTCTCATTATATACCCAGTTAACTCAAAGGAATACCGAACCAACATGGCTACCATGCCATACTTCAACACCATGCAATTCCGTCTGGAGCGTTAATCAGCATGGAACGACCTGCCCAGTCACTGCATCTAAATCCTATTGAACTACTCTGGGATGAACTGGATCACAAGAAAGTAGGAAATCAACATTTATTTTGGCGAGGTTTACAAGAGGCATGGCAAAGTTGGTTATTTTTTTTCTTCAAAGGATATAAAGTGGAAAATATGGACATTTTTATATTGTCAATCTTCATATCATCCAATGTTCTAGTCCGTATCATAGAAATAAAAGAAACATGCTTGTGTCTCTTAAAAACCATAAAAGACGAGGTTTTTCCAGACTTTCTACAGGCACTTGTATACGTCTGATGTATATTTAATGTGTATACACAGCACAGCTATGGGAATCAAACAGAATAAGAGCATGTGCTATAAGAGCCATACGTCAGACCTTCATATCGCTTCAACCAGCATCTCAATAAGCTACAGTCGGCTTTACACGGCGCGTAACTGAAGGCCAGCAATCCTGCGCGCCTTTTACATTCCTTCTGATTTGTAGCAAATCGAGTCTGTTTTGCCTCATCGTCGTTCCGACTTCACCGCGTGAACCTTCAGACACGACAAGAAAATATATGATTTGCGCTTTGATTTCCGTTTTGAGTTTCCCCTATGAAAACATCTGCGCTCGTTTTTTTATTATTTTATTTTTTTATGTATGATAGAATAGACTTTTTTGTTTTTATTACAGATTGGGAGCGAAAGGAAATGGTACCGTTTGTATATTAAGACGTCACACAACAACAACAAAAAAAAAAATGACCTTTTTTTATATCCTTAAACTAAATTTTATAAATCCAATTGTATTTGATTTTATTAAATTTTTTTATTTTATTAATTGTAACTTTAAAAAAAAAAAATTTTCTTCCTCCACTTACAGTGATTTTTTGGGACTGGGTAAAAGTTTTGGAATTACAGTTTTTTGCATTAGTGTGTAAAAAAAAAAAAAAAAAAGCTAATTAAAAGTAAAAAAGATCTAAAAAACAAATAATTTTTATTATCTTTATAGGGTCTGCAATTACACAGTTCTGTTTCCTCGTGGAATTTTTTATTTTTTTTTTCTCACCATCATTAAAGGTTAGAAATAATTTATTTTCTAACGAAAAATCACGTTTATATATATATATATATATATATATATATATATATATATATATATATATATATATATGTTAATTTCTAAAAGAAAAATACTTTGTATCGCAAACACTAAATATAATTATTCATTAAAGTATCGTAAAAATCATAATTTCACTCAAATTAGTTAATAAGAAGTTCACACAAAAAAGAAAAAAAGACCATCAGACCATCCCTACAACACATGATAGGTGGTGATGAGGCCAGTGAATTACTCTATAGGACATAAACCCATACCGTTTTATTTTTTATGGATAATTTGTCTGTTTTATGAAGAGATTATTATTTCACAGATGATTTAAAATGAAAAGGTCACCGGGGACGCCCGGGTTTTAAACTAGCATAAACCATGTTAGGCAATCGACTAGAGCAATTTTAGACTTAAAGTTAATAAACCCTAAAAAAAAAAAAAATCTTAATGACCAAATGATGCTCTTTAAGTAAAACATTAACGAGAGTATAAAGACGATTAGATGATGATAATCTTTTTTTAAAATCATATTTTAGATTTAAAATCCTGAAGGAGTTTTTTCAGTTAGTTTCTTTGTTTTTCCGCATGATCCAGATGAAACTGGGGTGTGTTTGTGTCTGTCTTTGTGTGTGTGTGTAACAACTGCTTTTAATTTTTTTTCATATAACAATTACATTTATACTTCCTTGTTTGCCTTTTGACCAAAGTTCCTACATTTAAAAGCCAGATAAAAAAAAAACATAAAATCTAGAGTTTGCCCAGAATGGCGCCCAAAACAAAAAACATCCATTGAACAGAATTCATGGCAGCTTACACCTTATCAGAGGAGATTAAGGAGATGGACCCAAATAAATGGGTTACATCACCAGAAGAGGACACAGGGTACAACAAGGGTACAATGAGCCCCCAAAAAGAGAAATCTAGAAAAACTGGACAAGGTTAGAGTAAGAGTGTGTTTTTTGGTTTGATTAAGCTTTATATCAGATGGTGTTGGTCTAATGGTGTGTAGAATGTGTTCCATACTTAGCCCGCTTATACAAAGTATAATGGATATTAAGCTTTAATTTTGCACTGGTATACCACCATAGCAGACCAGGACATCAGCACTGCTCACTACTAATACAGTGTTTCTAATACAGTGGTCAGTGAGCGTATATAGGATGAATACCGATGTAAGCTCCACCCACATCCGGCCTTTTAAAGAATCGTACCGTCAAAACGCACTTTATTGCTATTTTATTATAAGCCCGTTCTCGTATCGGAGCTCTTTTCTATAAAACCCCAGCGTTAACGCAACACGACCTTCACTCACAGATGATTCAGCTCATGATTCACCAAAGATATTATTATTATTCTTTTTGGTATTATTTTTTTTCCCCAATAGAAAAGGCTGAACATCGGGTCATTCATGACACACCATTTTATAATTATAATACATTTGCGAATTAAAATATAACCCGGTAATTCAAAGCCATTCGAACGCTGCGCTTTAGAGAGATTCATTGAACACAAGCTGTAATTCACAGCCATGTTGACTTGAGAAATTTTTTCTTTGTTTTCATTTCTTCCTCTTTTTTTTTCCCTTCTTGTCATTAAACGCAAAAGCTCATCACTTGTAAAACGCTGACCTAGGAAATGGTACCTGGACAAACATTTTTCAATATTCATATATATTATTAAATTTTTTACTAATACATTAGAACTTGGACGGTTCTTTCTGTACATGAACTCAAACAAGAACCAGAAACCAACCCCTTGAAGTTTTATATAGTAACTCTAAGAGTTCCCTTCGAGGTCAACAAAAGAACTGAAGTTCTTAAGGGTTCTTCAAATGGCTACATATGTTCTACATTACCAAAAAGAACAGGAAAATCAGGAATATCATTCTACATATGATGGCTAAGAATTCATTAGGAAGGAAAAAAGACCAAGATTCTTCATGGTTTCTTAAAATTCCTACTTGGCAACTTTTCTAAGAACAAACCAAAGGGAGAAAGTTCATTGAAAGGGGAAAACCACCAGGGTTTTGGCTCTACAATGAAGGTCCTAATGCGTTTGTGACTGACTAACATGTTCTAACCTACAAGACACCATTCTGAATAGGATTCTACATACTGTATGACCTTGAAAAGTTGATCTTGGGGATAAGGTTCTTCATGTTTTTTTTTTTTAAATGAATAATTTCTTTAATTGTTCAGTTCTACATAGGATCTTTACAGACAGAATGAAAAACTAAAGAAATAGTTTCCTTTTTTTTGAAGTTCCATTTGAAAAGAAAACTATTTAAAAAGGAAAACCACCTGGAAAAATACTTGTACATTGAAGGATCCTTTAGTGACAAACCAAAGAAAGAATTTTTTTTTTCTTAAAATTGGCCATAAACTATAATTAATAAGATGAAACTAGATACTGTAGGACCTTGAGTTCTTGGTGGCCATGTTCATGAAGACCATAAAAATTATTTTACGTGGTTTTCCTCACAATGGACAACTAGAGTTATATTCAACTTCAGGACACTGTTCCGCATTGTGAAGCCTTCCAATCTCTTTAGAGTTCTATGTACAATCTATTGACATGGTTAGAAAAAGGACCCTAGAAACAAAGAAGAAGGTTCCTTTATTATTCCTAAAGGCCCCCTGGTTTAATTTGGAATCTCTCCTAAAAGGTGAACTCCCTGATTAAGAGTTGTAGAAGGTCTAAGGGTTCTTTTAAAATTAAATTGAAGAACTGTAGTAATTTCTTTCTTTCTTTTTTTTTGGTTAAGACATTCTGTTACAGGCTTTTTCTACATTGAAGGCTTCTACCAGAGAGACAAATCACAGAAGATGGTTCCTTTACGGCATCTCAAATGGCTCCCAGGTTATAACTTTCCAACACAGTTCTCAATGGAAACAATTCTGGAAAAAAAAAAAAACCTTGTTTTCCCCTGAGTTCCACTACAGTGACAAACTCTGTTTCCAGACAAAACTGTTTCCAGAGGCTCAATCCTAAAAAAAAATTCTCTACATACAGACTTTAAAGAAGTGAAAACATAACAAAAATGGTATTATGTACAGAATTAGCAGAGAATTAATGTGGTTTTGTTTCTGACTAAAAAAAAATCTTTCATTAGCATGAATCCCTTCCCACCTCATCTCCTTTTTTTCCCTCCTAAAGGTCACTTTGATTAGCATTGCTCCTGAAACATGGTAAAGTCCGGGACTGCGATTAGCGGTGATCGAACGACACGTTCCGATTTGTCAATCTGTTGATTCAGGATCAATGAGTTTCGCTTCCTACACACGACAGGGAAATCTCAGTAGATCTCATCAATGCTCAATCGCAAAAAGGATGAATGCTGACTAGCAAAAAAAGAATTCTAATTAGCAATAATGCATAATTGTAGGGTATCAAATTTAGTCCATTTGTAAAGTCTCCTGTGAAAGACATTGAGTTTACTGAAGCTTTTTGTATTTTTGACACCAAAAATACCATATTTATACATAAAAATTAGCAAACTAGAATGGTATGTAATTAGCTGTATGTGATTTTTTTTTCTTTACCTTGCAATACACCGCTGCATATGTTTAGCTAGCTATCAGTACCTTTTCTTAATAAAAAATACATGTTTTTTATGGCTCTACTTCAAAATATGATGCCAATTTTACCTCAAGATAAACTGTATATACAATTATTGGCAAACTAGCTATTTGTCCTTTGTGACAAGTTTGAACTAGCTAGCTATTTATTGAATTGTCTTTTATTGTATTGCCCCTATTATATTGACTTTTGGAGGTACACAATTGTATAGGATGTCTTAAGAGAGGGGGATCATTTCTTTCACTTGAAGTCAGAGACCCAAACCTGTCCAACCATGACAATGTCTCTGTGTACAAAGTGAGCCTAAACTTCAATATCACTCACGTAGCTCAATGATCACAAACCCACCCTAAAATCTATTGGAACATCTTCCCAGAAGAGTTTAGCTTATTGTAACCTCAAATTACAGGTTTACACTTTCAATGTATTAGCATGATATGGCTTAGATACTGACAGCTAGCTAGTTACACTATTTTTTTTAAGCTTTGTGTATTATACATTATGGCACTATTTGCTAGCAGGCTATTGTTGTTGTGTTCAAGTGTACCTTCAGCCAAACACAAAGCGCTAAATAGCAAAGGTTTGCATGTATAATAATATATAGAATACGCTATTGTCAAGCTAAACATCAGCTGTCGGTTGTCGAACCTTCCGCTAGGATGACAACAGGGTTAAGCAGGACACCTGGCGCTAAGTAAAGCATTGTGGGTATTTGGCACGTCTTAGCGTTATTTAGCATTCGAAAATGATCAAGCATCTGCACCAATTCACAACCTGAATGCCTGCACCTGCCTTTTTTCTTTTTAAATCTTCTTTAAAAATCACACTCCTCCTTTTCTTTCATTCCCTGCGTCACCTCAGCTCATCCCTTATTCCGAGCACGCAGCCGACGGACAGATGAAGGGAAGGGGGAGGAAAGAAAAAAAAAAAGTATAGGTGACGTTCATTTGCTGCTAATAGCTGTAGTCATTTCCTTTCGTCTGGCCTGGAGTATCTACATTAAAGCAAGGTGCATGCATGCTCACACGTGTGTACGCACGCACACGCACACACACACACACGTGCACACGACTCTTGCAGAGAACATCCTGCCTCGTCTGAAAAAAACAAGCCAACAAACAAAACGATAAATAAATTAGCATTTCGGCAGCTCGCTGCGCTTTGTGCCACTAAGACAGGAACATGTACAAAAAGGGAACATTTTTATGAAGGAATTTTTTTTTTTTTTGGCGTAGTTGGCGCCAGAGGCACCTTAAATTAAAATTGATAGTCTGTGGGAAGAAATTAATATAAATATACAAATAATAACAAATATATGATCATATAATCATTATTTAAGTGTTTTTTTGCTTTGGTATGTTGAGTGGTGAATTACGGTGCCTTCATTCTTCTTCTGAAGTATTCTAGTTCTTTTGAAGAACTATCTTATGCAGAGAAAGGAGAAAACGATTGAGAGTGCCCTTCGTGTTTTTGACAGAAAAATGGAGCGTCAGCTTGGTGTGGCTGGGATTGGAACTCATGACCTTGACCAATAAGCTCTCACTTTGCATATGAAGTGGTGTGAAGACTTCCTCTTATCCGCGTTTATGTAGGCTCCTGCTTTTTCCATTGAGTCGTGTAATGACTCCACCATATGTCTCGGCATTGTCTTCATGGTTTCTTGTTCGCAGCTGGTCCAACTTCCATGTTTGATTAAGGTGGGCGTATATACTGTATACCCTCAGTATCGATTACCAAGCTGCTTCATCATTCATTGTTTACATTGTTTACATAAAGTTTACATTTATGACATTTGACAGACTTCCAATGACCTCATTTGTATAACTAAGCAACTGAGAATAAAAGGTCATGCCCAAGGGAGCTTGAACCCAAAAACCCAACCTTCTAATCAAAAGTCTAAGGTTTTAACCCTTGAGCGACTGCTTCCTATTTGTTTTGTTTTCACCAGTGATGCTGTACTGTACTTAAGCAGCTTTTTCGGGTTTCTGTATTTTACTGAAGTATTTCTATTTGGGAAGACTTTTCCCTTTAACTTCACTATATTTCAAAGTCAAATATCCTACTTTTTACTCAACTTTTTACCGGTCAAACACGCAACAAGCTACCAATCGGGGTTGAGCACATCGATCGTGCCGCTTGACGTTACCTACTTATCACCAATATACAGTTCAGCATCAGTTGCATTTACAGAAGAATAATTGATGGAAAAAACTCCTGACTCGAATTCGCCCCAACACCGTGGCCTAATTTATATAATAGTAGAAGGTTTTGGGCTCATGATAATTGTAATAATTATTAATAAGTCAAACACTGATTAATATCATTAATGCTGCGAGCAACATTAAAGTCTTTTCACATAAACCGGAGATGATTGAAGCAAAGATTCTTGGGGAAGTTCAGGATGGCATTGTCAATGAGTGTCTGAAGTGAGTGTCTGAAGGTTTTTGCGTCCCATAACATCGTATAAAGAGGACATGTTTGGAGAAACAAACCGTTTCTAGCCTTTTTGCCAATTTATACAATATTCCCATTGCCCCCCTATGTATATATATATATATATATCCTTCCTTAATTTCATTTTCAATTTCCATCATCTTCCTATTACTTTCTGAATTGCTTTAGGTTTTACATTATGCATTCTTTAAAAGCGTAACTTTCTTTTTTTAAAGAAAGACCCTTCAGGACTGCCACTAGACTAATGTGATTTGAACTTGCAGTTCTAAACACTTGTCTCTAGTGTTTATTGTTGTGTGTTAGTACAAATTCACTGTAGGGCCCTTGAGCAAGACCCCTAAACCCTCGACTCTGCAGCTAGGGCACCCTTCGGATAAAAGCGTCTGCCTGATATGCAAATGTCTAGCGTCCGCAGCGATAAGCTACACGATGTGTTTGTTTAAAGCATTTGCAGAGAATTCGAGTCGGTGAGCCCACGCCATGTGAAGGGCGACGCGCCGGGCAACGTAATGGTTTATGACTACATGAAAGCGACTCCAAGAAGCCCCTCCCCCCACAAACTGACTGGATCGATACAACATCAATAAAGTAAACTGCACAGTACGGCCCACACTAAACACATTCTCTGAACGACTCAGTTCAGGGTGACATTTAACAAAAGCAGAATGCACACGTGGGATTTATGTCTTTAGGCTCATAGACAAGAAAGTCATGAATCAAGGGTAAACATGAGTCATTCGTTCGCTACAGGAGCAGACATTCAGTCGAATGACTTGAATTATTTATAGGAACAACTAGAAGGTAATCTAAAAAAAACTATTTATTTTCAAGAACACAGGACAACCTAATTATACACACATACACCAATCAGACAACAGAAACAGCTCTAACGCCTTGACTCCACATAACCTTTGAAGATGTGCACTGGAATCTTACCGAAGATCCTTCAATACCTATACGTTGTGAGGTAGGGCTTTCACAGATTTAACTTGTATGTCCAAAACATCCAAGAGATCCTCGATCGGATTGAGATGTGGGTAATTCAGAGGCCAAATCTGTATCCTGAACCCATTCTCAAACCGTATCTGATCGATTTGTTGCAGCGCTTAAGGGCAGATTCATCTCACGATGTTAGAAGATGCCGACCCCGTGAGGATCCTGAGGCATCTAGAGGTTGCACCGGCCCTAGTTGCGTCCCACCTCATGAAGATTCTCAGACCTTCAAAGAGAAGACTCCGTGAGGATCCCTATCCATTTAGAGCTCCAGTTGGATCTCACTTTGGGACTTTGCAGTTGAAAAAAAGGAAAAAAAAGTTCTATATATTTGAAACATTTAAAGGCTTGCGCATGGAGGAGTTAGTTTTGAATCTATAATGTTCTTAGATGTTCAAAAAGTCTTACATTTGCTGTTCTGGGTCTTCAATAATTTAAATGTAAATGCTCCTGCAGAATGTTTGTTTTTGTGGTGTTGTAAAATAGATTTTCTTTCGCCGGTCCAAATATAATTCGCTGTATTACGACCACAAAATAAGACCAACATCCAACAGCCAATCAGCTTCCTGTCACCTGCGCAAATCTCTCTCAGATTGTACCTCAGATGTAAAACATAAAAAAAAATTTTTGCTATGGGGAAGTGCAAATTTAGCAATACTTGGCTTTAAAAAAAATTATTTAGGGCTCGAGCACTACAGAAATAAACTTGAACTTGAAAGTCGCCACGGATATTAGGGAATATCGGTTGACATAAAGAGTGGTCTGCAACTATGTTTATTTGGCTTCTATGTGTCAAGAAAATGTCAGCATAAATGCCCTGGTCCATGGTTTCCCAGCAAAACATGACCAAGAGCATCACACTACTGTACATTGCTGGTGCAATCAATATCAGGGGTGGAAATGCTCGAGAATTTGCAAATGATGCCGGTAGGTGAGCAATGACTCAGAACCATACAGAAGGGTGATCAGCATGACAGCTCTGTAAACAACGAACAGTGTAATCGCTCAAATGCATTTCATCAACGCTTGACGTAGATCCTCTACACAGGCAATCGTTGTCTTGCGTTTGAGAAGTTGAGGAGAGCTTTTCATGGGGTGCAGGTTGGTGAAGGACCTCAAGCTGACACCATGGCAGACCCTGCAAATCAATATTTTATGTCCTGAGTGCTTATGTTCTGAGTGGACAATGAGGGCAGCATGATGTTTGAACAATAGCTCTCCGATTAGATGCTCGTTTGTCCCTGGATGCCATGTACATGTACAGAGGGTTTTCCAGGTCTGGATTAGTATTGAAAAATACTTCCATACTATTGCTTAATTTGGTTTTCTTAAATATAAAATTGTCAAAATATTTTTTTTTTCTAAAACAAAGGCTACACTAATCCACTTTCGTGTTCAATCGTTTCAAAAAAGTTATGAGCAAAAACGTAAGCGGCGATGAATAAAAAACGCGCTTTCGAAAGCCTGCATTTTCACAGTCCCGCTTGCGTGGATGTCATTTTTTCTAATTTATCCACCGTTTTTGAAAAGCTACATTTCCGTTTACTAAAAACAAAAATAAATTAGTGGGGACATGGCCAAAAGTTTTTTTGATTTTTTTATTTATTAAACTTCTGTTTCGTGGTGAATTGAACATGAATAATACATCTGTTCATGTTTACAGTTTAAAAATTGAATGTATAAATGATTAACATTGCAAAATTGTATTATATAATATGTTACAGAATTAAAATTTGAATACAGAATGTGGTAAGTGGTTAGTTTGTACAGTATGAGCTACAGTAGCTATAAACAAATTTAAAATATTTTTTTTTTCAGTTGTTTAAATGTGGTCTTAAAAATATCTGCATATTTGAGTCTGGAACAGTATGGAGTATCGAAACTAAACACAGTAGGAACCCTGTGTTGTTTTTGTTTCAAGGTATTTGTCAGCCTGCTAAAGCAACGTGTTGACAAAGATGATGACAAGCATACGTGGGAGGACATCTGCCATATGGTAGACAATAGTGAAGGGATAAAAGGTTATTGCAGCGTTTGACTTGGGCAAATTGCCTCTCATCGAGCTAGATGACCATGCTGAGGGGGCAACCCTGGCTGTTCAATGCTTTTCTGTTCATAGTATTTTGCTACTCATTTCTTCTTGAGCCTGCCTTAAAACCAACAATGGGTCTCAGATAGATTTTGTCCCACATTGGCACCCATCCCCCTCTTTTCCCCAGACCTGCTTCGTCCATCTTGATGCCGTACTTCCCAATGAAGTTCTTGTTCAGAAAGGCTCCACATGAGATTGCTGTGGAGGGTTGAACTCAAGAACCATGAATGTAAATAATATGAACTATTCTCTACAAAGGCTTAAGGCTACAATTACCCTGAACGGTTTTGCACTCCAGTGTCCATCATTGAAGAGTTCATAACCCAAGGAATGGAAGGCTAATGAATGTCACCCAGATGAGCAAGGTTTTCCTTTGGATTGTGGTTTTTCCTTATACCACCTCAGGGGGTTTCCTTCCCACTGTCACTTGTTTCGTAAAGATTACATTCTGAGGACTGATTTAGACTTGTAACCTATTTATTTTAAGCAACGTTCTATACAAATAAAATATTTAGCATTTACTCTCACTGGCACTCAAAAAGTTGTTCCTCAGCAACGATCTTCAAGAGCGTCCTTGTGGGAATTTTTATTAAAATGGAGAGGAGGGTTATTTACTTGTAGTTGGGTGCAGTCAGACCTTATCCGCTCATTTTTGTGATGATGTGATGATGGTGGCTTCAGAAAGATGTAGAGGACTTTTTTTCCCCTTGCTTCCTGCAGCAAATTTGTTCAATTTGGTGTGAAGTACCGTACTGAGACTCCAATTTTCCACATCTCTAGTGAAATGCTATTAACCCTTGTGGCCTTTCTATTCCTTTGCTGTGCTATTGCTTTAAGGGTGCACAATGGGCCCTGGACATGGCATTTGGGGCCCTTTTAGTGCTACATAGAAACTTTGGCGTTATTATTGTCCACATTATTAACCCAGCCATTAGGGGGGCACAAGCCAGTGTACTCTTAGTGCCGGTCCCAAGCCCGGGTAAATGGGGAGGGTTGCGTTAGGAAGGGCATCCAGCGTAAAACGTGCCAAATCAAATATGCGGATCACAAATGAGAATTTCATACCGGATCGGTCGAGGCCCGGGTTAACAACGACCGCCACAGGTATCGTTAGCCGACAGGGTACCGGTGGAAATTGGGCTACTGTTGGCCGAAGGAGGAGAAGGAGAGGAGGAAGGCGTCTACAGAGACGGCAGGAAAAGGAGCAGTGTAGGAGAGTAGAGGTTCGGGTTGGTACTTTAAATGTTGGTACTATGACGGGTAAAGGGAGAGAGATAGCTGATATGATGGAGAGGAGAAAGGTAGATGTGTTGTGTGTTCAGGAGACCAAGTGGAAAGGGAGTAAGGCCAGGAACATTGGAGGTGGGTTTAAACTGTTTTATCATGGTGTGGATGGAAAGAGAAATGGTGTAGATGTGATTCTGAAGGAAGCGTACAGTAAGAGTGTAGTGGAGGTGAAGAGAGTTTCTGATAGGGTGATGATCGTGAAGGTGGAAGTTGAAGGGATGATGATAAATGTCATTAGTGCCTATGCTCCACAAGTTGGCTGTGAGATGGAGGAGAAAGAAAGATTCTGGAGTGAATTAGATGAAGTGGTAGATAGTGTACCTAGGAAAGAACGATTGGTGATTGGGGCAGACTTTAATGGGCATGTAGGTGAAGGGAACAGAGGTGATGAGGAGGTGATGGGTAGGTATGGTTTTAAGGAGAGGAATGTGGAAGGGCAGATGGTGGTAGATTTTGCTAAAAGGATGGAAATGGCAGTGGTGAACACGTATTTTAAGAAGAAGGAGGATCATAGGGTGGCGTATAAGAGTGGAGGAAGGTGCACACAGGTGGATTATCTTCTGTGTAGGAGATGCAACCTGAAGGAGATTGGAGACTGTAAGGTGTTAGCGGGGGACAGTGTAGCTAGACAGCATCGGATGGTGGTCTGTAGGATGGTTTTGGAGGCGAAGAAGAAGAGGAGGAAAGTAAGGTTTGAAAGAAGAATAAGATGGTGGAAACTGAAGGAGGAAGAGTGTAGTGTGAGGTTCAGGGAAGAGGTCAGACGGGGGCTTGGTGGTGGTGAAGAGGTGCCGGATGATTGGGCAACTACTGCAGGAGTGATGAGGGAGGCAGCTAGAAAAGTACTTGGTGTGACATCTGGAAATAGAAAGCAAGACAAGGAGACGTGGTGGTGGAATGAGGAAGTGCAGGAAAGCATTAGGGGAAAGAGATTGGCAAAACAGAAGTGGGATCGACAGAGTGATGAGAAAAGTAGGCAGGAGTACAAGGAGATGCGGCAGCAGGTTAAAAGGGATGTGGCGAAAGCCAAGGAAAAGGCATATGAGGAACTGTATAAGAGGTTGGACACTAAGGAAGGAGAAAAGGATTTATACCGATTGGCCAAGCAGAGGGACCGAGCTGGGAAGGATGTACTGCAAGTTAGAGCAATAAAGGATGGAGAGGGAAATGTGTTGACTAGTGAGGAGAGTGTGTTGAGAAGATGGAGGGAGTATTTTGAGCAGCTGATGAATGAGGAAAATCAGAGAGAGAGAAGGTTGGAGGATGTGGAGTTGGTGAAGCAGGATGTAGATAGGATTAGTAAGGAGGAAGTGAGAGCAGCGATTAAGAGGATGAAGAATGGAAAGTCGGTTGGACCAGATGACATACCGGTAGAAGCGTGGAGATGTTTAGGAGAGATGGCAGTGGAGTTTTTAACCAGATTGTTTAACAGGATTCTGGAAGGGGAGAGGATGCCTGAGGAATGGAGAAGGAGTGTGCTGGTACCGATCTTTAAGCATAAGGGAGATGTGCAGACCTGCAGTAACTACAGGGGAATTAAGTTGATCAGTCACACCATGAAGTTATGGGAAAGAGTAGTGGAAGCCAGGCTGAGAGAAGAGGTGACCATCTGTGAGCAACAGTATGGTTTCATGCCGAGGAAGAGCACCACAGATGCCTTATTTGCTTTGAGGATGTTGATGGAGAAGTATAGAGAAGGACAGAAGGAGCTGCATTGTGTATTTGTGGATTTAGAGAAAGCGTACGACAGGGTGCCGAGAGAGGAGCTGTGGTATTGTATGAGTAAGTCAGGTGTGTCAGAGAAGTATGTGAGGGTGGTGCAGGACATGTATGAGGACAGTGTGACGGCAGTAAAGTGTGCAGTAGGTACGACAGACTGGTTCAGGGTGAAGGTTGGACTGCATCAAGGATTGGCCCTGAGCCCTTTCCTGTTTGCAGTGGTGATGGACAGGTTGACGGACGAGGTCAGACAGGAGTCTCCCTGGACTATGATGTTTGCAGATGATATTGTGATTTGTGGTGAGAGAAGGGGGCAGGTTGAGAAGAGCCTGGAGAGGTGGAGATATGCGCTGGAGAGAAGGGGAATGAAAGTCAGTAGGAGTAAGACAGAGTACATGTGTGTGAATGAGAGGGAGGGCAGTGGAGTGATGCGGTTGCAGGGAGAAGAGGTGGAGAAGGTGGAGGAGTTCAGGTACCTGGGGTCAACAGTGCAAAGTAATGGAGAGTGTGTTAGGGAAGTAAAGAAAAGAGTGCAGGCAGGGTGGAGTGGGTGGAGAAGAGTGACAGGAGTGATTTGTGATAGAAGAGTATCTGCAAGAATGAAAGGGAAAGTTTATAGGACTGTGGTGAGACCTGCGATGTTGTATGGATTAGAGACAGTGGCATTGAGTAAAAGACAGGAGGTGGAGCTGGAGGTAGCAGAGCTGAAGATGTTGAGGTTTTCGTTGGGAGTGACGAAGATGGACAAGATTAGAAATGAGTTTATTAGAGGGACAGCACATGTAGGATGTTTTGGTGACAAGGTGAGGGAGGCGAGATTGAGATGGTTTGGACATGTGCAGAGAAGGGACATGAATTATATTGGTAGAAAAATGCTGAAGATGGAGCCACCAGGTAGGAGGAAAAGAGGAAGGCCAAGGAGGAGGTTCATGGATGTGGTGAGGGAAGACATGCAGGTAGTTGGTGTGAAAGAGGCAGATATAGAGGACAGGGTGGTATGGAGACGGATGATCCGCTGTGGCGACCCCTAATGGGAGCAGCCGAAAGAAGAAGAAGAAGATTGTCCACATTATTCTGAGTCATCTCTGCAAGACAGAGGCGGAAAGAGTAATACAGTATTCTACTCAAGTAAAAGTAATGTTACTTCCAATACATTTTATTAAAGTAAAAGTTACTGGTCTAAAAATCTACTCAAAAAAGTAGATTTAAAATTTTAAATGAAAAAAAATAAATAAATAAAATTAAAATGTTAAAATATAAAAATTAAAAATAAAATAAAAAAATTTGTGTTATTATTTTTTTAAACAAATTTAAATTTTTTAAGGTGGGGAATTCTAGTGCATTTCAAAAAGTGGAAGAGGATAAAAATCTTAAAAATTATGAGAAAAATGTTTGTATTATTTTTTTATTTTTAATTATTAAACTTTTTGAAATTAAAATGCTATAACAAAATAAAAAAAAATATTAGCAATAAAAACAATTCATGTTCAAAAAACTAATGTGAGTTTTGCAGTTTTTTGAGTTTTGCAGTTTTTGCAGCAAAAAAATAAAAAAATAAATCTTTTATAATGTTATTTACATTTTGTATGGACTCTTATTTGCATAAAAATCAGAGAAATCGCAAATACGGATTCCGGCGTTTTCCGCAGAGCTTTGATAGGACACTGCATTCGAAACAAAAGTGTGTGATTGGTTATACAGTAATTCTCAAATCGATTGCAACATCAGCAGATCTATTCTAAAATCTAACACTTTTCATTAATTTTATACAGTATGACACTTTAATTGTGACGCTGGTAATAGAGCTAGCTTTGTTGTGCATCGAAAACCTAGCAACAGTAGCAATGTCACGCAGTGATGCAACAAAACGGTAGAACAATTATGTAAACTAAAGATATCATTATTATTAACTGACCATAACATGCTTGCCCAGGTTTGAAGTTGCCAGGTCAGTCACTTTTAGGGAAACCTCACACTGCATAAGCTGTTGCCTTATCTGTCTTATCGATCTTGATCTTTCTTTCTTGTAAGTTTAGCGTGTTGGTTTTCCGTCCATCAACCTACGCAATTACAGTAAATATTATTTGTTGCTTTTCACCTCTGCTGCAAGGTCTATCCATCATTTTTTCTGGTTTTAGATAGCTTGTACTGGGTGAAAGGTGACCTTCTTCAAGTGGACCAGCTAAACCTGATGTTCTGACTTTGTCTCTGTCAGGAGGTTTTGGATCACGGAAATGCCTCCAAGCCTGGACTGTTAATTGTCTTGCTAAAGGTACTAAAATGTATTTTTCTTTTTGAAGCACCTACTCTCATAATTGGGTTTAAGGTCCAGTTTTCATAGTATTTATAGATTTAGCATTCAAGCACTGGATGGGTTTCTCTAAATGCTATAAATGTAAAGCGTTCCAAGTTCCAGGTGTCTGGTCCTGTACCATACTCACCTATTCTACACCATAGTTGGTAGGCCATGTCCAGAATCTAAAGGAAAGCCCTTGTGTCCTTCTGGCCATTAATGTCAGTAACTAAGGAAGTAAGCAAGTAAAGCTTTATTTATATAGTACTTTATTTTTTTTTTTTAAACAGCATTTACAAAATGCTTTTCAGAGAACAAAAAACACATTCATACATAAGAGGAAAAAGAAAATGGAAACGCAATCCATAGGGAAGGGCTGCCATAAACAAATGTGTTTTGAGCTGGGAGTTTTTTTTGCATACGAAGTCGACTTCTCGTAGATTGTCAGCGAGAACATTCCCTTGCTCAGGACTGTTATAACTAAAAGCTGACTCAACACTTTTTTTTTTAAAGTCATGTTTTTGCTACAACCAACGAATTACACCTGGATGTCCTGAGTGTTCTTGCTGGAGCAGTTTAGCTTATATGTTGCAAAGGTTCTTTGGAGCAGTTCCATGAAGAAATTGTATAACAAAAGAACGGTAAGCGGAAATTGATATCCATTTTGAATGATACCAGACACCAGAGATGTGTCGGGGTAATGTGATTTCTTATTTTACTCTGACTCAGCATGTGTGCCGTGGCATTTTCTTTTTTAACTCCCTGTAAATGTTTAATAGAGCGCTTTGGTAGCCCAGCCAAAACGCGATCACAACCGTGAACCTTCTTGGTGCAATAAATGCGTGAATGACTTTCTAATTGTCGGTAAGGGAGACAATTTGACAAACTTTGGAAATGTTTCTGTGGTGATAACATGCTGGCTGAGGAAGAAAATTCCTTAAAATGTATGTCTTGATTTCTGGATTTACATGATAATCATGTAGGTTCTCTGTGCCGTATTACCAGTAGGGCATACTTATCTTTATTTGGCTATAATATTTCTATGATATTCACAAATATAGTAAAATATAATGTAATACAAGGTATAATATACTTTCAATACATCTCAAATTGATCTCCATCCAGATGTGAGTGTTGGGATACATCAGGAAGGTCCATAGGGAAGAAAAGGACAGCAACACTGGTCAATAAAACCTCAGAAGCATGTTTAACTCGCCAAAAAGATTGTTTAATAAATGTTATACATTTATAAATGGTGGGCTTGGAGATATCATCTGCATTCAGAAGAACCAAAATGCTACATAAATATATGCTTTCTCACACTAATGCTAAAGAAAGCAGGTATTTAGGAAATAATTAAGGACCCAAAATTGAGCCTTGAGGGACACCTAACGCAATGCCTTCTGTCCAGCCTGGTGACTTCATCCAGAAAGTTTTTACTCGCAGTGTTTCTGGTCAGGGGCTTTGTACAGCCAGTAATGCAGAGTTAAAACCACTTCCCAACACACAACTTTTTTACTCGCCACCTGAATAATTTTTAAAATGGCGGAGGACCTGTGTGCACCTGTCCGCTCTCTGGAGGAAAGCTGCCATTATACAAGGTATTTTCATTGATTTATATTTTCATAATAAATACTTGTATATAATTTGGACTAGGCCTTTGGCCTGATTTATGGTTGTAAAAGAAAAATGAAATAGAAACAGGAACAGGCTAATATGCTAATTATACTGAACAGTCTGCTCAGTACACTGAGTGAATAAATGTGTGTTTCATTGGTATTTTGGTTTAACAAGAGGCGCGCACACACTTTGCAGGCCCACGTTTTTTTGCAGCAAGCCTTTCTAACCAAGCTGTTGTGTGCAAGCTGTCATTTATTGTTATGCATGCGATTCTCTTGTAGCTCTTTTTCTCTTTTACTTCAGATGCTTTGTTGCTATGATACTGAGCTGTAACGGGTGAGGATACTGGGGCAGAGTTTTCCAGCTCCTCAAAATAGCATCACACAGAGAGCCTCTGATCTCTAAACGTGTCGAAACAGATCTTCGGCACATTCCTTCATTTGATCGTCAAAAGCGGGAATTTTTCTCCCAAAGTCCCGGCCTTACTTTTAGAGCCCTGAATTCCGATTAGGTGTAATGGCTACAGCTCACACGCGCATGAAAGAGCAAACCCACTCAACACGTGACAAGCAGACGTGAGTCACATCAGGACAAACAGGCTGCAGATATGTAGAGACTTACTCTATGTTTTAGGAAGGCAAAACTCCCTGATCTATCCATCTTTCTATTTTAATATGGTAATTATTTACAGTTTTATAATAATAATAATTATTATTATTATTATTATTATTATTATTATTATTGTAATGAGCTGTATTTTTTGCACAAAAATCTTTTATATATATAATTATATATTATATAATAAATATTTTTATTTTTTTTTTTATTTAATTTTTTTTATATTTAATTATATTTCATTTATTTCCGCTATCATTTTTAGTACCAGCCTAGTAAAAGTAGGTAAAAAAAAAATATATTTAGCACTTTTTTTTATTAAATAGGGAGAAAGAATTGTAAAAAATTTTAATTACATTGTTTTATTAATCAATTCTTGGTATTTGTATCAAATTTTAACGTCCGTGTTTTCCAAAATTTCAATTTTCAATTGGGTTTGGTACTTTGAATAAATAAAACTGTGTTGCTTTTTGTTTTCTGCCATTGCATTATAGCAGTCTTGCATAAGTCTTAGTCAGTCTGGTCTCCCACGTAGGTGTGTGTGCGTGTGTGTGTTCCCACTTGTGAGGGATGTTATGCAATCGTTCGGTCACTCTCGGCCTCGTGAGTAATTGCAGATCTTTGGAGATGTTAATTAAAGGCACTCATTTGGAGCCGTGTT
Organism: Silurus aristotelis; assembly: GCF_946808225.1. Lineage (NCBI taxonomy): Eukaryota > Metazoa > Chordata > Actinopteri > Siluriformes > Siluridae > Silurus > Silurus aristotelis. Next base: position 19,055,457 of record NC_139593.1, read on the forward strand.
AGTGCTTTATCATTACGGAGGCCCAAACACAAAAACAGACCAAACAGAAATAGAAATTATCCTCACACTCTAGAGTTAGAAATCTGTAAAGATTTTTCTGGGTTGGGTTTTGACTGGAGGCATTTGCTGATGTAGGTGAGGTGAGGAGACATGGGATGCAGTTAGCATTCGCATCCATCCCAAATGTGTTTAGTAGGGTTTATACCTCTATACTAGGAGATCTTTTAATCCGAACTATGTGAAGCTTATCTTCATGGTACAGGCTTTGTGCACAGGGGCATTGTCATGCTGGAACAGGTTTGGGTCTCCTAGTTCAAGTGAAGTGAAAATGTAATGGTTTCACACCCAAGATACAAGTTTGACGTGACAGTTTGGAGGAGGAAACACATATGGTTGGAAAAGTTAGGTGTCCCAATACTTTTGTTCATATGATGTAAATAAGAGGAAATAAGGACATAATAATAATAGTAAAATTACAAATAATTTGTGTCCTATTAAAGGATAATAATAATAATAAAAATAATAATAATAAAAGTAATAATAATAATAATTATTATTATTTTTAATATTAGTAGTAGTATAAAAAATATATATATATATTTTTTCAATTATAGGGATACAGTGCTTCCTATGATATACATACATAGATTATGATATGCATATAGACTATTACATCATTTAGGAACTATCAACTTCGCCTAATCGTATGGAGTCATTTAATTTTTTATTTAAAAGAAGAAACCAAAAAAAAAGGCATGCTTTTTCTTAATTCTGACAACCGAGAACCCTTTTACAGGCCTACACAAAACCCAAGCTTTCTTTTTGCCTGCTATCTCTGGATAGCCTTTCTATTTAATCGTGTGCAGCAGGAAAAGACCTTGGTGCGATTATTGACTCCAGTCTTTCATTTGAAGCTCATGCAGATCGGATTCCTGGGATAGCCTCCTTTAATCTCCGAAATACTGCTACGATAAGACGTATAATGCTGAAACATGATGCAGAAAAAAATAGTTCAGGATTTAGTTATCTCTAGGTTGGATTATTGTACTGCCTGGCTGCATGTCCTGGAAAATGTATAAACTAGCTCGAATAAAACCAGAATGCTACGATATGCTTTTTTGACTACAGCTAGGAGATTTGAACAATTGGTCCAAACAATTTTTGAACTAATTAAACATTTTTGCACTAACCAGTCAGAGTGAATTGTTTTTTATGATCAGTCACACCCACGTTTGTTTAAAAGGTACAGGTCGTTTGTTAGTACCTTGAATGGTAAAAACCTTTATCAGAAGTTTTTCTTGTACAAATCTCCACAGATATGAAACAGAATATTAGTGTTCAGGACATGGATACTGGACATCCATACTGATACTGGATAATGTTTTCCCAGATCTGGATGGTTCATAGTTATAGAGGGTTTTGGTGGAACAGGTAGCTATGGATGGTGACCCTCTCCCACTCTGATGTATTCATTAAGGTTTGTGAACAGAGTGTCTGGATGCTTTGTGTCCCAGGGCTCCATCAAGCTTATTTAACCTTTTGGGTTTCTCAAATGGGTATGCTACAATCGCTAATCATGATACAGTATATAGCATGTAAATATTACATGGCAATAAGCAAATTTAATAATCTACATGGTTTTTCTTTCTTGCACTCTTTCCCTCTCTGTCAAGCCACTCATGCTACTCCTGAGATACCAGTGATCCTATCCGCATCTGCTAGCCGGATCTGCCTGATCCGTCCGGATGCTAATTTCTGGAAGTTGTCATCACATAGATGCCAATCACCACTGCTGAAAATATACCCACATAGATAATCTAGAAATACATCGGATTACTGAGGAAGGTACCACCTGGAACCCATGAAGATGACTGGGCTGCAATGGATAATAAAATCTTTGCTGCAATGGACTTTTGCCATTGACGACTTGGCACGCAAGTCGTCATCAGTCAACAGTTGGTAACTTTAATCAAATAGACCTCATGTTTAACGCATTATGATGCTCCCAGTTACAAAATTACATTTGTTGACCATAATTTATGAAGAAATGTATTGGGACACCTGATTTTTCCAGCCATTTGTGCTTCTTCCTCAAACTTTTACCACAAAGTTTGAGGTGCACAATTGTATAGCATAAAAACATTTCCTTCACTTGAACTAGAAGATCCAAAAAACTAGAGGAGCACAAAGGTTTCCATGTTTTGGAGTGGAAGACCTTGAGTGGCATGTTATAAAGCTTTGACCTTAAACCTCTTGAACACCTTTGGGATAAATTGGAATGCTGGCTGCGCCCCAGGAATCCTTATGCTTCATCGGTTCTTGACTTTACTTAAACTCTTGTGGCTGGTTGCACAAATTGGAGATTTGGTAGGTGCACTCCAAAATGAATAAAATGTAGTGGAACATCTTCCCAAAAGAGTGGAGGTTATTTAGGTAATTTATTACCTATTATAAATGGTTCCTCTCAAGATTTTGTTCCTCATATCGTCTCAGCAGGGTTTTCTCCTCACCTTTACCTATGGCTAGATGATTAGGGATAGACTTGAAGAGATGTCTTTATGTTCTATATATAACAATTTATATGTGGATCTTATTAGTGATGTTAGTTACAGTCCACAATCATAGGCATTTTCTTAGATGGTGCTTTGCTGCACGCTACCAATGACCCAGTGATATTTTTCACATTACTCAGGGGAACGAGAGCTTCTAATTATCTCCGTAATTCACTCAGGCCTGCCTCGGGGACGTCCTTAATGTATCCGGACGCTTGCAGTGACCCGTGCTTTGGCGTAATGATCTGTGTGTTGTAGGTGCAGCGTCGCTAGTTTAGTAATTAGGCTTTGTATTGGTGCAACGTGTGGGTTAAAAGCTGTTATTAAATGGAGCTTCGCTTATCGCATGTAATCAGTGTTACAGCGTGCATGCGTTATTTCACATGAATGACACTAAAGCAAACGAGGCATTAGCATGACCGGTTAACACCATTAGCATTTGGAAGTCACGGCTTCATGAATTGTGTGACTAATATACTGGATTTGGTGTTTCTTAGACGTGTAGTGTGTTAGCTAACCAGAGCAAAATATAATAGGAACTGGAAAAAAATTGTGGAATGAAAATCTGCCAATTGTCGCTTCAGTTGTCATTATGAGATTGAAAAACATTGCAATCTCTGTGTGTGTGTGTGTGTGTGTGTGTGTGTGTGTGTGTGTGTGTGTGTGTGTGTGTGTGTGTGTATATACATATATATATATATATATATAGATATAGATATAGATATAGATATAGATATTTATAACATTTAATATTATTTATTTATTTATAATGCAAAATGTACTTTAAATGTTCTCGATTAGTTTCTTCATTGTGTCATAACTAATTTGCCTTTTTTTCTTTTTTTTTTTTTTTTTCTTTTTTATAGCGCTTTTCACAACAGACATTGTCTCAAAGCAGCTTTACAGAAAACAACAGTGAAGGTGAATGGTGTGCATTTGTCCCTGATGACCAAGCCGTGGCGACAGTGGCAAGGAAAAACTCCCTTAGATGATATGAGGAATAAACCTTGAGAGGAACCAGACTCAAAGGGGAACCCATCCTCATATGGGTGACATCAAAAGTTTGGTCATAAATCTTTCAACAATACAGAACAATTTGTGATCATCATAGATCCAGCATCAGCTTCTCCATGCCAGGGCCTTTAAACACTCGGCATCTACTTCTCCATGATCATCCATAGGTCCATAATCTTCACGAGGTGGGAAGTGACTGGAGCTGGCCAAACCTCAGGATGCCTCGGGATGGGGAGAGAAAGAGAAGCAGTGGAGAGGAATTAGCGTAGCTGCTGTTCATGATATTAACAGCACAAGTTGATAATGTGCATGTGAAAAAAAATCGTCACATCCAAGATCGTATGCTAATCCTACGCTAATTTAAACATAGCTAGAACGTGACTTGCGCGCTGCCGAAACGTTGTCCTCGTCACGTTTTCCCCTTTCATTTTGTTCGCCGTCTTGCCTTTTAATCCGTTTTGAAAGCTCTGGAGCCGCCAACATCGAGAAAGATCGGCTTCAGTGTTCAGGAGATAAAAGAATTAATAAACACTTCCATTTTCGCCCAATGTTTCACTTTATGTTTTGGTTTAATGGAGTGTGTTCCGTGTGTGTGTGTGTGTGTGTGTGTGTTATTAAAATGCTATATGAGTGGCACGGATGACTTTTTGTGCTGTACACCAAAGCAAAGCTTGATAAGTGTATTCATTTAACATCAGTCTCATCAGCAGAGAGGTGATGATGACATGCAAAGAGGAAAAAAGGAGGGAAAAAAAAGATTTCTATTAATACACTTTTGGTTGATTTACGAGCACTAAAGACGTGTCGAGCCTGTAGATGTTTCGACCGTGGTCATTATTTCACTTCTTTTGCACTTTAGACAAAAACTAAAGCGCTCCCTGTGGAGCTCGGGCTAAACGAAAGCAATTGATTCGAACTCGTCTTTTCATTTTACTCGATAATCCCTCTTTTCATTAACTCGTGTCCCTTAATCACTTCTTTTCTCAGACCCTTCCTGTGATCCATCACTGTTTTTTTTTTTTTCTTTTTTCAGCAACCTTGTTGACTTTTTTCTTCTTCTTTCATGTCTCAGAAGTATGTAATGAACGATTGGAAGGAAGAAACTTGAAGCTTTTGCTACGGGAATTAAAAAAGTCCGGAGAACCTGGTTGCTAGGCAACAGGGGAAATTATAGACACAGAGGAGAAGCTAGCTGAGGCGTGAGGTTAATGATTTTGTTAGCTAGAACGTATACAGCTGCTAATTCCCTGATATGGAAATGGCAAGCAGAATGATGTGGAATTTCCCTCTAAGAAAACAAACGAGTGCAATGCACAAGTTGAACAAATTGGTGTTGGCTTACATTTAGCTAAACATTTAACAGCTCGGTTAGCAAGAATGCCATTGAATGCTATTGTACTAAATACAGTAGTGTTGGCTAGTCAGCTACACGTTTAGCGGCTAATTATTGTGGTAATTTGTAACATTTTCAGTGACTAAACACGTTACTTTTAAAGAGAACCAAACGAGCTAAAGATCCTCACGGAAACAGATGTTATCACTTTTTTTGCCATTCAATTGACTTCTGGTTGTCTTCCGCACAAGCATTTTATTTAGCAACTAACAGCTTGCAGAGGGTTTTTAGTGCCATTGCTTACTAGAAAATGACCATGAGAATAGTAAAAAATGTGCTTTACTCTTTTTTGATGAAGTTGATGTGAGAACTAGCCAGCACGCTAATAGCTTGTAACTCCATGATTCTTTCCAAATAAAGCAGACAGTGCAGTTAAAGCTTGGCAGACACAACAGGAAGTAGACTGAGTAATGTTCTGTTTCTGTCAACCCCACATCACCAGCTGATGGGGAAATGATTGATTCCTTCCTGTCTCTTCGCTAGATGATGGAACCCAGTGTGCTATTGCTATTATTATAATGTGCACAAACCCTTCAGCGAAATAATCACGATAACAGCCGACACGGCGCTCATGAACTGCTAGAGCTAACCAAGTGAAGCATGTTTTTAATCTTATTGATTATATAAAAAAAGCTGGTAAATGGAATTACAGCTGGCTGTAGTCAAGAATTGTACAAACTGGCTGTTGGGAGTCTCTTATGATCGGCAGATCTTTGATTATTACGTTAATTAATTTAGCGGACTGTGGAGACATGTTGCTGCATGAAGACACAGCTCTACTGAGAGCACTTTTAACATTAGTGCAGAAACACTAGCAGCACTGTTCATGAGTGTATGCCTGTGTCAGCGAATGTACTTTTGTTAAGGCTAGCTAAACCAATCAGACTACAGTTCCTGACAAAAAAAAACTCTAAAACCAATCAGACTACAGTTCCTGACAGAAAAAAAACTCTCCATAACCAATCAGATTACATTCCTGACAAAAAGCCCTCTATAACCAATCAGACTACAGTTCCTGACAAAAAACCCTATAAAACCAATCAGATTACAGTTCCTGACAAAAAAAACCCTCCATAATCAAACTACTGTTCCTGACAAAAAAAGCCCTCTATAACTAATCAGACTACAGTTTCTCACAAAATAAAACCCTCTATAACCAATAAGACTACAGTTCCTGACAAAAAAAACCCTCTAAAACCAATCAGACTACAGTTCCTGACAGAAAAAAACTCTCCATAACCAATCAGACTACAGTTGCTTACAAAAAAAACCCTCTAAAAACAATCAGATTACAGTTCCTAACAAAAAAACATCTATAACTAGTCAGACTACAGTTCCTGACACAAAACCCTCTATTACCAATCAGACTATAGCTCCTGACAAAAAGAAAAAACCTCTATAACCAATCAGACCTCAGTTTCCGGCCAAAAATATACTTTAATAACTTAATAATATAATTATTTATATCAAAGTTCCTGCCAAGAAATTGCGCTGTTGCCAATCAGACGACAGTTCCTGAGAAAGAAATACGTATGTAATGGAAAAAGAATTCCTTAATAACCAATCAGACTACAGTTCTGAAAAAAAAAAACACTTTGATTATATCAAAGTTCCTGCCTAAAATTGCACTGCAACCAATCAGAACAAAGGTCCACACCGATTAAATAGCACAGTAACTAATTTCAACAAAGTTCCTCCCAATAAAAAAAAAACAGCACTCTAAACAATCAGAACAAAGTTTCCACCAAAAAATTTCTTTGTAAAGAACCAGAATACAATTCCTGACCAAAAAAAAAACAAAAAAAACATATACAGTGAGGAAAATAAGTATTTTAACACCCTGCAATTTTGCAAGTTCTCCCACTTAGAAATAATGGAGGGGTCTGAAATTGTCATCGTAAGTGCATGTTCACTGTGAGAGACATAATCTAAAAAAAAAATCCAGAAATCACAATGTATGATTTTGTAACTATTTATTTGTATGATACAGCTGCAAATAAGTATTTGAACACCTGAGAAAGTCAATGTTAATATTTGGTACAGTAGCCTTTGTTTTACGTTTCCTGTAGTTTTTCACCAGGTTTGCACACACTGCAGGAGGGATTTTGGCCCACTCCTCCACACAGATCTTCTCTAGATCAGTCAGGTTTCTGGCCTGTCGCTGAGAAACACGGAGTTTGAGCTCCCTCCAAAGATTCTCTATTGGGTTTAGGTCTGGAGACTGACTAGGCCACACCAGAACCTTGATATGCTTCTTACAGAGCCACTCCTTGGTTATCCTGGCTTTGTGCTTTGGGTCATTGTCATGTTGGAAGACCCAGCCTCGACCCATCTTCAATGCTCTAACTGAGGGAAGGAGGTTGTTCCCCAAAATCTCGCAATACGTGGCCCCGGTCATCCTCTCCTTAATACAGTGCAGTCGCCCTGTCCCATGTGCAGAAAAACACCCCCAAAGCATGATGCTACCACCCCCATGCTTCACAGTAGGGATGGTGTTCTTGGGATGGTACTCATCATTCTTCTTCCTCCAAACACGTTTAGTGGAATTATGATTCAAAAGTTCTATTTTGGTCTCATCTGACCACATGACTTTCTCCCATGACTCTTCTGGATCATCCAAATGGTCATTGGCAAACCTAAGACGTGCCTGGGCATGTGCTGGTTTAAGCAGGGGAGCCTTCCGTGCCATGCATGATTTTAAACCATGACGTCTTAGTGTATTACCAACAGTAACCTTGGAAACGGTGGTCCAAGCTCTTTTCAGGTCATTGACCAGCTCCTCCCGTGTAGTTCTGGGCTGATTTCTCACCTTCCTTAGGATCATTGAGACCCCACGAGGTGAGATCTTGCATGGAGCCCCAGTCTGAGTGAGATTGACAGATTGTTTAGCTTCTTCCATTTTCTAATGATTGCTCCAACAGTGGACCTTTTTTCACCAAGCTGCTTGGCAATTTCCCCGTAGCCCTTTCCAGTCTTGTGGAGGTGTACAATTTTGTTTTTGGACTTTGGACAGTTCTTTGGTCTTGGCCATGTTAGTAGTTGGATTCTTACTGATTGTATGGGGTGGACAGGTGTCTTTATGCAGATAACAACCTCAAACAGGTGCATCTAATTTAGGATAATAAATGTAGTGGAGGTGGACATTTTAAAGGCAGACTAACAGGTCTTTGAGAAAAGAATTCTAGCTGATAGACAGGTGTTCAAATACTTATTTGCAGCTGTATCATACAAATAATAGTTTGAAAATCATATATTGTGATTTCTGGATTTTTTTTTTTTAGATTATGTCTCTCACAGTGGACATGCACCTACGATGACAAATCCAGACCCCTCAATGATTTCTAAGTGGGAGAACTTGCAAAATAGCAGGGTGTTTCAAATACTTATTTTCCTCACTGTATAACCAGTCAGACCACAGTTTGCACAATCACAGTTTAAGTGTGTGTAATTGTTGATCTAAAATGATACAGTATCCTTTTATTTTTGAGTTTCCAATATTTATTTTGTTTTATTTTATTTTGGGTGCCAACATTTTTGGACATATTATAATCAATCAGATCTTTTTCTTTCTTTTCAGAAACTTCATTGTGTAACTTTTTTCAAGTATTATTTTGTTAAAATAAATGATTAAATAAAATAACAATTGATAAGTAAATCATAAATACATCTCTAAATCACTGTTTAAAAGTATTGGCACCCACCATGAAACAGAGACATGGAATCATTTTATATGAGCACTATTTTAAACACTTAAACTGTTGTTTTTTTTTTTTTTTTGTTGTTGTTGTAAATCTTAAAACTAACGCAACATTTACGTGTTTGTGTGGGGGGAAAAAAAGGAAATGTACCGCTTGCTAGCTCATGATATGCAATAAGCGTTATGTTTATCGTTTTGGTTGTGAGCATTTTGCTAAACGCATAGTTACAGACAGGGGTTCTAGATAACGTTCTTGTTTGTTTGGCTTTGAGTGGGAAAATTGCACTGTTTGTTCATGATATGGCTCAAATTGGATGCATTGTATGGATCGGATTTAAATTGATTAGGCTTTTCTTGTAAAGTCTCTCAGTTTCATTGTCAGAAATGTCAGTTTAAAATCAATACTACACTGTTAGTGTCCATTCCAGCATTTGCAGAGATACAAAGCTCTATTTGTGTTTGCTTTTTCTCTTTTTTGTTTTTTTATTATTTTTTTTTTACATCTTGTGCCACCCGCTGTGCTTAAACTATGTTAAATTCCTGCTTACTAGTACTGAGAGTACAATCTTCTTGATTGCTCTTTGACCCAATGGTGAAATTTCAACCCATTGTATTTCCTCTGCACAACCTATATAGTACCTATGTTGCCATGTTAGCTAACAATCCAAAAATTCCAGTTCGCTCATTAGCTAGCTATTTCAGACCGTGTACAGTTGCCTGGCAACATGGCAAGAAATTTCTCTCTATTTTTTTTTTTTAAAGCACCGTTTCTCATGAGCAGCCTGTCAGTTGGATGAATAAGAAGACAAGCGGTGGCAAATGGAGACAAATATCTAGACTGTCGGAATACAATCACGGAAAAAAAACAAAAAAAACTCAGGAATGCAAACTCATCATGAGTAGGAAAAGGTGACAAATGCCCTTAGGGAATTCAGGGGCATAGACTTTGGGAAAAAAGTAGTTTTTTATAACAAGCTTTAAAATATTGATTTGCAGTTATGAGTATGTAAGGGAAAAACAGAGCCATTGAATGAATGTAATCTTACAGCTACAAAAGTAACATGAGAGGCACCAGGACAAGTCAAGTCAGAGCACCAGGTCTAAAACGGAATCAACTAGCACTAAATAAACAATATAAAAAAACTGTATAATATGCACAAGAGACTCCTTTATTTGGTGCTTTTCTGACCAAGTGCCACCTCGTCTGCGATTTCATCGTGGACAGCAAATAAGAACAAAGAGCGAACTTGAAATTCTGTGTGAAACTGAGCAAATCATCAACAAACACCGAAGAACATCACTGGAAAACGACAAGAGATCTGGAGGACGTTCAACCAGCTCGATACCCGAAAATGTCTTAACCATTCAGCAACTTGTACATGATAAAAACTTTCTTTCGGCTTCTCCTGTTAGGGGTCGCCACAGCGGATCATCCGCATGTTTGGTTTGGCACATGTTTTTACGCTGGATGCCCTTCCTAACGCAACCCTCCCCATTTATCCGGGCTTGAGACCGGCACTAAGAGTGCACTGGCTTGTGCAACCCTAATGGCTGGGGTTGGTTTCCTGACCGGGATCGGAAACTTGTACATGATGATCGTCGGAAAACAATCCACAAGATATCACTTTCGCCCCACCCTACTCACCTGCGGACCTTTCCAGAAGATGAAGATTGAGCTCAAAGGTCGCTGTTTTGACATCAATGCGGAGATACAGCGCGACTCGCAAAGGGTGCTCGACTCCCTTCCCTCCCCGAAGACCTCCAGGACACATTCCAAAAGTGGCAGAAACGCTGGGAGCGCTGTATTTCTGTGCAAAGGAACTATTTTGAAGGTGATGGTTTGGAGAGCGATTCTCCAGATTTTTTGATACTATCTCATACTATCAGTAAGGGAGAAACTGTCCTTATTTCTTCTTTTTCACCTGGACACAGAGAGACAGAAAGGCCGTCCTTAGTTCTCAGATTTCAAGTGCTTCTTAGATCTGCAGCATGTTTGAGCTTGGCCCTGTTTTTCCTCTCAGCTGTAAGTCTTCTTGCTCTCCTGAGCATTACCTGAACGATGCAACCATGTTCGAGGTTCCTTCTTTTTTCTTACTTAAGATTATTCTATCACTAGGCCTTGTTTGTGGTTACTGCAGACTGGATAATCCAACACAGCCGGTAGTCCACTTCGGGAAACTTCTGATTGGTTTGTCCAAAGATCTCTCCTGTCTTGAATATAGCTAAAAGCCGATACTACAACTTTCACCACTTAGTCGTTCGCTGGTTTCCTCCCTTTTGCATTTCTCGGTCCATATCTTCTCTGTCCTAGTAAGTGGCGAGACAAGGATTCATATTGTACTTGATGATTCCCTGTTTCTAGGTGGTTCATCAGGGTGGAATTAAAAAATTCTAAAACTATGACGCAGAAAGTAAACACCATGAAATGACAAAGGTCGGAGCATGTTAAGTTTTGTTCATGTGTAGTACAGGGACGTTTTCAAACGTTTGTGTGGATGAGCAACTTTTGGGAAAGGATTAAAGACGAGTGAAAAAAAGGGTGGATTCTGAGTGTTTTTTAGACCAAAATTGTGCTTTCGTATTCATCCGGATTAGTGTGGACGTAACCTGAAACAGCGCTAGATACATTTTCGGACAGGGGCCAAAAGTTATGTTAAATTCATCCTTGTTATTTTGAATGCAAAATAGAACATTGTCAGGTCAAACTGGCAAGTTCAGATTGAGTATTTTTAGATATATCAGATTGTTTTCTTCGAATTACAGCATGAACAATTACTATAAAGAAAAGTTCTGCCAGTGCTTCAGGATGCACCCTGCACAGATAATATGGTTTCTTGGTGGCTAATGCATTGGACTTTGGATTTGAAGGTCCTAAGTTTAAATCCCAGCTGCACAAGCTACCACTCCTGGGCCACCTGAGCAACCCCTTAACTGATGAGATATATGTAAGTCACTCTGGATAATGACATAAATGTAAATGATCAGCTTGATGAAGCATGCCATGAAGTGCATAAACAGCTCAAGTGGCTTGTTGTGTCTTTGTGGACTAACATCGGGCTACCGTGAGAGACGAATTGTTTGTCTTACAATACTTCTGTGATGTCTAATATGTCTCTGATTGACCCAAAATAGCCCAAATGCATTTTGGTACTGAAGAACTTCCTTGGAAAACCATCATATAAAGTACATTTCTTTCGGCTTCTCCCGTTAGGGGTCGCCACAGCGGATCATCCGCATGTTTGATTTGGCACATGTTTTTACACTGGATGCCCTTCCTAATGCAACCCTCCCCATTTATCCAGGCTTGGGACCAGCACTAAGGCTTGTGCAACCCTAATGGCTGGGGTTGGTTCCCTGACCGGGGATCGAACCCAGGCAGCGGTGTGAGCGCCACATCCTAACCACTAGACCACCAAGGAACAAAACCATCATATACAGTAAATATAGAAAAGAATCACCGCTTTAAAAATTGCATTTTGTTGCTTTGCAGCCTGAGATGAAGACAGACGCTTGGTTTTCATTTATCCAGCTGTGTTTTATAAATGAAAGATAGAACACCAACATGTCAGTTAAAAAAAATTTTAAAACAAAATTGGAAAGTTGGAAAGAGTTGGGAAAAGGATCACAACCCTACCACTCTAAAATTCAATCAAGTGGAGCTAATCACCTTTTCAATGGCAAGTCATTTGACTTTAAACTGGGATCAGCTGTAGTCATTTTGGTTAGCTAAGCATGAGAGAAGGAGCTTTCCTGGAGCATTTAGCTCCGTGATAGGGCAACTGAAGCAAACAATCAACTATTGGAAAGGCTTTATCAATGCGTCGAAGCAAAGTGATACTATTATTAAGAAGTGGAAAGTATTTGGTAGAACATAGTCCATGCTACAGTCCAATGGGAGTTATGCAATTTTGCAGGAAAAAAATCTGTAGAATTACTTGAAGACTGCAGTTCCCAAAATGGTCACTATCAAATTTAACTGGATTTGAGAAGTTCCACTTTAAAAAGAGTGGGCAAAGTCTAGATGGGCAAAGTTAATAGAGACGTATACCAACAAAAAAAAAAGCTGGAATTAAGGCAAATGGTGGATCAGGAAAATACTAACACAAGGGGGTCATCTGATTTCCCTTTTTTTGCCCATGTTGTTGTTATATTTTAATATAATGTTGCACTAAGTACATTTCTACATTTTCATTTTAAGCAGCAAAGCAACAAACTGTGATACCCATTGTATTCCTACAGGATTTTCTGTTCAAACTGAGTTGAAGGATTATAGTGATGTTCTCATACCACACTTTTCTGATACACTCCTGCGTCCTGCTTTGCTAAATCATGCTTGGGGGGAAAACAGACAATGCAAAAATACTAGCAGTGGTTCAGACAAAAATAAATAAATAAATAACACATTCAACAGAGGTTACAAATGTGATAGCGTTTAGTTTTTTTATTCTGTTTATGAACACAGTATTGCTTTTTCAGCAGAACTTTGCAAAGCTCCTTGTCACCTTTATCCACAGAAGCCAAAACACAAAACCTTGTAGGCAGAAAGCAGCCTGTCTGTACTGATAGGACATCAGACACTGAGACACAGCGGTGCAAAAGAAATCTCTGTGGGTTGGAAGCAGTAATGTCCATGTAAGTACATATTTCTTTGAGCTACAAGACCTGGCAACAACTAAAAAGGACTAAAAAGAAATAAGGGCAATGTACTACATAGCAATTGCAATTATTACTATTTCGCTTTGAATTTTTAAACAATGTCAGTGTTAAGATTCATAGAGAGGTGGTTTGAGGAAGTGGTAGCTCAGTGTTTAAGGTTCTATGTTGCTGAACAGAAGGTCGGGGGTTCGAGCGCTGGTATTGCCAAGCTGCCAATTCTTGGGGCGCCTGAGTAAGGCCCATTTTCTTATTTGCAGCGTGGCCAAAGGAGGTCATTTATTTATTTATTTATTTATTTATTTTTAATAAGTCATTGATCCAACAGGGAAATTGCTAATTCATCGCTGGGATATGCAAATAATTTTAAATTTTCCTTTTTGATCAACGACTTATTATTATAAATAAATAAATAAATAAATAAATAAATAAATAAATGCCCTGCCTTCGGCCACACTGCAAATAGGAAACACTTCATCCACACTAACAGACTGATGTTAATTTTCAAGGCCAACATGGCCGCCTCTTATGGAATTACATGAGTCCGTCATTATACTACTCATGTTTTGATCAGAGGATGTTATTGTATTGGAAATGCTGGTTTGTGTTCCAAGTTAGCAGCACTGACTTTTACCATATAGGTAGACCCAAGTGTTTTTATCACAACCTTCTCCAGACCTCATCAGAATAGAGACATTGGTGTTGCCATTTTTAGTGCAAATGGTATATGGTATATGGTAGTCCCCAAATTACAATGGAGATGCATTCCGATGACCCCATCGTAACTTAAAAATATCGTAAGTCAAGACCTGACCGAGCCTACCCAAGAGTTTTAAAGATTGGAAAACAGTATGGGTTACAACGAGACACCTTGAACTCTTTCAACGGCTAAAGAGAATTGGGCATCTCACAAGACAGGAGATGCATACATTTATCGAAAAAAAAAAATAAAAAAAAAATATTTACATTTTTACTTTATTGTATGATTGAAAAATCTAAAGACGACCATTATAAATACAGGGGCTACTTGTATTTTCTTTGTAAAAGTTCTTCTCAGGCCATTTCAGGCAAGCTTTCTGGTAAGCTTTATATGAAATGGAACCATAATGAGATGGAGGGAGTGTGCTGACAGGAATTTCGAAGGGATTTGTCAACTCCTTGTCAACTCCCTAATTTTGAACCGTGGTACGTCGACCTGGTAACACATCTACCTCTGTATTCGTCAATGGAAGGCATTGGCGTTTTTATTCTCGCCCTTATCTTTTCAGGTCCTGGTGTCTCACTTGCTGAAACCTGCAGTGCACTACTGCTACTGCCAATTGATAAAATGTTGCAGACTCTCTGCTTGTGGCAGTCGGTTTGACAGTAAGCCAAAAGGGCATGCGAGTCCTTACTACCGTACTTGATAGTTTGAACACAAAGAATGCATTCATCATGTCCTGGTGTGTCAACCTTCTTAAAAGAATCTGACAATGGAAATGTGTGTGCTGCACCCTTAATGTCTATTGCTGCCTCAAGCTTCAGCCAACTCTAGCTCTATTTGTATCTCACACCAGCCTCAATCTGTTTTCCCAGCAGGCTCTCAGCCTTGCTGAAATAAAGTATTCTCAGTTTCCAAGAGCAAAATTTTCTACACATCCGGACAAATTTTAAAATGGCGTCTAAAAATGCTCCAGGTCCACACTTTTTAGTTTTTAATCGTTTCCCAAAAGTTGTTCACCAACACCGAAACGTGAGGCGAAAATGGCGTTTTTAAATTTGTCCACTTTGGACAGCTTTTTCCAAACGTTTTTCGTTGACTGACGATGCCGTCGCGGTGTGAAGGGAAGGCCAAAATGGAGCAAAATAACGATGCGTTTCCAGAGGAAAAGGTATTAGCATGGACTTGGCCAAACTAATGTGTAATCGCCAACAAAACGGTACGTTTTTGATAAATACGCTAGGTAATGTAGGACTGTATAGTGTAGGAATGTAATATTTGAAATAGCTGTTTTTTATTCTTCTGTATTATGAGCTGTATACGCATATACTGCATAAATCATTAGGAGACAAATGAAGTAACGGCATCAATTACATGATGAAAAAACAAAGTGCTGGATGGAGGTTTGCAAGCTCCAAATGCTCCTTTGTATGAAACAAGGGGGCAAGGTATCGCCTTGTCTCCGTCTCCTGCTGTGTTGGTGACCATTTGCTCATGATTTAATCAGTGATCTGAGAAAATGCCAAAGCTGTGTGAACCTTTTGGTATTTCTATTATAAAAAACTGGTCTGAGAGAGAGATAGTTCTCTAAAACGGCTACTTCCCTCGCAGTTTTTGTTTTTACCTATGACCTGACTGCTTTGTTCTCCTTGCCCAACAACAAAACATTTAGAAAAAACCCAATGCTTAGTTCTTAAAGCTGGGCTTGATGACTGCAGCGCCGAAGCAATAAAGACTTCTAAAAGATATCCAAGAAAGTTACAATAGGAATGATGTTTATTGTAATTATATGCATTTGCTAAATCAAAACAATTCTAGCCTCAAGATTGGCAGTTATGTAATAACGCTACTTTAAATTATTTTAACCAGCTCAGAAGGCAGAATTTAAATTGACTATGCAGTCTGACCATTGTATAAATGTACTGTAAATTCTGTACACCATATAAAGTTTTGGTTACACCTGACCATAAGATCTGTATCTAATTTTTGAGCATCCCATTCCACACTTTCATTCAACATAATTGCTTGGGTAACCTCTATGCTTTTGGGACTAGATTTTGGATTTTGCTTGTGGAGATTTGTAATCATTCATCCTGTCGTAGCCAAATAGTCGTAGCCAAATACCACAACAGTAGCTGGGTCCTTCAGGCCAATGTTGTATGGAAACAACTTTGTCAAAACACTAAGACTTCATTCAACTTGAACGAGAAAGAGGAAAAATAGAGTTTGCAAGATGGACAGCATTTCTATACACTGAGCCTCTGCTGGGTTTTACCAGATCAATTCCTTGAACTTTTGGACTTTCACAATTACCAGGGTTTCTGTGGGGTTCTTTCTGTGGGGTTCTTTCTTTCCAAATACATTTCGTTGTATTACGCATACAAATGAGACCAACATTCAGCAACCGATCGGCTTTCTGTTATAAGCACAAATTTCTCGAATTCGAATAGTACCACAGAAGTAAAACAGATTAGATTTTTCAGCCACGAGGAAGTGCAAATTTAGCGATAGTTAGCTTGAAAACATTATAATTTAGGGCTCGGTTAAAGCCAGTTGCTAACAGCATATTTGTGTGTTTGTTTTAGATGTCGTGATCTACATAGGTCTTGAATTTCATTTTTAATGGTCTTAAATTTGACTTGGTGAAACCTGCAGAAACAATGATTACCCTTGTCTTGAGAGATTCCCTTTCAGTGTGTCATCCAGAGAGGGCTACATTTGCCATTCAGGGGTCGTACTTTTATAATATATATAACGGTTATAATAGTTTTCTTAGTGTTGCTCTTTTGCTGCCAAAACAGTCCTGTACCTTTAAGCATAACAGCATTAACTTCTTCAGAAATTTGAGCTACAGGAGCTTGTCTGTTGAATCGGACCTCACGAGCCAGCCTTTGCTGCACATGTGCAACCACTGTTCCTTCCTTGGACTGCTTTTAATAGATACTGACCACTGCAGACCAAGAACATCCTACTAGAGCTGCAGTTTTGGAGATGCTCTGACCCAGTCGTCACAATTCAGCCCCATTTTTCCTGCTTCTAACGCATTAACTGTGAGGACATACTCCAACCACTAACAGGTACCATGATGAAGAGATAATCGGTGAATACTGCAAGGGTGTTAGTAAAGCCTGGTACTTATGTACGTGAGGTGAGGAGGCCTGAGGTGCAGTTAGCATAAACAATTCATCCTTAAGGTGTTCAGGAGGGTTTATAACTTTATTGCAGGCCAATCAAGACCTTCCAAGCCAACCCAAGCTGGCTTTGTGAACTAGGGCATTGTCATGCAAGTAAAGGGGAGGTTCGAATCGGAGACCTCCAATTTTGTGGGGACAGTTTGGAAGAATATGGCTGTAAAATCTGGCGTCTGAATACCCATATCCAAATAGCATGGGTTAAACTTAAATTTCTAATCCAGTGGCCTCACTGAGGGCTTCTTGCCCTATTCCTGCTTTAATAAAGTGTACACAGGATATTAAACTTCGGATAGCATCAAACATCAGGCAGATAAATAACCAGGTCTGGGGTCATTGTTGAAAAGCTTGGAAGCATCACTAATAAAACAAAAAAAAACTGTACGGTCTAATTGTTCAGATTTGATTGTTGACGCAAAGGGCATCATCCAGAACCAAGCCAGACTTCCTGTTGGTCTCTAGCGCTTAACCGATTGCCATCACACCACCGTGTCAGTGATTATATTCACCGAGCGACAACATCGCATTGTCTTCGCCCTAAACGCGTGTCACAGCTTAGAGAAGCTGGACGGACTGCTGAGAGCCTGGAGGATAAATATTTCAAAGTCCCTGCAGTTGCTTTCCTGCTATCTTCTTGCAGATAATCCTCCACAGGAGAGACAGACAGGGAGGCAGGCAGACAGACAGAGTGAGAGATAAAGATTAACGATCAGACAATAATCGTTTCAGAAAGATGATTCACCCCCCACTAAACCACCCCACCCCACCCCCGTCGGTGCGTCTGCTCCGAAAATGAACAAGGGAAGAACAAAAGAGGGCGATAAAATCTTCATAAACACAAAGACGAAAAAACAAAGCTGAGGGAAAGTGTGGTTTTATTTTGTTTGTTTTTCCTGGAATGGACGTTTAACAGGTGTGAAGATAGAAATGGGTTTAGAAGATAGACGGAGGGATGCAGTTCTCCTGCCATGAAGCACAGGAATGAAAATGGAATAAATGTGTATTCATCAAATCAGTTTTGGGACAGGATTTATTTTTTTATACATTTTTTGTACAGCAGGACAAGACCTTAATAACCCTAGATGAACCTTCAGACTTGTGCATATTCTGGTGCTTTTTTTGCTCAACATGGTTATACAGAGTGATTATTCGGGTTGCTGTAGACTTCCGGTCTTCCAGTATTTATTTTTTTTTTTTTTATTAGAATGGTCTTTTTTCATCTTCCCCCCCCTTTTATGTACCTACATTTAGGACTATTTTTGTTTTTGTAATTTTAGTGAACCTTTTTAACTGCCTTTTTGAATAAATTAAAATAAAATGTATTTATTTTAAAATAAAATAAATAAATTAACAAAAAGTATAAACTCTATATTTGTCACTGATGTTTCTTCTGTTTATTTATTTATTAATTTATTTAGCAAAAATCTTTTTATATTGAATTTTTTTATTTTTTTTACCCAAACATAAAAAACTAAAGTGATTTTTTTTCCTCTTTTTAAATTTTTATTCATAATTCACCTACTTTTTGTTATTTTGACACTAAGAATAGTGTAATTCACAAATTTTCTTAATTTATATATATATATATATATATATATATATATATATATAACCCAGCCATTCGGAGGGGGCACAAGCCAGTGTACTCTTAGTGCCGGTCCCAAGCCCGGGTAAATGGGGAGGGTTGCGTTAGGAAGGGCATCCAGCGTAAAACATGTGCCAAATCAAATATGCGGATCACAAATGAGAATTTCATACCGGATCGGTCAAGGCCCGGGTTAACAACGACCGCCACAGGTATCATTAGCCGACAGGGTACCGGTGGAAATTGGGCTACTGTTGGCCGAAGGAGGAGAAGGAGAGGAGGAAGACGTCTACAGAGACGGCAGGAAAAGGAGCAGTGTAGGAGAGTAGAGGTTCGGGTTGGTACTTTAAATGTTGGTACTATGACGGGTAAAGGGAGAGAGGTAGCAGATATGATGGAGAGCCGAAAGGTAGATATGCTGTGTGTTCAGGAGACCAAGTGGAAAGGGAGTAATGCCAGGAACATTGGAGGTGGGTTTAAACTGTTTTATCATGGTGTGGATGGAAAGAGAAATGGTGTAGGGGTGATTCTGAAGGAAGCGTACAGTAAGAGTGTAGTGGAGGTGAAGAGAGTTTCTGATAGGGTGATGATCGTGAAGGTGGAAGTTGAAGGGATGATGATAAATGTCATCAGTGCCTATGCTCCACAAGTTGGCTGTGAGATGGAGGAGAAGGAAAGATTCTGGAGTGAATTAGATGAAGTGGTAGATGGTGTACCTAGGAAAGAACGATTGGTGATTGGGGCAGACTTTAATGGGCATGTAGGTGAAGGGAACAGAGGTGATGAGGAGGTGATGGGTAGGTATGGTTTTAAGGAGAGGAATGTGGAAGGGCAGATGGTGGTAGATTTTGCTAAAAGGATGGAAATGGCAGTGGTGAACACGTATTTTAAGAAGAAGGAGGATCATAGGGTGACGTATAAGAGTGGAGGAAGGTGCACACAGGTGGATTATGTTCTGTGTAGGAGATGCAACCTGAAGGAGATTGGAGACTGTAAGGTGTTGGCAGGGGACAGTGTAGCTAGACAGCATCAGATGGTGGTCTGTAGGATGGTTTTGGAGGCGAAGAAGAAGAGAAGGAAAGTAAGGATTGAAAGAAGAATAAGATGGTGGAAATTGAAGGAGGAAGAGTGTAGTGTGAGGTTCAGGGAAGAGGTCAGACAGGGGCTTGGTGGTGGTGAAGAGGTGCTGGATGATTGGGCAACTACTGCAGGAGTGATGAGGGAGGCAGCTAGAAAAGTACTTGGTGTGACATCTGGAAATAGAAAGCAAGACAAGGAGACGTGGTGGTGGAATGAGGAAGTGCAGGAGAGCATTAGGGGAAAGAGGTTGGCAAAACAGAAGTGGGATCGACAGAGTGATGAGAAAAGTAGGCAGGAGTACAAGGAGATGCGGCAGCAGGTAAAAAGGGATGTGGCGAAAGCCAAGGAAAAGGCATATGAGGAGCTGTATAAGAGGTTGGACACTAAGGAAGGAGAAAAGGATTTATACCGATTGGCCAGGCAGAGGGACCGAGCTGGGAAGGATGTACTGCAAGTTAGAGCAATAAAGGATGGAGAGGGAAATGTGTTGACTACTGAGGAGAGTGTGTTGAGAAGATGGAGGGAGTATTTTGAGCAGCTGATAAATAAGGAAAATCAGAGAGAGAGAAGGTTGGAGGATGTGGAGTTGGTGAAGCAGGATGTAGATAGGATAAGTGAGGAGGAAGTGAGAGCAGCGATTAAGAGGATGAAGAATGGAAAGTCGGTTGGACCAGATGACATACCGGTAGAAGCGTGGAGATGTTTAGGAGAGATGGCAGTGGAGTTTTTAACCAGATTGTTTAACAGGATTCTGGAAGGGGAGAGGATGCCTGAGGAATGGAGAAGGAGTGTGCTGGTACCGATCTTTAAGCATAAGGGAGATGTACAGACCTGCAGTAACTACAGGGGAATTAAGTTGATCAGTCACACCATGAAGTTATGGGAAAGAGTAGTGGAAGCCAGGCTGAGAGAAGAGGTGACCATCTGTAAGCAACAGTATGGTTTCATGCCGAGGAAGAGCACCACAGATGCCTTATTTGCTTTGAGGATGTTGATGGAGAAGTATAGAGAAGGACAGAAGGAGCTGCATTGTGTATTTGTGGATTTAGGGAAAGCGTACGACAGGGTGCCGAGAGAGGAGTTGTGGTATTGTATGAGGAAGTCAGGCGTGTCAGAGAAGTATGTGAGGGTGGTGCAGGACATGTATGAGGACAGTGTGACGGCAGTAGGTACGACAGACTGGTTCTGGGTGAAGGTTGGACTGCATCAAGGATCGGCCCTGAGCCCTTTCCTGTTTGCAGTGGTGATGGACAGGTTGACAGACGAGGTCAGACAGGAGTCTCCCTGGACTATGATGTTTGCAGATGATATTGTGATTTGTGGTGAGAGTAGAGAGCAGGTTGGGAAGAGCCTGGAGAGGTGGAGATATGCGCTTGAGAGAAAGGGAATGAACGTCAGTAGGAGTAAGACAGAGTACATGTGTGTGAATGAGAGGGAGGGCAGTGAAGTGATGCGGTTGCAGGGAGAAGAGGTGGAGAAGGTGGAGGAGTTCAGGTACCTGGGGTCAACAGTGCAAAGTAATGGAGAGTGTGTTAGAGAAGTAAAAAAAAGAGTGCAGGCAGGGTGGAGTGGGTGGAGAAGAGTGACAGGAGTGATTTGTGATAGTAGAGTATCTGCAAGAATGAAAGGGAAAGTTTATAGGACTGTGGTGAGACCTGCGATGTTGTATGGATTAGAGACAGTGGCATTGAGTAAAAGACAGGAGGTGGAGCTGGAGGTAGCAGAGCTGAAGATGTTAAGGTTTTCGTTGGGAGTGACGAGGATGGACAAGATTAGAAATGAGTTTATTAGAGGGACAGCACATGTAGGATGTTTTGGTGACAAGGTGAGGGAGGCGAGATTGAGATGGTTTGGACATGTGCAGAGAAGGGACATGAATTATATTGGTAGAAAAATGCTGAAGATGGAGCCACCAGGTAGGAGGAAAAGAGGAAGGCCAAGGAGGAGGTTCATGGATGTGGTGAGGGAAGACATGCAGGTAGTTGGTGTGAAAGAGGCAGATGTAGAGGACAGGGTGGTATGGAGACAGATGATCCGCTGTGGCGACCCCTAATGGGAGCAGCCGAAAGAAGAAGAAGAAGAACAGCAGCTCTAACAATAGTTTCAACTGATAGGACAAATTACAGCTATATATGCGAGAATATTTGTCAGCTTTAAGACTTAAAGTGAACACTGCATAAACTGCATTTAAAAAACACCACTGATATAATAACATTTTCTAATTAAAGATGTTTGTTCAGCAATTATGGAATGAATCTATAGTTTTAGACATGACACTGCAAATTCTGTTTTCATCTCAAGACAAAAGGCTTTGCTGTTTTTTTTATACCATGACAAGCATTCAAAAAAGCCTTTACTAGCAAACTATAACACTTGTATCTGTTTCATGGACATTCCAGAAAATCCATGGTTCAAAACTATGACATGTAATAATTACATATGTTTGCACAGTATTACGGGTCATTGTCATGTTGGAAGACCCAGCCTCGACCCATCTTCAATGCTCTAACTGAGGGAAGGAGGTTGTTCCCCAAAATCTCGCAATACATGGCCCCGGTCATCTTCTCCTTAATACAGTGCAGTCACCCTGTCCCATGTGCAGAAAAACACCCCCAAAGCATGATGCTACCACCCCCATGCTTCACAGAAGGGATGGTGTTCTTGGGATGGTACTCATCATTCTTCTTCCTCCAAACACGTTTAGTGGAATTATGACCCAAAAGTTCTATTTTGGTCTCATCTGACCACATGACTTTCTTCCATGACTCCTCTGGATCATCCAAATGGTCATTGGCAAACTTAAGAAGTGCCTGGACATGTGCTGGTTTAAGCAGGGGAACCTTCCGTGCCATGCATGATTTCAAACCATGACGTCTTAGTGTATTACCAACAGTAACCTTGGAAACGGTGGTCCCAGCTCTTTTCAGGTCATTGACCAGCTTCTCCCGTGTCGTTCTGGGCTGATTTCTCCCCTTCCTTAGGATCATTGAGACCCCACGAGGTGAGATCATGCTAGGAGCCCCAGTCCGAGGGAGATTGACAGTTATGTTTAGCTTCTTCCATTTTCTAATGATTGATGGACCTTTTTTCACCAAGATGCTTGGCAATTTCCCCGTAGCCCTTTCCAGCCTTGTGGAGGTGTACAATTTTGTCTCTAGTGTCTTTGGACAGCTCTTTGGTCTTGGCCATCTTAGTAGTTGGATTCTTACTGATTGTATGGGGTGGACAGGTGTCTTTATGCAGCTAACGACCTCAAACAGGTGCATCTAATTTAGGATAATAAATGTAGTGGAGGTGGACATTTTAAAGGCAGACTAACAGGTCTTGGAGTGTCAGAATTCTAGCTGATAGACAGGTGTTCAAATACTTATTTGCAGCTGTATCATACAAATAAATATTTTAAAAATCATATATTGTGAGTTCTGGATTTTTTTTTTAGATTATGTCTCTCACAGTGGACATGCACCTACGATGACAATTTCAGACCCCTCCATGATTTCTAAGTGGGAGAACTTGCAAAATAGCAGGGTGTTCAAATACTTATTTTCCTCACTGTATATATATATATAAAACATTTTTTTTTTTTTTTGCAAATATTAAATTTGACTTTCTGTTTTGACAGTGTTTGTTTTTAATTTCCGTAATTTTTTCATGTATTTCTTGTTGAAATTTTTTAAATAAATAAATACAGTAAACTCTATATATTCATAGAATTCCAGCAGTTGAGTAATCAATTATTTTAATCATTTATATATATATATATATATATATATATATATATATATATATATATATATATATATATATATAAAATGATCTTTATTTTTTTTACTTCTAACCAAACACAAAAGCACGCATAGAGTTCAAACATCTTTCCATCACAGCACAAACACAGCACCTACTACCTCATCGTTTTGCCACATTAGCCTCGCTAACCGGGTCAAACAACTCAAACGGAGCCCATTAAATCACCCTGAAAGTGTTTAATAATGATTAAGAGGCTCGCTAACATTTGACTCGTGTGTTAGTGCTTGTATTGGAAGAGGAAACTAGCCGGAAATGCTTTTATTTTTTTGTTCTGTTTAAAGCTGGAGGGGTGGAGCACATGATAAGGATGGAACCTGGTAAGACTCTGATCTCTATGACTGAAAATCATATAGAAAAGGTTCCTAGTTGTTAGCCACACCTACCATTTAAGAACTAACCAATCAGACGAAAATATATACTTTTTTACTAAACATAGTTAAATTACAATTCAACAAAATCAATAAATTGAAAAATGTGAACAGTTAAACAATGAGGTAAATAAAAAAAACAAAAAACAAAAAAACTAATAAAACCCTTCTAGCTTCCTCATTGGCTAGAACGACTACAGCAAATTGTTTGTCTTAGTGTTAGCATTTCGACCAGCTTGTATTACTGAACATTTTACTCGATTTGTGAAGAATTTAGCAAATTTTTGTATTTAGCTAATATAATATTTGTTTGTTGTTAAGTTGTTTAGAAAAATGTGTGTTTGTAATGGGTTTAGCGATTGAAGCATTTTTTTAAACACTACTCTAATCAGTGTTCTGCTGAAGATTCCACAATCCTTTACTGTACCCTGAATTAGCATTAGCAGGCTAAGTGTTTAAAAAGTTCTTACATTGACTAGCTTTGTCTCAATTCCTGCTTTTTACTTTTTTTTTTCCTTCCAAATGCTGACTAATACAAACTCCAGCACAGCAGTTGTTGTTGCTGCAGCATGAGGACATGAAGTAAGACGATTCGGATTCAGGAGACAGACAGATGATTGGAGAGTGGAGGACAGATTGAGGTGTGAGGGAAAAAGAAATGAACAGATTAACTAGAGATGGAGGACAATTCACATGGCAGCGAGACGAGTAGGCAAGTGTTTCCTGTTGTCTAGAAGATGTGAAACAGCATGCTTGTGTATAAATGAAAATCCAGCAAGTGCGTGTCCTGGGTGCGATACTTTTCATGCTAAATAGTGTTAATTAATTAAGTCGAAAGTGTAGAGACACTTAGCCTTTTATGTTTTTTTTTGACTGACACATGCATGCGCCAACAAACTTGCTCATTTAACAGTATGAAGATTTACTTTGACCAAAAAATATATATGTACAGATGCTCCTATTTTATTTTCATTGTAAAAGCCTCCCTTAGCATAAAAAACAGCTTTACACACTCTTGGCATCCAGACAGTTTGTTTCTCCAAACATTTAGCTGACATTTCTTTTTCCGTTCCTCTTCCAAAAGATGCTCTTCACTAGTTTGTTCTTTTTTTTTGTGATCTACTTCATCCCAGAGCAGTTCAATAGGATTTAGGTGCGGTGACTGGGCAGGTCATTCCATGCTGGCTAACATTCTAGAGTCTAGACGACTGTCTGCTCTCTAAATGAAGCTACAGTGAGGTCGGTTTCAATTAGCCGCAGTCCAGACGGAATCGCATGGTGTTGAAGTATGGAATTGTTGCCATGTTGGTTCCTTTTACCTGAAAAAAGTCTCCAACCTACCGTTCTCCAAAACCACTGCCAAACTCTTAAGCTTCCACCTCCATGTTTGACTGTGGGGGTGAGGGACTCTGCTAACATCATCTCTCCTGTTCATTATCTTACATAACTCCTTCTTTTAAAGGCAAAAATGTAAACATTTCGACTCCACAGAACTTTCATCCATTAAATGTAAAATTAAGTTTTTGTTTTTTACCTTGTTTGTTGTCTCTCAAAAACGATGATTGTATGATATAATGATTGTGCTTTTTTATTATTAGCAAAACAAACTTTTACTTGTAGTTTTTGCTGTATTTTTAGGGTAAAGGCTTTGTCCATGGCACAAAAAAAGGTTGGGGACCACTGCACTAGAGCACGTTCTTTTCATCCATGTTCCTGTATATATACTATATTGCCAAAAGTATTGGGTCACCTGACCTTTCCTGCTATATGTGGTTCTTTTCCAAACTGTTACCAAAAAACTGGAGGCGCTCATTTGTACAGGACGTCTTAAGATGGCGCTATGCAAAAATTTTGCATTCACTTGAACTTGGAAACCCAAAACCTGCTCCAGCATGGCGATGCCCCTGTGCACAAAGTGAGCTTTTTGAAGATCTGGTTTACATGCTTTGGAGAGGAAGATCTTGCTGCTGTAGAGCTCTGATCTCATCCCTACTGAACACCTTTGGGATGAATGTGAACGCTGACTGCACCCCAGGTCTTCTCACCTTCATCAGTACCTGCCTTTCATAATACCTTTGTGACTGATGAACACAAATATCCATAATCACACTCCAAAATCTAGTGGACCATCTTCCCAGTAGAGTGGAGGGAATTATAAGAGTAAATTTGGGACTAAATGTAGAATGCAATGCTCAAAAATCACATACCTTACTAATGTCCAGGTGACCCAATACTTTTGGAAATATATTATACCTGTAACTAAATTGTGGACTGTGAAAAGCCCCACCATAACATGACACCCCAATAGTGATGTTTCGTTTGATGGACCATCCAAAAGGTCCTTCTAAGTCTTTCAGCCTGATTTAAGCAAATATTTGGCCCTTTACACCTATTTTTTTTTTTTTTGTACCAAATGCGCAATTTCTCTGGATGGCAATTTTTTTTTTAATCTCCAAAGTTCATCCATTTCAAAATGATGGAAATGTTTTCTTGAACACTCAATGGCTTAAAAAATGTTTTACGTGAAACAGCTTCACCCTGAGCTTTGCCTTGTCCCAATTTGATCGCCGAGGTATGCAGTTTTTGGGACTTTCAAGGTTTATTAAAATTATATTTAAAAAATATTTATAAAAAATATTCTTTTTTTTTAGCCTGACAATACACTGTTAATTGTGGGCCCTTATAGACCCCGCTGTGTGCCTTCCAACGCGACGTTCAATCAATTCAATGCAACAGATGGGCTCCAACTGAGTTCTAGACCCGTTTCACGGACGATGAAAGCGAACAGGATACGTCTAAGCGCGATTTAAAACTCCACAGCAAAAGGGCCGGATACGTTGATGAATTTGCGTTTTTATTTTTTTTATTTTTTCATGGTTTAATGTACGTTTGAAACATTTTACTTTGGCGTTATAGCCAATTAGATGTAGCTTGACTGGTTAAAAAAAAAAAAAAAAAAAAAAAGGGCAAATCTATACATTATCCATTAAATCTGCAACATAATAAAGTGTGCAATAAATATAGAGTACAAGGGTCTGAAAATCCATATCGAAGTCTATATAAAAAATTGTACACGATTCCTAGGTCCTTGTTCAAATGTTTGCATTTAATGTATTGACAAAACGACTGGTTCCTCTGTCTTTTCCATCCATATGTGGTTCTTCCCCAAACTGTTACCCCAATTTTGGAGACACACACTTGTAAAGGATTGTATTGTCTTTGAATGTGCTAGCATCAACACTGTATTTTCATTTTAACAATGAGACATCAAATATACAAATTTACACTTTAGAGGTGCTTAATACACTGTGTGTTGCTTCTAAGTATAAAATAAATCTAGAATAAAGTTCTAAAGTATACATTTAAAATACATTTCGTAAAAAAACGACCAATAAAGGCTTTATAAATAGCTGGTAATGACTTATCATGTACATCATAACTTATCATATCTTATCGTGTAAAGCTAGATCCATGAAAATATGTTTTACAAGCCACAAAAAGCTGCATATAACATACTACCACCACCACCATGTTTCACCATAGACATGGTATTAACCAGATGTACAAGGTGTACATATAAAACATAGCATAGCATAACAACAACATAGCCTAACCTAGCATAGCATAACAACATAACATAGCATAGCATGACATCAGATAAAATAGCATTGCATAACAAAGCACAACACAACATAGCAGAACAGATCAGCATACCAACAACATAGAGCATCGCAAAACAGGACATAACATAGCATTGCGTAACAACTTAGCATAGCATAGCATAAAATAGCATTGCATAACAAAGCATAGCATAACATCGGATAAAATAGCATTGCGTAACATAGCGTTGCAAAGCATAACAATATAGCATAAAATAGCATCGCATAACAAAGCATGCACAACGTAGCATAACAGATTAGCATAACAACATAACATAAAGCATCGCATAGCATAACAGTGTTGCATAACATAACTTAGCATAAAATAGCATCACATAAGCCATTAAAAGGCTTATATAATGTAATACTACCATGTTTCACCATACACATGGTATTAAGCAGGTGATGTTCTGAACAGTACTTGCTTTTTTATCAGACATCATGATGGCGATTCTGCTCAAAACGTTTACTTTCTAGAGCACGGATTCTTTACCACACGTCACTATGGCATGATGCTACCACCAGCATGTTTTCCCACATCCATAGTTTAAGTCAGGTGATGTGCAATGTCTAAATATTTAAAAAAAAATTTCCTCGAGTTCATTTTTCATCTCATCAGAACATCAGACCAGAATTCCCAAATTGTATCTACATATAAATTCAAAGGTGTCAAACTGTTTATTAAAACACATCGGTGCACAAACTTTGGCACTTTTTACTTCACAGAAGGTCTTTAGGTAAAAAAAAAAAAAAAAGAATGACGAGGATTTAGATGGATGAGTTTATAGCACGCGCTCCTCCGTGTTTTAGGAAGCCATCGCTCAATTTCTTCCCGGTTTGCGTGCGTGCATTTTCACGGCCCTCTCCAATAAAGCGAGCCGATCCAGCAGGGAAATCAAATGTGAAATGGTACAACCTTTTGGTGTGGAGACGAACGAAGCTTATTGTTGTACCTAATTGATTCGCGCCTCTAAGGATGAGGATGATGGAGATAGGAAAAGAAAAAGGAGACACGGAGACAATAGTACATTATTTCGATTTGATCCGACTGGACCAGGAGGATGGAATTGCCTGCTTTTATTATGTTTATAAGAATCAGTGACCAAAGCTAGTGCTACTTCTTAAGTAAGACTTATTCCGGGTGAAAGGATCCAACCTGGCAACCGTTCCATAATTTACCACCATGCAATTCCATATGGACTGCGGCTCGTTGGAACCGGTTCACCGTACAACGAGACGATGAGCCGAAGCAGACGTCTGAGATCAGTAAGCATTCATTTAAAGTGTTCTTTATTACAGAACAGCCTGCCGAGTTAAAACTATTTTAAATATACACACATGAAAAACTATTTATTTCTATATTATTATCGAGTGATTATTGGTTAAGGGCATCCAAAATTGATAATGCTCAAAAAGGGAAGTTATAGACGGTGAAGTTTATTGAATAAAAATTTTTACGCAATTAAGGTTTATTTTTTTATTTATTTGTTTGTTTGTTTGTTTATTTCTTTTTTTTTTTTCTACTTTTTTATTTTTTTTCAAATATATAAATACATCCAGAAAAGCCATTGTGATTTACCTTCAAACAAAAAAAAAAAAAACATTTTTGAAAGAAAGAAAGAAAAAATATCCAGGTAATTTTTTTGAAGGTGTAAAACTACAATAATAATAATAATAATAATAATAATAATAATAATAATAATAATAATAATAATAATAATTTAGTATCTTTAGAACATTTAGTAAATGTGTCTATACTTATGAGTTTGGTAAGCTTTGTTTGTTTATTTGTTTATATTAAGCCCTAAACAAGTACACATATATTAGATTTAATTTTATTTTTTTTTCTAAAATCTTTAAACCTGAGCAAAAATTTAAATCGAATGCTATACTATTAAATATGTTGACTTTGCGATATTTAATAGCTCAATTTTAAATAAGCCTCGTCGTATGAAAGGGGGCGGGGCTTCACGACTATGTTTGGTTGGAGGCGGGACTATGTAAAAAAAAAGACTAATTATAATAATCCTAATAAGTGAAATCGAGTGAAATCGACTACAAATTATTGTAAATGTAAAGATTTATTATATTTCAATTTTTTTTTTATATACTCCAAAATCTAAAGCTCATTTTAAAGGTATGGTCTGCTATGGTTTCATGTTCCACTGTTTTTTTTCTTGCCTGCTGCCCTTTCAGTGCACGCTGTTTATTTATAAATGCTCTCAGAGGGCAGAAATTGCTCAGGCTGTTATTTTATTCATTTCTTTGCCCGGCTCCTGGAGGGGTAATCGCCGTCGCTCCGAGCTCTTTGTGCTTCTCTTCAGCAGGACAGAAGTGAAGTGTTGCTGGAATCAGAGCGGCTGAGAAGCCGAGCACGTGTCGGGGTCTAACGGTGCGGCGCGTCGCGGCGAGACTTGATTCCCCCTTGCTGCAGTTCTCCACCAAGGTCCTGCTGATGCAAAAAAAAAAAAAAACAACAGCTGAGCAGCTTGGACCTTACATTTGTGCGATTAAAGGTTCTTCGTTGCATAAAGAGGTTTTAATTGGTGCCCCCCTTTAATAGGCTTTAAGGCTTCAGGGTTCAAGTTTATGTCGGACCACAACGAGGCGCTCGAAATGGTCTTGCACGTTCTTCAAAGGTTCCCTGCACTTCCTGAGACATTTTATTAGTTTGTACCTGATACATTAAAGCGCTAATACATGCTGTCAATTAGCGTTTATGGCATAATTTTAAATGCACAAATTTCAGCCCCATGAAGATAACATCAAATAGCATCGCATAACATAAGCCATATAAGGCAATACTACCACCACCATGTTTCACCATAGACATGATATTAAGCAGGTGATGTACTGTACAGTACCTGCTTTTTTTCAGACTTGATGATGGCGATTCTGCCCAAAGAAATTCACCTTCAGTACTTCTAGAGCACAAAATCTTTCCCACGTCACTACGGCATGGTGCTACCACCACCATGTTTATATCTTGCATGTTCTTCTAAGGTTCCCTGCACTTCCTTAGACATTTTATTAGTTTGCACCTGACACGTTAAAGCTCCAACACGTGCTATCGGTTAGCTTCTATTGCATAAATTCATGTGCACAAAATCCAGCTCCATGAAGATATGCTTTCCATGGGCTGGAGTGGAAAGATCTCCTTTGGGATGACTGATGAATGTATACGCTCATAATGAATTGGATGAGAGATAAGCAAGAGAAGAAAAAGGATACACGTGGTGATGAAAGAGGAAGAAGTCTGTAAGAAGGAAAAAAAACAAAACAAGAAGAGTTGCTTGTAAGGTAGATGAAAAGGCTGAGGAGTGATGACTGTAGAGATGAGGAGGACCTTCTAGCTAAAAAATCTCCACAAGCGCACTCCAAAAATAGATTTTTTTATTCGTGTAATTTACTCGTTCTTTTGAAGAACCTCCAGAACGGTAGCTGGACATCCGACATCCAGGCTCTTGCGCCGTATTCCTATGCAGTGGTTTGGCTCATGTCCGTGGCTAGAAATCTGTCCTGCTGCACCGTTTTTCAATCACCATCCTGCCACGGATCCGTAGAACTTTCTAGTCGTAATGTTGCAGCTCCTTCAAGCTGCCAAACTTTTTTTTTTTTTTTTGTATACCAGGTTGTGTTGATCCATCACTCAGCACTGATTTCGATCTGTAATTGCTTTTCTGTTATCCCCAGGTCGTGTTCCTCAGTGTTTTAGTGTTTATTTCTTGTTTTCATGTTTTACTTGTTGGCTCTAAACTCTTAGAGGTGTATCAATCCTCTGCTTTATGGCCTGGAACAGAACCATAAACCAAATTATAGCTCCTGAGATTTATATATATATATATATGTACACTTTCACATATAGAGTAAGACAATTGCATATATTGTTTTTATTATTATTTATGAAATCAATGTGAAACGAGAGATACAAGTGATTTATTTGAACCTTTATTTATTAATAATAATGAATAAAAATATTTCTTTAAAACAGATTTTTTTCACATCAAAATTAAAAGTATGAGTTTTATTTTTGATTTATGATTTAGATTTTTTTCGATTTTAGGACTTGGGCATCTTCCAGCAGGATCCCTGACCTGCCACTTCACCTCCCAAATAAAAAAATAAAAAAAGAATAATAAATAAATAAAAATTATATGAAAAAACGAATAAGAAAAAAGAAAAATCCGCTATGTGAACAATTAATTATTTATATACACTTTTTTTTAATTACCAACAATGCATGTTTGCTGATATTTATTTATTCATTTATTCATTTATTTATTTATTTATTTATTTATTTATTTTTCAGTTATTTAATCATTTAATCATATTTCCTATTTTTATATGAAATTGATATGTAAATTTATTAGGTTTAATGTAATAATAAAAAAAAAAACATTAAAACCCAGCTTTATAAAGCAAAACTGTATAATGTTCTTTTTATGTGAAATAAAGAGAATAACATTGATGTAATTAATTATTGATCAAGTTTTTATGATAAAATCGCATTTATTTATTTATTTTGTGATTTATAGATTTTTTTATTTTTTTGCTTTTAGAAAAGCTAATGTTCTGATGAATTAAAAAATATGTTTTTATAACTACCCATAGACAGCGAAAGGTATAGCTAGCTAAGGCATGTCTACGATCTCATGGTTAAGAAATGTTTTGATTGTAACTTCAGCCTTTTTGTCAGAAAAAAAAGTTTGGGATTTTGTGTTTGGGATTATCCGTTCTAAAAATGGTCTCATCTTTTTCTGGGAAAAAAGCCAATACAAAAATAATTCCCACTCAGCCATGTATAAATAAGTCACCGCTCATGACTCAACAATAATCAGGGCAAGACTTCAGGCTGAAAAGTTAAACCTTGCCTTTAAAAAAAGGTTCATGCAGGGTGAAGACGAAAAGCCGCGACTTCAAAGCGATTTGATTTCTGCTGAAGCTATAGAGCGGCGAGGAGAGAAGCGTTAAGAGGATGGATGTGGAGGTAATCTCAGCAAGGGAAAAGTCCATGAAAATCCACACGCTGTCAGCATCCTCGTGCCGGATCAGGAGAGATGGAATTTGTCCCTGTTTGAGCCAGTCAGGGTGTGGATGGATGGATGGATGGATGGATGGATGGATGGATGGATGGATGGATGGATGAATGGACGGATGGATGAATGAATGGATGGATGAATGGACGGATGGATGAATGAATGAATGGATGGATGGATGGATGGATGGATGGATGGATGGATGGATGGATGGATGGATGGATGGGATAAATGTTCTTCAGTAGACTGACAGATCTACATAGATAAATGGATGGATAAAGGAAAATCACAGGATGGATAAATGGATGGATTGATGGATAAACAAAGAAATGGATGGATGCATGAATATGTTTATCTTCAGTATACTGAAATATTGGACCATTACATGTGGAATGGATGGATGGATGGATGGATGGATGGATGGATGGATGGATGGATGGATGGATGG
The DNA here is from genome assembly GCF_946808225.1 of Silurus aristotelis. Classification (NCBI taxonomy): domain Eukaryota; kingdom Metazoa; phylum Chordata; class Actinopteri; order Siluriformes; family Siluridae; genus Silurus; species Silurus aristotelis. Next base: position 19,088,640 of record NC_139593.1, read on the forward strand.
ATGGATGGATGACCAAAGAACTGGTTAGATGGAGGATGAATGAATGAATTTTGATTCAGTAGACCTAATAGATCTGCATTGATAAACAGATGGATAATAGATTATCACAGGATGGATAAATAGATGGATGGATGAACAAAGAAACAGTTGGAAGGATGGATGGATGGATGGATTGATGGATGGGTGGATGGATTCATCTTTACAGTCATCTTTCTATTTTTATGAATTCATCACATCAATCTATCACATATCTCCATCTTTCTATCTATACATCTACCAATCCATCCATTCATCCATCCAGCCAGCCATATATTTACCCACCAATCTGCCCATCTATCAATCAATCCAAAACCATCCATTCATCTATTCATCAGGATTCATCATGAATCATCCATCTGTCCATTCATCTATATTTAATTCCCCAATCTCTACATCTGTCCATCATCCATCCATCCATCCATCCATCCATCCACTCATTTTTCTTTATGATAATAGAAACAGTTCTCTCCTCTTCTCCCTAACATCCTGTTGCTTTTCTTTTTTCTTTTTATTGGGGTGTCTTTTTTGTTTTTCATGTTTTGTGTCATTTCGTTACGCGTCCGTGTTTAATGACTGCTTTTTCCCTCCTGAAACATTTTTTAATAGTTGGACAGCTCCGTGATGGAGTGCTTCATTAAGCTGAGAGACGATGAGTGAACGCCTTCATTGTATTTGTCCTCGGTGGACAAAGAGAAAAAAAATTTATTGCTCTTTTAAAACAACGCATTTGTCCCCTCGGGGGAAATGTCACGCCGTCGTCTCGGCGTCTCGTCCTGGCACCGTAACCCGGAGGTTCTCCATGGTGCCTTCCTGCATCGTTTTGCATCATACTGGCGAGACATTACACCTTTATTTGCATACTTGGATGCGAGGAAAGTCGCGCTTGCCGAATCCCTCGCAGCTCGACCGAGTGTGATTTCAGAGCGAGACAATAATGGCATCGGATTTGGCCCTGAGCCTTCGCCGTGTTTTGTGAACAAATAAACGGCAAAGAAATAACAAAACGCTTCTCTCGCTTGGGCCGTGTGTTTGTTTACTCGTTCCTGCCTCCAGGTCCCTCGTCATGCTGCTCCAACTTATTTTGGCCACGCCCCCAAATTGGGGTTTCCTTCTGTTTAGTCTGGATTTGTTTTTCAGGACTCGGGGTTCCCTTCTTCTTTTTTTCTCAATTACATAATCTGATTATCTATCAGTGCATTTTCAATTGTTCTATTTCTCTCTACAGGCTCTATAGATGTTTAACAGTGCCACCTTTTTCAAATCGATGATACTTTAGGAACAAAACAGAGAACCTTTACCAAGACGTAGCATTTGCATAAGCCATTTATTTGGCAGTCGCCTTTATCTAGAGTGACCCGTAGTTATTTCATTCATACAACTGGTTTGAGTGCTTGTTGGCTGCTTTTCCTTCACTCTCCAGTCCCAAACCACCTTAACTGGATTTAGATCAGGTGATTGTGTAGGCCAGGTCATCTGATGGAGCACTCCATCACTCTCCTTTTTGAACAACTAGCTTTTACATAACCCAGAAGTGTGTTTCGGGTGATATTGTGATTTGTGGCTAGAGTACAAGGTGGTGGAGTTCAGGTACCTGGGGTCAACAGTGCAAAGTAATGGAGAGTGTGTTAGAGAAGTGAAGAAAAGAGTGCAGGCAGGGTGGAGTGGGTGGAGAAGAGTGATAGCAGGAGTGATTTTTGATAGTAGGGTTTCTGCAAGAGTGAAAGGGAAAGTTTATAGGACTGTGGTGAGACCTGCGATGTTGTATGGTTTAGAGACAGAGATACAGGAGGTGGAGCTGGAGGTAGCAGAGCTGAAGATGTTGAGATTTTTATTGGGCGTGACGACGATGGACAGGATTAGAAATAAGTTTATTATTGAGATTGTTTGGACAAGTGCAGAGGAGGGACATGGGGTATATCGGGGAATGGCCGAGGTCCTGCAGGTTAGGGAGCTCGGTGCGGATGGTACGTTTAGCTGAACGCACCAGCCTCTGAAGGGCTCGTCTGTCCTGCATGGTGCTGTTCCCGAATCAGGAAGTGATGCTACCCGACGCTCTCAATGGTGCAAGTGTAAAAGGTCCTTAACACCTGAGTGGGTAGTTTAAAACCCCCTAGGTGGTACAGATGCTCCTGGGCCTTCTTTACCAGGGTGTTGACCAAGACACAGGTCCTGTGTGATGTGAACACCTAGGTACCGGAAACTGTCCACTCTCTTCATTGGGGTCGTGTTAATGTTTAGCTCTTGTCCTATATCTTGTTCTATTTTGTCTTCCACCAACCCCATCTCTTCCTGCATTCATCTTACTCTTCATCATCCCCATGTTCACATCCCCATGCTCACATTACAACTTCTCACATCACAGCTGTTCACATCACAAATGCTCTCCTTCTTCTTGTTCTTTTTTTAGTTGCTTTTCTCATTTGTCATGTTCTTCTAGCACTCATTTCTCTCGTGGGTTTTTTCTTGATCCGGATATTTAAATTTGATTCCACTTGTTTCTTTGAATCGGTGCACCTGCCAGACAAATCAATCTGCTTGCAAAAAAATGAACTGTCCTTCCAGAAGCTTTAACATCATTCAGTTTAATTCAGTTCTTTCTGAATACATCAAAAAGCTGCTGAGGGACACAGCGTGCACCTGAGTTAGACCTGGACTACTGGCATGCTTCTGAAGGTCAGAACACACGTCAGAAAAACTTGCAATGTTCATCATTAAAGGCCGTGACATTCTCGCTGCGCCTGTCCGATGAAGCTGGTGCGAAAATAGGAAATAAACCTTCGAACGTTGCATGGGGTGTGTTTTAATAGCACATGAACACTACATATTTAGTGGATCTGAGCAAAAAAAAAAGAGAGAAAGAAACAGATAGAATGAAAGCGAGTGAAGTCAGTGAGCAATCGCAATATATTAACAATATTTTCTATTATATATTAAGTATATGTCTCTATCTATCTATCTATCTATCTATCTATCTATCTATCTATCTATCTATCTATCTATCTATCTATCTATCTATCTATCTAGTTATCTATCTAGTTTGGACACCTTCTCCTTCAGTGTCTTTTTTTTTTAATTCTTTTCAACATTGTACATTAATACAATCATCCAAACTATAAAAGAACATGTGGAATTATGTACTAAACAAAAACGTGTTAAATAACCCAGAATATGTTTTATATCTCAGATTATTTCAAAATAACCCTCAGCTTCAGTCACCTGGAATGGTTTTCCAACAATCTTAAGGACTTCTCTGTGGTTTCGAGTGCTTGTTGGCTGCTTTTCCTTCACTCTTTGCTCGAACTCATCCCAAACTTGACATGCTTGTTAATTGTGCCCCCGATTTTGATTCAATCTCAAACAATGCCACTAAAGAATCACCTCCACACCATCCCAGCTTCTCCTCCATGCTGCACAGTGGAAACCAAATTCAGGAACCATTTGTTTACCAGCTTTACATCTAACAAAGACACGGCAGTTAGAAGCAAAAATCTCAAAATTGGACTTATTGTACTAAAAGACAGTTTTTCCGCTGATCTAATGTGTATTCCTTGTGTTTCTTCTCTGCTGCTTGTTGTACTTCTGAAATTTCTTTGGTGCAATTCAACCATGTAGGAGAGTGGATACTGAAATCTGTCAGCCACTTGAATTCTGAGAAGCATTTATGTAAATCAAAAGATTCTAAGGCTGGTCATTTTAATAAACGTATCCTCTGCAGCAGAGGTAGCTCTTGGTCTTTCTTTCCTGGGATGGCCTTCATTAGAGCTTGTTTTATCTTAGCGTTTGTTGGTTTTGGAGCGTTAAAATAAAATATAAAATATGGATTTGTACAGTAGTTGTAGTAGCACTAATAGAGCTATTGACACTGCACTTTCTCTTTTCTTTGCACAAGATGATCTAAAGTGCATTAAGAAATCAAGAAATATCACAAATAAACTTTTAGCAGCCACACCAGGGAACTGAAAACCATTCCAGCTGACTATCTCATGAATCGAACCAGAGAATGTCATAAGTTTGCCAATTTGGCATCAAAGCTAAATATCACTAGTTTGGAAAATATAAGGGGGATAGGGGGAGTGGTGGCTCCAACGGTTAAGGCGCTGGGTTGCCGATCGGAAGGTCTGTGGTTCGAGCCCCGGTATCGCCAGGCTGCCACTCTTGGGCCCTTGAGCAAGGCCCTTAACCCTCTATGCTCCGGGGGTCCCTTACGAGGGAAATATCAAGGTCTGTGACGTCGGAGTGACGTGGGGCCGCCTTCCCGTGGGCTCACCACCTGCAGGAGGGACCGTAAGGGACGGTGCTGTGAGGATTGGGCAGCAGTCGAAGGCGGGGTATGCCTGCTTAGACTGCTGCCCCCGCGACCCGAATTACGGATAAGCGGGAGAAAATGAATGAATGAATGAATGAATGGAAAATATAAAACATATTTTGGGTTCTGGGTTACTACATAATTCCATTCGTGTTTTTCCATAGTTTGGATTTCGTCACTATTAGTGTAGAACGTTTTATTAAAATAAAGAAATCTATCAGTCAATACATACATTATTTATTTATTTATTTATTCGACAATAAGAAAAAAATATTCAAAATGTTTAAATTGTAACAGTTTCTCACTGTGGGTCGTCATTGAATGAATTTTTATTTTATTGTTTCTTTCTTTCATTTATTTTTTGGTAACGTGTCACTGCAATTCTTCTGTATGTTTGTTCTTTTTTTTATTATTATATTTTTTATTTAATTGTATCTGACATTTTATTTCGAGTATATATTGAATTAATATTGAATTAATATTATTTTTACTATATATATATATATATATATATATATATATATATATAGGGTGAATAATATTAATTTTATTTCTTGTTCTCGTAAATTTTTTAAGCATAATTCTTTTTTTTTTCTAAATAATGAACAAGCTACTTTTATTTATCTGTTTATTTAGTTTTCGTCACAATCACAATAAAAAAGTGTCATGCAAATTAAAATAATAGCCTCTAAGTGATTCGAGGATTGAGTTTGCGGATCGAGAGTCTTACACCAGTACACTGTGCAGATGCACATTGCAGGTCAGCTACACTTATTTGTGGTTGAGGCCAATTCGTCCTGGGTTACGTCCTTGTCAAAGATTTATATGCCGCTCGTGCGAGTCCTGTCCCTGGAAGCCGAGGTTTGCTTCGGATGCGATAAGCTCCTGCACCGCGCAAACGCTCCGGCATCTGACGAGATTTGTTTGGTTTCAAACTGAGACTCGCAGACGTCATGGCGTGTGCGAGAAAGCCTCCATATTCACCCTGTGTCACATTTCCTGCTGAGAAAGTCTGATGGAGCTCCAAACTCTGTAAGACAACTTTTTTTTTGGAAGACTTTGAAAGCAAAAGATCAGGCACACAAGGCAGAAATTGAGACGACAAAACTGCATCTAATAGATAGGCTGTGATTAGTCCTAATACGACTCAAGATTGGAAAGCAATCAACAGGTTTTCTTATTTTTGCTTTGTTTGTGTGTTTTTTTTTTGTTTTTTTTTTTATAACACAAGCCTCGCTGATTGCCATCAGGACTCAAGAGCGATTGCTTGATTTGACAGACATTCGGCGGCATGGGTACATCGCTTTGCTAACAAAGCTGATCAAGATGTTGAGAAGTAAATCTTGTATATTCCAAAAAAAAAACAAAAAAAAACCTAATATATCAAAAACATTTCATCTGACGAATACCAGGTCAATGGGGTTTGATTTGAGCTTTGGATGCCTTTTAAAAACCTACATGTTTTCTCATGTTTCTACACAGATGCCAGGTTTTTTTTATTTTATCTTCACCATGCTCTCCGTTTTCTAATAAAAAATCGTCTGACTTGCTGAGGAGTTTTTTTGGTTTTGTTCTAGACCCATGTGAAATAGAAAATCGCTTCTTCCCCAATTTTATCTCATGTCTTTGGATGCCTTTTAATTTCCCCTTCACTTGAACTAATAGACCCAAAACCGTTAACAGATTCCAAGTTCCATGAAGATATGCTTTATATGGGCTGAAATGGAAGAGCTTGAGTGGCTAAAGAGCTATAATCCCTATTGAACACCTTTGGGATCCTTTTTTTTTTTTTTTTTACGCTGACTGCACCCCCAGAATTTCTCACCTCACCTGCATCAGTGACTTTACTAACATCCTTTTCACTGAATCAGCACAAATCTCCACAAAATCTGGTGGAACATCTTCCAAGAAGAGTGGAGGTCATTATAAGAGCAAACGGAGACTAAATGTGGAATTGGATGTTTAAGAAGAAACACATAGGAATCTTATGGTTGGGTGTCTTTTGTGTATATGGGATCATAAAGGATAAATAAATAAATAAATAAATAAATAAATAAATAAATAAATACAAACTTTTAATTTTGGTTGATTAAAATTAATTTAGATACTCAATAAAGAAAAATTTAACTAATAAATGTAAAAAAAAAAAAATACAGATATATATATATATATATACAGTGGGTACGGAAAGTATTCAGACCCCCTTAAATTTTTCACTCTTTGTTATATTGCAGCCATTTGCTAAAATCATTTAAGTTCATTCTTCTTCCTCATGAATGTACACATAGCACCCCATACTGACAGAAAAACACAGAATTGTTGACATTGTTGCAGATTTATTAAAAAAGAAAAACTGAAATATCACATGGTCCTAAGTATTCAGACCCTTTGCTGTGACACTCATATATTTAATGACCTTCCAGATCACAATGCATGTCAGAGCAAATGAGAATCATGAGGTCAAAGGAACTGCCTGAAGAGCTCAGAGACAGAATTGTGGCAAGGCACAGATCTGGCCAAGGTTACAAAAAGATTTCTGCTGCACTTAAGATTCCTAAGAGCACAGTGGCCTCCATAATCCTCAAATGGAAGACGTTTGGGACGACCAGAACCCTTCCTAGAGCTGGCCGTCCGGCCAAACTGAGCTATCGGGGGAGAAGAGCCTTGGTGAGAGAGGTAAAGAAGAACCCAAAGATCACTGTGGCTGAGCTCCAGAGATGCAGTCAGGAGATGGGAGAAAGTTGTAGAAAGTCAACCATCACTGCAGCCATCCACCAGTCGGGGCTTTATGGCAGAGTGGCCCGACAGAAGCCTCTCCTCAGTGTAAGACACATGAAAGCCCGCATGGAGTTTGCTAAAAAACACCTGAAGGACTCCAAGATGGTGAGAAATAAGATTCTCTGGTCTGATGAGACCAAAATAGAACTTTTTGGCCTTAATTCTAAGCGGTATGTGTGGAGAAAACCAGGCACTGCTCATCACCTGTCCAATACAGTCCCAACAGTGAAGCATGGTGGTGGCAGCATCATGCTGTGGGGGTGTTTTTCAGCTACAGGGACAGGACGACTGGTTGCAATCGAGGGAAAGATGAATGCGGCCAAGTACAGGGATATCCTGGACAAAAACTTTCTCCAGAGTGCTCTGGACCTCAGACTGGGCCGAAGGTTTACCTTCCAACAAGACAATGACCCTAAGCACACAGCTAAAATAACGAAGGAGTCGCTTCACAACAACTCCGTGACTGATCTTGAATGGCCCAGCCAGAGCCCTGACTTAAACCCAATTGAGCATCTCTGGAGAGACCTAAAAATGGCTGTCCACCAACGTTTACCATCCAACCTGACAGAACTGGAGAGGACCTGCAAGGAGGAATGGCAGAGGATCCCCAAATCCAGGTGTGAAAGACTTGTTGCATCTTTCCCAAAAAGACTCCTGGCTGTATTAGATCAAAAGGGGGCTTCTACTAAATACTGAGCAAAGGGTCTGAATACTTAGGACCATGTGATATTTCAGTTTTTCTTTTTTAATAAATCTGCAACAATGTCAACAATTCTGTGTTTTTCTGTCAGTATGGGGTGCTATGTGTACATTCATGAGGAAGAAGAATGAACCTAAATGATTTTAGCAAATGGCTGCAATATAACAAAGAGTGAAAAATGTAAGGGGGTCTGAATACTTTCCGTACCCACTGTATATATGACATTACTTTTATTATTAATTTTTATTTATAAACATATTTGTAATTCGTTGTTTTTTGTTTTTGTTTCGGTAACCTGTAGATTTGTTTTTAATTACATTTTTGTAATCTTTTTTATTTATTTTTTTTTCAAATTTTTTATTATATAATTTTAATTATTATTATTTTTTTTTTTTATATAAATATCCTTGTCATCATCTAATTGCATACGTTTTATCACATTATTATCGATACAATGAGTACTTTAACACGTTTTATTTCAGTGCTCTCGTTACAGATCTTTACATTTGACAAAAATGTGCATATCTATATGTGTATGCATGATTGAGTACAAAGGCCACGCCTTTTTTTTTTTTTTTTGCACCGATGAAAAGGGAACATGACGTATAGAGAAGGAGAGGAAAGGAGAGGGGAAGCCTAAAGTACCCCTAACATACAATGGTTTTATTTTTAAAACAGAGAAGTTCTATCGAGTAAAAACAGGCGTTACCCCCCCCCCCACCCCACCCAATATTTGGACAAAAGTATAGGGACACCTGACCTTTCTAGCCATATGTGGTTCATCCCTAAATTGTTACCACAAACTTGGAGTCACACAATTGAGGAAATTGTGGTAGCTAGAAAATTTTCCCTTCACTTGAACAAGGAGACCCAAAACTGTTCCAGCATGAAATGTGCACAAAACTAGCTCTATGAAGTGGAAGATCTCCTGCTATAGATCTTTAACCCTATTGAACAAATGTTGTGCACCCCAGGCCTCGTCCCCTCTCCTACACTAATAACTTTTACTAACACTCCTGTCTATAAATTCTCTACAAAATCTAGTGGAACATCATCCCACAAATCTGGAGTTCATTCTAACAGCAAATAGGTACCCAATGTGAAATCTTATGATCTTATGGTCAGGTGTCCACAAACTTTTGTCCAACCAAATCTATGTTCAAAGACTACGCTCTCTAAATGGTACTGCAAAAGCTATATTTTTATAAATATTTTTTCATTTAATCAGGCATGCTGCATATTTAAATCACTGTGCTTATATAGTTTCATTTAAATGATGCTATCATTCTATTCAACAGTGTTTTTTTTCTATTTTTTCACCCTTTTTTTATTCCATAATATAGCACTTATTTAAGGAACAAGCCCTGTGTATGGCTGCTTGTTACTGAGATTTTTTATTATTATTATTATTATTTATTTATCTATTTATGCATTTATTTGTTGCTCCGTTTCTCATTAGGCTGGTGCAAGAGGAATCATGTTAAAAGATGAGCCGGGGGGAAAAAAAGAAACAAATAAAAAGTCAGCAATGGGCATATGTAATGAAGGGTGATCAAAGGTAAACTCAAGCGGAAACTCGAGTGGATGAAATATTTATTTCTTTCCTTTGACGCATGGTAAATATTTTTTATGTTTTTTTTTTCCCTAGCTGAGATCTCTCTTGCTGAGAAAACCATACGAGTAAAAAAAAAAAAAAAAAGAAAAGAAAATTAGGGAAAAATAATGCAAAAAAAAAAAATCTGTTGTCGTGAAAAAAGAATTTCCAGGTTATTTATGCACCATTATTTATTTGCTGTTTAATAGTTTTGAGTTTTTTGTTTTAGTTTGTTTACAATAACCTGAAAGGACACTTTTTTTTTTTCCATTTATAAATTCATTTCAATGGACACCTGAGGACAATGTCAGGTAAGGACAGGCTTTATCTGATCCTTTTGTTCACCGTTTAGTGCAACTCGTGACTGTTTAATGCTCCACAAATGCTTTATCTCTCTAAACTTGGTCAAGGACAAATTTCTATCATAAAAAATTGTATGTATGGACACACAAATAAATAAAACAGCAGATGTACACTTTAAAATTGTCTCAAAAAGACCATTAGAATGGAAATTGGCTGGGCAAACATGGAATGTCACTTCACTGCTGGAGAAATAGCAAAGAATTGCTATGGGGCAAGACACATATGTGACCTTGCAGCCCCAGACAATTAAGGCGTCAGTACCCCATGTCCTGATTGGGGTTTATCTCTCATCTATACACATAATTTCCACACCAAATTGGCCACGGTTGAAAGTAGGGACACTCGTTAGGTCCAGGCTAAGGGTCTCAAAGATTTCCAAGTAGACAAAAGGACCTCCCATATGATTCTGAATCTCCAAAAGGAACAATTGAATAGTTGTTGCACCAACTAACAGCTCAGCTTTCTTGGACAAGGATTTGAAGAATGTGATTTAAAGGAATCTTTTGAACCTGAAAAGAATCTTCCAGTGAACGAATGTTATCCTACTTGGGCTGCTTTTAAAAAGGTCAGTACATTGGTTGGTTGATATATTTGGTACCAGAGAACCTTGGGTCAAAGAACAATGATGACTAGCTTTGTGATGGTGTCATCAACAGGCAATATTTTTCGGACCCTTAAATGAAGAAAGGTGCATTGCTGTCAACCGAGTACCATGTGGCCCACGTCATACATGTACCTACAGATCAGCCATGTTTACCAGGTAAACCCAGGAGTTTCATTCAGTTGCCTAAGAAAGTCTATTTATACCTACATTTTGAAAGGACTTCTCCCATGTCCTGAGTCAGAAAGACTTCATCTTCCATGATCAACACCTCAGACATTAGGAAGACCCTGGAAAATGGCACAAAAATGGTCTGGTAAACCATTTAGTGAATCAAAAAAGGTAGAAGAGATTATACATAAGATCTGCTTAACAAGACTAAGGTAGTGTTTTACTTTAAGGGGATATTGTTGAGTGACAAAGAAGCCACTTGAAGGATCTAGTGAACATGTCATCTTTTCAAGAGTCACTGTCATAAATCTGTAGTGCTTTGAAGTCAATCGTTTTTGTGGCTGGAGTTTCTATGGCGGTTAAAAACCCATAGTTCATAGTTGCAACGCTGTAGGAGTGAGCAAGACGTATTCAAGGGAGTGGAGATGGTGTTTAGAAACCTTTATAGAAGCAAGACCGCAGGATTGGACAAAACATATTGGTGACATGTAAACCTTCATATTGAATAGTGGACATATTGAAGGGAGTAAACAATGTGGTTAGAAATGTTCATAGGAGCAAAGCTGTAGGAGTGGGCAAGACACATTGAAGGGAGTGGCCATGCCATCTTGCCAAGAGTTGGTGCTGTAAATCTGTTGTGGTTTGGAGTACATAATTCTTTGTGGTTTGAGTTTCTATGTTGGCTAGAAACCCATAGTTCATAGTAGCCATGCTGTAGGATAGGGCAAGACATATTGAAGGGAGTTGACATGCCCTCTAATCAAGAGTCGGTGCAGTAAATCTGTGGTGGTTTGGAGTCCATAGAAACCCATAGTTGATATAAGCATTCAACAAATGTTTGTCAAGAAGTCTTCTGAGTATATCAATCCTGATATATGATAAGAAAGGTACCTCTGTAGTACATGGATTTCTAGTTTGTGTGATGTCTCTGTCTGAGTGACGTAGAAGTGTTATTAAAAATTATTTAACGTGGGCATCCTGCCTCCACTCAAAAATCAGCCAATGTTTAAGAGCTGTCCAATCTAGGCAGCTATGAGGAATATCCCCATTATTTATGCATGACGGTCTTCTGACAGCAGTCAGCTGGATGTTTAACCCCCATTGATGAGTTATAGACAGATTGGTGCATCCAAATCTGTGGCCAGATAAGTGTAGGAGGCACCCTACTGGTGGGAGGTGAGAGGTAAGACCTGGCCCCTGGCAGAGAAGTCTGAGTGTCTGTGGATCTTATTGATGAGCGGTGGAAAAGCGAGCACAAGTCTGATGACTATATCAGGAAACAAAGTGGGAGTAATATCTCATTGTGAACCGATCGGAGAAGGCGGTGGAGTCTGTGGCTGGGAATAAAGAAGTCTGAACTGACTCTTTTCAGCCAGTTGCCACCGTGACCTCCATGAGAGAACCAAAAACAAGAATGTAAAAATAAAGAGTAACAAAAAAGACCATGAGGGAAAATATTTTTATATTGAAATCAAACCAATAAATTGAATCATTAAATAGTCTTGAATGCAAAATTAATAAAGTTGTCAATTAATAAATTTAAAAAAATTATATATTAAATATATATCATTACCTCAAAAAGATTAATAATGACCAACATCTATGTAGCACAATAAGATATTTGAGTGTGTCACAAATTTCTTTCCCTTCATGTAATGTGCTACTTATTAATTTTGTTCTATCCTGTCATTGTTACCTGACTGTGTTCGCCTGTTTTGTGTCCTTGATGAAGTTTCCTCATCTTATTAAGAAGTGCGTTCACTGCTTGTAAATTTACACCAAGTATTTCAAAGCAAAAGTGATTTAGCAGCTAGCATATGCGGGTGACCTAGCCTGTCGTCACACTAAACCAAGCCTTTTTTATGTCTGTGTTCTGCTCAGCCAGGCCTTTTTCCTTAATGCTGTCCCTGGCTACAACCACAATCATGTCCATCCCAATCCTGTTTTAGAGCATGCCGTAAAGTATATCTGCGACGGGATTAGCAAGGTAACGGAGATGGCACGTGTAAGTGTGGCATTTGTTTATTTCTCGGGACGTGCGGGTCCAAAGAGATTACGAGGGATTATGTTGTAATTAAACAGTCTTCTATTATACATGAACGCAGTCAATGGCGAGTTCACAGAGGCCATTGTTCATTATTGAATTCCTGACAGCAGGAAGGCACAAATCTTTCAGTTTACCTGGACAAGCTCGATAAGATTCTGTCAGAATGCACACACGAATACACGGGTTACGCATTTACGCTCAGTCGGTGGGACATTTGCAAAACAAACATATCGGTTCTGAGTGGTGTGTGGTTTTAAACAGAAAACATTTCTAAACTTTGCGTATGACTGAATTGGGCCTATATATATATATATATATATATATATATATATATATATATATATATATATATATATATATATATATATATATATATACATACACACATATTTTTCATGTTTTCTTGGAGCAAGTCAAATGGAACAGGACCCAGTGTACACCGATGAGGGACATCGCTGACCAGAGGCAAAGCTATAATGACTTCGTTACAGCTAGCAAGGAAACAGATGTTGCACTGGTATCCAGCATATATACTGCATTTTACAAAGAGTTTAGATTTTAACAAGAAAATTTCTGAATTCAAAATAAGAACAATATGTACACAGCCTGGGGAAATGACTGAAAAATAATTAGCATAAAATAACATTAAGACCAACATCGTTTGAAATGTGAATGCATAATTACATTACATAGACAAAGAAGACGTAAACATTTTACAGACACGGCATCTTAGAGACATCAAACATAAATAATTATTTAAGTAATAAAAAGATTAAAGAAATGAATGTTTTTTTCTGTCAAACTTTTACCACAAATTTTTACCACAAACTTTAACCCCAAAGTTGTGCATCATGTCTTTGGATGCAGAGCATGACATTTCCCTTCACTTCAACTAGAAGACTCAAACCTGTTTCAGCAACCTTTTCTGACAATGCCCCTGTATACCAAGTGATCTCAATGAAGATATGCTTTACATGGGTTGGAGTAGAAGATCTCCAGCTATAGAGCTTTGACCTCAACCCTATTGAATGCCTTAAAGATTAATTGGTATGCTCTTCACACTTTTGTGACTGAATGGATCTCCAAAAATCTCCACAAGCACATTCAAAAATTTTGTAAAACATCTGCCCAGATGAGTGTGAGGTTACTACAGTAGCAAATAGGGAAAATATGTGGAATGACATGTTTAAAAAGAACCACCTACCAATCTTCCAGGAAAATGTATATTTTGATCATTAGAAAGTAACAAATCTATCTATCTATCTATCTATCTATCTATCTATCTATCTATCTATCTATCTATCTATCTATCTATCTATCTATCTATCTATCTATCTATCTATCTATCTATCTATCTATCTATCTATCTATCTATCTATCTATCTGTTTCTATGTCCTTCATTTTCTTTCTGTGTCTTTTTATTTCTATCATTTTTTTTCCTGTCCAAATATATTCCATTTCCATAATTTCTATAATTTATTCCCCCTTTTTTTCATTATTTAATAATCTCTATTCATTGCTCTTCTACACATCTTTCCAAACCCTGACTGTTATATAATTGATTTCTTTTATTATACTGTGCATAATAAAAAAAGAAAAAAAAAAGAAAAATTATATACTGTTATTAGGAAGGAAGGATAAAGATGAAGAACATGTAGATCTATAAAGCTAGAGATCGCTTTATAGATCACTGTCCAGTAAGGTTGTGAAAAATATATAAAGGATATGATGTATATCATTGATTGTAAATGAAACGATCAAACAAAGCAGGCTGAATGTAGATTTTTTTTTTGGTTTAGCTATGAAGGTGTAAAGAAGCTGAAATTGATGGATCGAATGTCCCCCGTGGGATACGGTTTGCGGATAAATTAGCATACGGTTTAAACCCTAAATGGATAGTGGCTAGTTGTTTGCTGAGATTAGCAAGTTAACAAAGACGTCGGGTTGTTTATCGTCGACCGGGACGCGGCGTTCCGGGGAGATTACGCCAGATTACGTTTGTTGATAAACATTCTTCTATTATACATGAAGGCAGTCAATGGGAGGTTCGCTGAGGCCAAACGAGCACTCTGAAGTTGAGACTTATTGAATTATTGACTGCAGGAAGGCTTCCTTTGAGCCATAGTTCTCTCATCGGGCAGGCTGTTAGGTATCTGCCAAGGCTACACACACACACACACACACACACACACACACACACACACACACACACACACACACACACAAACACACTGGTTTGCAAAACAAGCGCCTCAGAGGTTGTACCAAAGGCACGTCTGCCATTCCGCACTTTCCTTGTCTTTTCCAGTCTGGCGCCATCCCCTCTCTCTCTCTCTCTCTCTCTCTCTCTCTCTCTCTCTCTCTCTCTCCAGCTCTCCATCATTTCGAACGATTTCCCACTTCATCCCGTCAGCCGAGGCCCCGTAATGCCTCGCTTCCCGCCGTCCTTTCTGCGCTCTGACGATGAATAAAAAGACACGAGACGTTGCCGTCGTACAGCGGTTATTTACTGCGTCTTTTCCAATGTGTCATCCATTTCTTTCCCTCTCTGTCACTCTCTCTCTCTCTCTCTCTCTCTCTCTCCTTGTCTCTCTCACTCACTCTTTCACTCTCTCCATCCTCTGCTCAAAATGTCACCCACGAGCCATCTGCTCTCACAGCTCTGTAAGTCATTCATAGAGGAAAGAGGGGGAAAAACACAGGCCTACACAATCACAGCTCATCCACTGTGTGTGTGTGTGTGTGTGTGTGTGTGTGTGTGTGTGTGTGTGTGTGTGTGTGTGTGTGTGTGTGTGTGTGTGTGTGTGTGTGATTCATTCGTGTAGGTCTTCTCACTAAGAATTTGTATGGAGATGTATTCAGGAATGTTCGTTAAACTGCATGAGACACATTTGATGGAGGACAATTAAAAATTCACAGCCTAATCGAAGAAACTAATGATTTTAGCTTAAACATATGTATTGTTGGATTTGTTTCAAAAAACGAATGACTAAATAAATAAATAAATACACTATATATACGATACATTGTCAAAACCTGACCTGGGCTTCTTTATGAACATCCAATTCCCCATTTAGTGCCAATTTGCTCTTATAATAGCCTCCACTCTTCTGGGAAGATGTTCCACTGGATTTTGTGTGAGATTTGCGTGAGATTTGAGTGAGATTTATTCAGCTACATGGGTGTTAATAAGGTGAAAGGAAAGGTCACACTTTTTTTTTAATGTATTGTTTTGCTGGAAGAAATACAGACAGCTGAAGAAAGAAAGAAAGAAAGAAAGAAAGAAAGAAAGAAAGAAAGAAAGAAAGAAAGAAAGAAAGAAAGAAAGAAAGAAAGAAAGAAAGAAAGAAAGAAAGAAAGAAAGAAAGAAAGAAAAAGGAGGTAGAAATTCGAAAAAGAAATCAAGAAGTAAAATAAAATAGGTCAAGTTGAAAGGAAACTTCGTTTTTTAATGTATTGTTTTGTTGGAAAAAAAACGGAAAGCTAAAAAGTGAAAAAAGAGAAATAAAAATGGAAAAAAAGAGTTTTAAATTAGGAAAAATATAAAATTCAAATAAAAATATTTAAAGGCGAAAGGAAATGTTTTTATTTGATTGTTTTGCTGGAAGTAAAAGGGACCGTTAAAGAATACAGAATGAAAGCAAGAAATTAGATATGAATTAGAAAAAAAATCAAGAATTTTCATTTTTAGGCAGAGAATTATGAAAAATGAAAAAGGGCAATTTATTAATTTTTTTTGTTAATACTTCAGAACAGCAGAAGCAGTTCACAGCAATTTCAGACAAGCAGTGGGCGGAGCTTGTGCACTCTATAGAGGTGGTTGCGCTAATCTAATACGCACCTCATAATTTCTTGGGATTTTTTTTTTTTTTAGGTATTTTTAAACCTTTTTATTTTTATTGCATTAATTTCTACATTATTTAATGAAAATTGCTCTTATGCTTTTGATTTCTTTAATAATTTTAGTGCTGTACAGCAGATCTTCCTTCTGTAGATGAACCCATGTTCAATATATGTTCATAAAGCTGACTTTGTATACAGGTGCTTTTGTTTCACTGGAACAGGTTTGTATCTCCTAAAAGGGAATATTTCATGCTACCACATCCAAATACCGTCGTTACGATTTTGTGCCTTGAACTTTGTGGTAAAAGTTTCGAGAGAAACCACATATATAGCTGAAAAATTCCCATAATGCATATATTGTATATTGTACACGTATCTCCACCTCTCTATGCTCTTCTCAACCTGCTCCCTACTCTTACCACAAATATCACAATATCACTCCTGTCTGACCTCGTCCATCAACCTGTTCATTGCCACTGCAAACAAGAAAAGGGCTCAGAGCCGATCCTTGATGCAGTCCAACCTCCACCTTGAACCAGTCTGACGTTCCTATCGCAAGAAATCATCAAAATATAAAAAAAAAAAAAATACTACTACTACTACTACTATGCCGTCACAATAATAATATTATTATACTCTCTTTGGAGTAGGGGCGAGGGGGTGCACTCACTGGCGCCCCCAGGCTGGTTGCGCTTTAGGTGCACCGCACTACATTCTGAGAGAGAGATAAACATGCTGACTGCTGTTGACTGGGATATTTTTCAGTATTTCTTACTCATTGGGATATTTTTAGCCACTGAAAGCTAGCTAGCAAATGGTAGGCTCAGCAGTCATGACTGAAAATATTGACAATAAGTGGATGCCATTATCCAGAACAAGGACAGAGGTTTTCTAAAGTGTGCACTTGAGTGTTAAGGGCTGTTGTTTAAGGGCCCTGTAGCTTGGTGATACTGGGATTTAACGTCATGACCAAGTTCAACATCGTTTTCACTGAGCTACTATGACTAATATTGACAGACAAGACATTTTGGATCCTTAATTGGATAAATGTTTTCCAGAAAATAGTCAACTCATCTATGTTCTGAACTGTCTGATACGAGCAGAACATCTGGAAAGCACTGCTTTTCCCCCTGGTCTAACATCATATACTGTATCTATTATCTTATCATTACCATACTCATCATTCGATCAGAAATCTACTGCAAATGCATTATCTGCATTATCTGAAACTTTTACCACAAAGTTCAAGGCACAAAATCGTAACGACGGTATTTGGATGTGGTAGCATGAAATATTCCCTTTTAGGAGATACAAACCTGTTCCAGTGATACAAACCTGTTCCATATGCAAAAGTTTTTTCGACTTGCCCACCTAGACTATATACTATAGACTAAGCAGGCTGATTGGTTGATAGCAGGGTTGGTAAAGGTGCTACCCCACACCCTTGACTGGAAATCGCACAGTTAGCATATGGAAAGAGGAGCTTAGCACTTAGCTGATGCTCTTCCTCCCTTGCTGTTACATTAATATGATAAATCTAGCCTCTATTACACTATGTATAATGTATGAAGGGATATTTCCCGCATGCTGCGCCATGTTTCAGCAACTTTCCTCCAACTTCCTCTCAACTCACGCTCAATATACTCCTCTCATACACTCAATATCGTCCCACGCTTTGTTTCTTTCCCTTCTTCCTATTTTGCTTCTCTTTCTTTCCTCTAACGTTTTTTGTTACACTTAAAATATCCATCATAGCTGTAAGTTTTAAACATAAAATAATAACGGTTGATAAATAGCAAAGAATTAAAAAGGGAAGTAAAAAAGAAAAAGAGGGAAAAAAAGGAAAATGACATTTGAAAGAATGATAGATAGATAGATAGATAGATAGATAGATAGATAGATAGATAGATAGATAGATAGATAGATAGATAGATAGATAGATAGATAGATAGATAGATAGATAAAAATAAGTATTTGAACACCCTGCCATTTTGCAAGTTCTCCCACTTAGAAATCATAGAGGGGTCTGAAATTGTCATCGTAGGTGCATGTCCACTGTGAGAGACATAATCTTAAAAAAAAAATCCAGAAATCACAATGTATGATTTTTTAACTATTTATTTGTATGATACAGCTGCAAATAAGTATTTGAACACCTGAGAAAGTCAATGTTAATATTTGGTACAGTAGCCTTTGTTTGCAATTACAGAGGTCAAACGTTTCCTGTAGTTTTTCACCAGGTTTGCACACACTGCAGGAGGGATTTTGGCCCACTCCTCCACACAGATCTTCTCTAGATCAGTCAGGTTTCTGGCCTGTCGCTGAGAAACACGGAGTTTGAGCTCCCTCCAAAGAGTCTCTATTGGGTTTAAGTCTGGAGACTGGCTAGGCCACGCCAGAACCTTGATATCCTTCTTACAGAGCCACTCCTTGGTTATTCTGGCTGTGTGCTTCGGGTCATTGTCATGTTGGAAGACCCAGCCTCGAACCCATCTTCAATGCTCTAACTGAGGGAAGGAGGTTGTTCCCCAAAATCTCGCAATACATGTCCCCGGTCATCCTCTCCTTAATACAGTGCAGTCGCCCTGTCCCATGTGCAGAAAAACACCCCAAAGCATGATGCTACCACCCCATGCTTTACAGTAGGGATGGTGTTCTTGGGATGGTACTCATCATTCTTCTTCCTCCAAACACATTTAGTGGAATTATGACCCAAAAGTTCTATTTTGGTCTCATCTGACCACATGACTTTCTCCCATGAATCCTCTTGATCATCCAAATGGTCATTGGCAAACTTAAGACGTGCCTGGGCATGTGCTGGTTTAAGCAGGGGAACCTACCGTGCCATGCATGATTTCAAACCATGACGTCTTAGTGTATTACCAACAGTAACCTTGGAAACGGTGGTCCCAGCTCTTTTCAGTTCATTGACCAGCTCCTCCCGTGTAGTTCTGGGCTGATTTCTCACCTTCCTTAGGATCATTGAGACCCCACGAGGTGAGATCTTGCATGGATCCCCAGTCTGCGGGAGATTGACAGTCATGTTTATCTTCTTCCATTTTCTAATGATTGCTCCAACAGTGGACCTTTTTTCACCAAGCTGCTTGGCAATTTCCCCGTAGCCCTTTCCAGCCTTGTGGAGGTGTACAATTTTGTCTCTAGTGTCTTTGGACAGCTCTTTGGTCTTGGCCATGTTAGTAGTTGGATTCTTACTGATTGTATGGGGTGGACAGGTGTCTTTATGCAGCTATTGACCTCAAACAGGTGCATCTAATTTAGAATGTAGTGGAGGTGGACATTTTAAAGGCAGACTAACAGGTCTTTGAGGGTCAGAATTCTAGCTGATAGACAGGTGTTCAAATACTTATTTGCAGCTGTATCATACAAATAAATAGTTAAAAAATCATATATTGTGATTTCTGGATTTTTTTTTTTTAGATTATGTCTCTCACAGTGGACATGCACCTACGATGACAATTTCAGACCCCTCCATGATTTCTAAGTGGGAGAACTTGCAAAATAGCAGGGTGTTCAAATACTTATTTTAATCACTGTAGATAGATAGATAGATAGATAGATAGATAGATAGATAGATAGATAGATAGATAGATAGATAGATAGATAGATAGATAGATAGATAGATAGATAGGAATGAAAAAAATAATAAGAATGTGCAAGAATTAAATAGCAAGGAAAAATATTAGGGAAAAAAATAAATAAAATGATAAAAAAAATTGATAAATTAGAAAAAAAAATGTTTTATCAAGAATTAAAATAAGAAAAGGTTCAAGGAAATCTTTTTGTTTTTTATTGTTTATTTTTTTGCTGGATACAAAACTGAATGCAAAAGAAAGAAAGAAAGAAAGAAAGAAAGAAAGAAAGAAAGAAAGAAAGAAAGAAAGAAAGAAAGAAAGAAAGAAAGAAAGAAATGTTAAGGAGGAAGGGTAAGACAAACTATTTAATAATTAAAAAAATTGGAAAAAAAAATAAACCTTAAACTGGGAAGCAAAAAGGGAAGGGGAAAAAAAGAATCCGGGTGGGAGGTGTTTTTTGACATCATGTTCTAAATCCAGGTTCTAAATGCCCTTCTTTAGTCTGGTTTATTTGTAATGTTTGTCATGTCAATTTTTTTTTTTTTTCCTGAATGTTCTCATCTATAAATACTTTCTTTAATCCTTTTTTTTTCAGTAAAATGAAAGGTAAAAATGTGTGTAATATAGGGTGTGAATATTAACGCCGATGTCGCGCTGTATGTTTTTCTTTCTTTCTTTTTTTTGAGACGTGGAGACATTTATATCATGATGTTTGAAGAAACACATGAGCGTTGACGATAAACGGATGATTCAGAGGAAAATTCGCCCACACTGATGATTCAAGATCCAACTCACTCTCTTACTGTCACACATAAACATCATCTTCACCTTTATACTCCATTGTTCTTCATCATCATTGTATTCTTTTTCTTCTTCTTCTTCATTTTCTTGTTTCTGTGCTGATGTGAGTCATACCTGTGAAACTTCCTCTGATGATTCCAATGGCAAATGACATCACAGTGGACAACCAATCAGTGACTTCTTTCTTTCTTTCTTTCTTTCTTTCTTTCTTTCTTTCTTTCTTTCTTTCTTTCTTTCTTTCTTTCTTTCTTTCTTTCTTACTTGCAGTTCCTTCATTCCTTTTTTCTTTTGTCCTATCTTCATTTTTTGCCTTTTTAAACTGTTAAATTTTTTAAATCTATCTATCTATCTATCTATCTATCTATCTATCTATCTATCTATCTATCTATCTATCTATCTATCTATCTATCTATCTATCTATCTATCTATCTATCTATCTATCTATCATCTTTCTTTTTTTTCTTTCTTTGTGTTTTTTTCTTGTTTTTTTTTTTAATCTTCTGCCAGATAAAAACAAAAAAACAAAACAAAAAAAAAACAAAAAAAAAAAAACAAAGTGCTTTTGGTTTGGACACTTTCATTCCTATTTTCAATTTTTTTTCCCTCCCTTCATCCACAATGACACATCAGCACAGTATAGCTCAGCACACACTTACAGGAAGTGAACAAACTTTTCTCTTTGACTTTGTCCTCTGATCTGTGTGTGTGTGTGTGTGTGTGTGTGTGTGTGTGTGTGTGTGTGTGTGTGTGTGTGTGTGTGTGTGTGTGTTTGTTATCTTGGATAAAGGCTGTATGGAATACAGAATCACACACTCCCTTTCCCCTTGGCCGATAAGTCCACTTTCACTCTCGTATAAACAACACCAAACACACACACACACACACACACACACACACACACACACACACACACACACACACAAAATATGCTGTGCTTTCACTTATCTTCTGTAGAGAAATGTGAAAGAAAGTTTCGGACCCCCCGCTTCCCCCCAACCTCCCGTGTTTATCATCGTTTTTCGTCTGAAAATATTCTGATGCAATTTGTTTCTCGGGTATGAAATAAATTTAAATAAATACATCTCTCAGGCAGGAAACTTGGGTCAATTTACTTTTCCGCACAGACGGCCGGATCGATTATCGTTTTATATAATACATCGCAATATTTAACACGCAATATGCCGTATACATTTACTGTGGAAAAGTCACTAGAATTTAAAAGAAGGTTGCACTTTTATTACATTTTTTTTGCTCTCATAGAAAAATGGATGGAGCTTGGGTAGTTTAATCACATGGCATCACCAAATCTCTCTAACTAACACTATTCAGCTTGCTTGTAAACGTAAATAACCACTTCCCAGCTAAATGTTAGCATTAGAAAAACAAATTCTAGTTGTCTGGATGTCTACATGTCCCTACAATGTTGAGGCAAACTTTTAGGCTGAAGACTGAATGAACATTATGTTGTAATAATGAACACTTTTAATCTGAAGAATGGTGTCCCAGCTGTGAAGCATGGTGGTGGCAGTATTATGTTGTGAGGAATCCTGGAAAAGAGAACGGTGCACATTATAAAACTCTGAAGCAGGTTGGTGGCAGTATTATGGTGCGAGGAATCCTGGGAAAGAGAACGTTGCACATTAGAAAACTCTGAAGCATGGTGGTGGCAGTATTATGCTGCGAGGAATCCTGAAAAAGAGAACAGTGCACATTAGAAAACTCTGAAGCATGGTGGTGGCAGTATTATGCTGCGAGGAATCCTGGGGAAAAAAGAAGGGTGCATGTCAAAAAATTCACAGCATTATGCCCTTGACTACACAAAGGGGAAGAAATGTGTGAAGTTTGGATGTTTGTAAGCATTTGGCAGGAACTTTACCTGAAACTGTTGAATGTCAATAAATTAAATAAATAAATTGCTCATAATACATTGTCTATGAGATATACTGTACTAGCAAAAGCGGAGGCTTGGAGCAATCCAAGCGTGATCAAAACGTTTAGCTCTGATTGCTCGGGGTTTCTCTGGCAAGGTCTCCAACAAATCAAGGCTTCGAGACATTTTTTTTTCACCTAGTGAGCACAGATGAAAGTTCAGGCCACCCAGGAGTAAAATCTCCACCATTACCATCTGGAAACAAGGCCTTGAACCATGAAGCAAGGGATTCTGGGAGTTTAATTTGAGCAATGCAGAGAGCGAGAAAAAGAGAGAGAGGGGGATTAAACGAACAGGTCTGACACGGTGACAAGATCCAGCTTTTGATGCCAAATCTAAGTAAAATGCAGGAAAAAAGTGTCAGACGACTGATTCGAGGCGAGAGGCGGCGTGGCAGATCAGTCTGTGATCCGATACACAGCCGAGGTGGAGGTAACTGCATGCAAAACCCAGGACAAACATACAATATATAAAAATTCAAAAGCAAAAGAAAATAGATAAATAGTACAGAATAAATAATGAAACAATTATATGAAATGAAAATGAGATTATATCACTGGTGGACACAAAAGCATTGTGTCTTGTGTCCAACAGTCCAATTGTCTTTAAAAAAATTTTGTACTTCTTTTTTTTTCAGAAAAGAACAGAATACAGGAGAAAGAAAGAAAGAAAGAAAGAAAGAAAGAAAGAAAGAAAGAAAGAAAGAAAGAAAGAAAGAAAGAAGGAAAGAAAGAAAGAAAGAAAGAAGGAAAGAAAGAAAAACTTAAATTGCAAAATAAAACTAAAATTCAAATAAAAATATTTAAAGGTGAAAGGAAATGTTTTTAATTTATTGTTTAGCTGAAAGAAAAAAGGAAGAAAGAAAGAAAGAAAGGAAGAAAGGAAGAAAGAAAGAAAGAAAGAAAGAAAGAAAGAAAGAAAGAAAGAAAGAAAGAAAGAAAGAAAGAAAGAAAGAAAAAATAATTGAAGAAAGGACAAGTGAAAGAAGGTAAAAAATTAGGAAGGAAGGAAGGAAGGAAGGAAGGAAGGAAGGAAGGAAGGAAGGAAGGAAGGAAGAAAGATTCAATTTCAATTTAATTTAATACAATTTTATTTGTATTGCACTTTTACCAATGAACATTGTCTCAAAGAAGCTTTACACAGATAATGTCGTGATAAATATCCATAACTGTGTAAAGGAAAAACTCCTCGAGATGTAAGAAACCTTGAGAGGAACCAGACTCAAGAGGATGCTCAGATGAATGGTACAGAAGAAATAATAAAAATGTAAGACTTAATGAGAAAAGCAAATAATTCACTGGTAGAAAAAAAAGCATCATATCAATTTATTGGTATGAATAGAGGAAAAAAAATCTCAAAGAAATGTTGATGGGCATTAAACAAAAAGAGAGAGAAGCTAAGTGGGTTTGAACATGAAATGGAAAATAAACTACATACAAATAATTTATTTCATTAAAGAAATAAACAGAACGGAAAAAATGGAGGAAAGAGCAAACAGAAAGACAGATGAAAAAAATAAAGAAAATAAAGATAGCATAAAAAGGTTGGAAGTAAAGCAGGAAAAAAGAGGGTAAGAAATAAAACAGGAATGGAAAGAGGCTGTCAGTCCCAGTAAAGGAGGTCAACCAGGTGCTAATGATCTTTAGTAGTCATTAACTGATTTCACTGGTGGTCATTAAGTGAAACAGAAACAGCTGTGTAGGAGCTTCGAACTGGGAGAGAAACCGCCAGACTGCTACTAAGGATAGGTTGTGGGAGCCAGTTTCATGTTACGGGTCAAACAACATGGCAAGACTGAACA
This sequence comes from Silurus aristotelis, assembly GCF_946808225.1. NCBI lineage: Eukaryota > Metazoa > Chordata > Actinopteri > Siluriformes > Siluridae > Silurus > Silurus aristotelis. The sequence goes on from NC_139593.1 coordinate 19,113,208, forward strand.
CAGCAACAAGAAACAAGGTTGTTCTACTGCATCAAGGTCTCACCCAGGCAAAGATTTCAAACCAGGCTGGGGTTGTACTGCTCGAGTTATTTTGAAAAAAACACAAAGAAACACCAAGAAAGTCAAGGAGATTCAGCAATTCAGCAACTGAAAGACTGACTTACACCAGAACATTTTAGTAGTGCCATCAGAAGAACTGGAGAAGTCTGGCAAGAAATGTCTTCAGGAAAGAATCAGGGTCAAAAATCCAAACCACAATCATCGAAAATGAGGCTAAGTGACTTGAACAAAACATAGGAACTTGAAGAGCAGAAAAATGGCAGCAGGAGCTTTGGATTGATGATGTAACTATTTGGCTGTAGCAAAAAAAACAAGGGCTGGAGAACAGCACAACAATGAGTGTCTACGGGCGACAGTGAAGCATGGTGGTGGTTGCAAGTTTGGGGCTACATTTCTGCAAAATGATCAAATTGATGCAGATTTTGTTCTGCATCAGGAACACGCCCCCAGACATACCGCCAGTGTCATTTAATTTCATTTATTAATCTTCATTGTTGAGAAGAACGAGGAGTGATGGTTTGGCCTTCAACGGAGTCCTGATCTTAGCTGCCTCGGACTACATCCGCAGTGACACCCCCAGTGTTGAGACCCTAGCGACAACAGTTGTAAGTACGCCGTGTGTATTCTGTTTTTTCTTCAATTCTCATTGCCACTGTATTCTGGTTGCCACCCGTAAACCCACCCAGTGCCACCCCATCACACTCCACCCCACCCTTGCACAGGCCACGCCCCTTTCTGTCAACTTACAGAGCAATACGAACTCAAAAGAGAATACCGTGCCATTGCTTTTTGTTTGTTTTAAAAAACACATCACAAAATAGATCGGATCTATCAGCACGAGAAGAACCGAGAAGCACGATGAAGAGATCCGAACCCCGTGATTGTTCATTTTTATTTATATTTATCGATCTGGTCTCAAGTACAGCCGGGGGAGTGCGTATTTATTGACTTGCTGTCCTATTTGTAATAAGAGATGTTTTTTTTCTTTCTTTTTTTTTCTGGAATCGTAGACGTGTGGCAGATTGTTCGGTTTTCAGAACAAGCGTTTGCAATCGCATGGCAACGCGTAGGCCGAGCAAAACTATACGCGCCCCTATACGTGTCCTTTTCAACAGTTCATGTCAAGTAGAGTCTTCCTCTTGTCGAGTAGAGACTTCCTCGTCGTCTTCTTCATCCTCCTTTAAAACACAGCAACGACGAGCGTCTTTGTTTTCCACGGCGGCTTGAAATCAGACGGCGCTAATAATACCTCGGACTTCCTCGGCGGATTTTAGATCTTTCACTTTCTGTCGCGCGTTCTTTCTTTTCTCTCCCACGAACAAAACATCGCAGGTGGAGTGGTAATGAGATCCATTTTCTCTCCTGGAGAGGAGTGAGATGTAATTCGTTATTGAGCTCACCCAGGAGGCCCGGAGAAGAGGATGGAGCTGATAACCCACACACACACACACACACACACACACACACACACACACAGAAAGACAGAGAATGAAGAGTGTGTTCTACTCGTTCTCCAACCACCCATTTTTTATCAGTACTTTACTCCACTATTTATTTTTCAGACAACGTTTTACTTTTACTAATTAAATTTTTACACAAATATCAATACTTTCTACTTCCTACATTTTCAAAACAGACCCGTTACTTTAGTACCGTAATTTCCGGACTATTACGTGCACCCAAATATAAGCCACACCCACTGAATTTCACAAAGATTTTTATTTTGAACATAAATACGCCGCACCTGTCTATAAGCCGCAGGTGTCTACACTGAAACGAATGAACTTTACACAGGTTTTAACGAAAGACAGTGTCTGTTACACGGCTTGTATCTAAACAGTAGCCTACCAAGAAAGTCATTGTTCACTGTCTTCCTCCTTCCTTTCACAACTATTTCTCTCGAGAGTTTTTCTTTTGGAAGCTTTTCTCCCGATGCCGTGCAGCTCAGAACACAGGTGAAGTGCGGTTTTTCATGCCCGGTTGTTTTCAGCGTGATGAATGATTCGCATTTCCTGTAGACAGTCCGAGTGAGCGGCAGGTCAAACGTCAGAGAAACATCATCCATATTTATGATGTGGTGCGGCGCGATTCAGTGGGAGCGCATCTGATTTAATATAAAGAGTTTCATTGGATCACCTAAACCTGGTCAGAAATTTTATCGGTCTAATGTTATGGGGCTCAGTTTTTTGGCTTGAAGTTTGTGAAACCGGGAAAAACCCAGGAAAAATCCATATATTAGCCGCTTCGTTGTTTAAGCCGTGGGGTTCAAAGAGTGGGGAAAAAGTAGCGGCTTATAGTCCGGAAAATACGGTAGTTAAATTAATTGATTTGGTGAAATGTTGATATTTTTCTTTTTTCACTGCTCCGATTTCTTGTCATTGTGCGTCTTTTTCAATCCACTGGTGTATAAAGTCCTGTCGCTCACTCACCACCGATGTAGACTAGTTTACAAAGCTAAGAATGAGCAGGCAACAAGAAGTAAAGCTAAAGTGGATGAGACAGAGAGAGTCAGTGATGTAAACATGACTGAGAACAGAGACTTTCCTGATCATCATCTTTTCTTTGCTTGTGTTCTGGATGTTCAGCCTGGACACATTCATTAGGTAACATTTTTAATTAGTTTTGTATTTATATATATATACGAATTATAGACAGGTGCGACTTATTTATGTTAAAAATAAAAATATGTGTAAAATTCAGTGGGTGCGGCTTATATATGGGTGCGCTACATAGTCCGGAAATTATGGTATTTTAAACAGCACTAATTTTTATTAAAGCACTATCAATTCAGCGCGCATTTCTGTTTTTAACATTTCAATAAAAAAATAAAAAAATACATAAATTTAAAAATTTTAATTTAAAAGAGGCGAAAATAAAACCTTCAGCAAAACATACACTTATTCACGATGTCCTTTCTTTACTTAGATATAAAATAAATGAATAAACTCCACCGAAACATATTTTTAATCAGTAAGCTTCTGTTTTTTTATTTATGCGCCAAGTCTCAAATCAAACACCAAATCCGCTATGTTTTACACAATTTACCCTCTGGGTGGCGCTTTGTGGGTTTTTCCCTCATAATGGCAAAACGAACTTAAATTACTGTCTTTATTGATCGTACAGATAAAAACAATTCATCATTCAAATCTGTAAAATGTCTATGATACAGTTCCGTACTAATAGCTTGTGCCGGTGACGTTTTATTCGCCGATGCGACCAATAGCCTACGATTTAATAGGTCTCCTTGCTCTACATACTGTACATGCCGTCCCTATGTTTTGGAACTGTAAATATAATATAAAAGCGCAAAACGATAAAATCGAATAGCGATTCATTTTCGAATGAGCTGTTACCATAGAAACGATGATGGGTTCACATCACGAGCGCGTTATTAGAATTACGATTTGCATCATGCCCCGCTCTAATACCCTCTATATAACAGGTCCATTTTAATCCATTAACCGTCATTAGATATGATGGAAGTGTTTCTTTTTTTTTTTTTCCTAAATTTTCTTTTTTACAAAATTCGAACACGGAGAGAAACCTGAGCGGTCGCATCCTAATCACGGCGCCGCACTTGAGGAAAGCGTCGAATCCGATCCGATCCGGTCGCTCAAAGAGGCCTTTTTTTTCCATCACCTCAAGTTCACTTCCTAGGGGACGCTACAAACCAGAGCAACAATTACGGATTTTTTATTTTTTTTTTTTTTGTGAAGAGCGCAGGAAGAACGGCCGAGCCTCAGGAGGGAAGTTACACAAAAGGTTAGGAGAAGCTGGCCGGGTTGAGGGCGTGAAATTTATACACCCGGCGGTAAATGCAGGAATCAAAGGCCGGGGATATAAACAAGGCTATAAGCTTCAAAAAAAAAAAAAAAAAAAGAAAAGGAAATATTCTAAAAGAGGCACTTAAAATGTCAGGCCATATTACAGCAAAGAAGCAACGGTAAAAGCTTCTGGATTTAATGCACGAGCGAAAGCTTTTAAGCCTTTTACCAAAATGTCCAATATGATGACAAATAATAAGAAGGAGAAGAAATAAATGATGGAGTTCTTCAGCGACAAAATATAGAAAAGAGAAAGGAATCGAGAGACTTTTCCTTCTTTATTCTCATCAACACTATCAGACATCAAAATCTACACTAATAAAGGAACAACACGTTTTTAATTTATTTGTGTGTGTGTGTGTGTGTGTGTGTGTATGTTGTAGCTCTCACCTGTTCAGGTTTATATTCGTGTGACTGTTTCAACTGTTTTACATGATTAGGTGTGTGCATGTGTGTGTATGTGTATTGTAACTTTCACTTGTTGTGTTGTGTTTGTTCTGACGTGCTCAGGTGTGTGTGTGTGTGTCTGTGTGTGTGTGTGTTTGTGTGTGTATATATACTTTGTGTATCTGTATACTGTATGTATTTGTGTGCATGTGTGCGTGTGTGTATACTGTATGTATTTGGGTGTGTGTGTGTGTGTGTGTGTGTGTGTGTGTGTGTAGGTGTGGACTGTGTATTCTGTATGTATTTCTGTGTGCGTGTTTGTGTAGGTGTATACTGTATGTATTTGTGTGTGTGTGTGTGTGTGTGTGTGTGTGTGTGTGTGTGTGTGTGTGTGTGTGTGTGTACTGTATATGTATACTGTATGTATTTGTGTGTGTGTACTGTATGTATTTGTGTGTGTATATGTATACTGTATGTATTTATATGTGTGTGTGTGTGTGTGTGTGTGTGTGTGTGTGTGTGTGTGTGTGTGTGTATACTGTATGTATTTATATATGTGTGTGTGTGTGTGTGTGTGTGTGTGTGTGTGTGTGTGTGTGTGTGTGTGTATATACTGTATATGTATACTGTATGTATTTGTGTGTGTACTGTATGTATTTGTGTGTGTGTGTGTGTGTGTGTGTGTGTGTGTGTGTGTGTGTGTGTGTGTGTGTGTGTGTAGGTGTATACTGTATCTATTTGCTTGTGTGTGTGTGTGTGTGTGTGTGTGTGTGTGTGTGTGTGTGTGTGTGTGTGTGTGTGTGTGTGCGTGTATACTGTATATGTATACTGTATGTATTTGTGTTTGTGTACTGTATGTATTTGTGTGTGTGTGTGCTGTAGGTGTATACTGTGTGTGTGTGTGTGTGTGTGTGTGTGTGTGTGTGTGTGTGTGTGTGTGTGTGTGTGTGTGTGTGTGTGTGTGTAGGTGTATACTGTATCTATTTGCTTGTGTGTGTGTGTGTGTGTGTGTGTGTGTGTGTGTGTGTGTGTGTGTGTGTGTGTGTACTGTAGGTGTATACTGTATTTGTGTGTGTGTGTGTGTGTGTGTGTGTGTGTGTGTGTGTGTGTGTGTGTGTGTGTGTGTGTGTGTGTGTGTGTGTGTACTGTAGGTGTATACTGTATTTGTGTGTGTGTGTGTGTGTGTGTGTGTGTGTGTGTGTGTGTGTGTGTGTGTGTGTGTGTGTGTGTGTGTACTGTAGGTGTATACTGTATTTGTGTGTGTGTGTGTGTGTGTGTGTGTGTGTGTGTGTGTGTGTGTGTGTGTGTGTGTAGGTGTATACTGTATCTATTTGCTTGTGTGTGTGTGTGTGTGTGTGTGTGTGTGTGTGTGTGTGTGTGTGTGTGTGTGTGTACTGTAGGTGTATACTGTATTTGTGTGTGTGTAGGTGTATACTGTATCTATTTGCTTGTGTGTGTGTGTTTGTGTGTGTGTGTGTGTGTGTGTGTGTGTGTATACTGTATTAAAGCTCCTGAGTTGCAGCTGTTTACTGCAGTAAGACAGCAGTTTATCGTAATTGATCATTTGTAATAAATTCTGGGTAATAATTAGGAAACAAAGCTGGAATATTAAACAAAAGAGAAATTTTGTCGTACACATTGTGGATACTAAGTGTTGCTTTGAATTAAATGTGTACCGAGAGTCAATTGAAAAACTTGACTATCTATTCACGTACGTGTGTATGTTTGTGTGTGTGTGTGTGTGTGTGTGTGTGTGTGTGTGTGTGTGTGTGTGTGTGTGTGTGTGTGTGTGTTACAGAGAGAGAGAGAGGGACTTTATGGAAAGTCTTTCCTTGGCAGTACTTAATATAAGCATGGAAATATCAAAGGGCTCAAGGTGCTTTTTAATTTGCTTTGAGGATGGAGCAGCAATAAAGCGTGGCTCCTGTTGATAAGCCCGAACTGTTCAGGCTCCTCAATCCACTTAGGAAAAAAATAAAAAAATAAAAACGCACAGCACCTTCGAATATTTCATTATTTCATAGTGTTTTCATTTCCCCATCTTCACTAATATGACTGTGAAATAGGCCGTGCCAATCACCCATGTTTATTTTTTTCCGGCATGCAGATTTTACTTGATTTCTGTAATTAACATGATTAAACATTTTTTTTTTATTATTATTTTTAAATCCGTATTTCACAGGTGATGTTCTGTGTTTGTTCATTAGAAGATGTGTAAAGGAACTCTAATCGAAGGCGTTTCGAACCGATATAAAAAAAAATTTCAATCATCATATCAGCTATTGCAGCTTGTACTATTGTAGATTTAATAATTCCTAATTTTATAATAATTTTTTTATTTAATATTATTTAATAATGCATGATATAGGAAAAAAAAACACCACTTAGATTGGAGTCCACCAATAAGAAGCATAAAAAATGTAGCAAAAGGCACTAATTAAATACAAGTCCACCAATAAATAGCGTGTAAAAAAAAAATAATAATAATAATAATTAAACACGTCCATCAATACAAAACATTATAGTAAAAAAAAAATTATAATAGATTTGAGTCCACCAAAAAAAAAGGCATAACAGAATAATAAAAACAAAAAGTTATTCATAATAATAAATTAATTAATACATTTATATTTAAATTTTTTTTTTCTATTTTAACAGGATTTTTGTAATAAAATAATTATAATTGAAAAGCTAACATGCATTAACCTTAAAAGAAAAAGAAAAAAATCCTGCTAACCTCACAAACATTCTCAGAAGAGAAGCTAACCTATAGTAACCTGTCAGGACTTCAGAAAAGATCATCGAGAAGCTACAAATGCTAACCTGACAAAATATTAGTTGAAAAGAAGCTAATGTGCTAACAAAAAAAAGAAAAAAGTGCAAGCCTGACAAAATTTCAAAGAAGTTTTCACGCTTACTTTTTGCTACAAATTACTACGTGCACTTCTAAGCATGTGCTGCACTTTTGGACCTGCTTGATTTTTCCTCTTTTCCTGATCTTGTTTCATTGTCTTGCTGTTTTGCCCTCATTAGCATTGTTGATCGTTTAATCGTTGCCTGATTTCTGGGACTGATTTTGGATCTTTGGTACAATGGTAGAGCACTATTGAACTCTTCACTGATAAACAATGGAAGAGCACTGTTGAACTGTTAACTGATGAACAATGGTAGAACGTGGTTGGAATTTAAAATTGATCAGTCAGTGAAGAAACATGCTCAAGGGGAAAACTTCTCTTTTTCCTTCACAAAAACTTATATGGAAAAAGGAAAGTAAAACCATCATGCGCCAGTTTGCTCCTGGTTGTGTGAGGGATTATATTTCGTTAGATGGTTTGAGTACAATTTGTTTTTATGAATGTCACAAAAACAGAAATCTGGTCGATAGCAGTCTGTTCAGTATTAATAAATTAATTTAATATTATTTGTATAGAACTTTTAACAATGGTATGGTAAGAAAGAATGAAAGAAACTTTGAGAAGAACCAAATTTGAAAGGCAACCCATCATCATCCTGGGTAACACCTTTCGATATAGTTCTACAATACAATAGATTAAAGCTAAACAATGGTTGCTAGAACGCTAGAAGCTAGAACACTGTTGAACTGTTCATTGATTAACAATGGTAGAGCAATGTTGAACTGTTCACAGATGATTAATGGTAGAGCAATGTTGAGCTGTTCACTGATGAACAATGGTAGAGCACTGTTAAACTCTTTACAGATGAACAATGGTAGAACGTTGCTGAACTTTTCCACTGATGAACAATCATAGAGCACTGTTGAACTGGTCACTGAGGAACAATAGTAAAACACTGTTGAACTGTTCACCGATGAACAATAGTAGAACACTGTTGAACTGTTCACTGACAGACAATGGTAGAGCACTGTTAAACTTTTTACTAATGAACAATGGTAGAACACTGTTGAACTGTTCACTGATGAGCGATTATAGTAAAAAAAGTTCCTCATGGTTCTTGAGTTTAACCTTTAACCGTAACCTCACAGATCGAGTGAAACCATCCTCAGATACAACAACGGATCTCCAGTTGAAGAGAACTTCATCCAGAGGTCAATGATAGGATGAATCAAGCAGGTCCAGAACAAAAACAAGAGGTAATAATGAAGGCTTTCAACAATACCGATATCGGTATTGGTATCGTTCTCAAGAATATCGGTCTAATCGGTATCATTCCGGAAAGAAAAGATATTGTATCGAAAGTCCCTGGTGCTCATCGGTCGCTTTAAACTAGTTTGGAATCTTCTTGTAAGTAGGTGGGTTTTATTATCTATGCAAAATAGATAATATAATATATAGAATATGTTCGCCGAGCGACAGATGTTTGGGAAGGCAACTTTTATTTTTTATTTATTTATTTTTATTTATTTATTTATTTATTTATTTATTCTCCGCCCCACAGGAATTTTATTTGTGCGATGATAGTTTAGAGGTGCTTTGCGATTTTTTGCGATCCTATCTGGATTCTGGCCAGATTACCTCTTCATACGCTTCACACACACACACACACACACACACACACACGCACACACACAAGCACACACACACACACACAAGTGCACACACCCCTCCTTCTGCAAGCAATGCTGATAGATTTTTTTTTCATGCATTTTATTCCTTCGATGGTCCACCGTGGCTGAAGGGGTTTCTGGGTAAATAGGAGTCCGGGCCCCTTTTTACCCTGCTGTTATGTGGAAGGTCAAAAGGATGAGATTGGAATTTTAAGCATTACGGTGTTAAAGAAAGAAAAAAAAAAAAGAAAACGGGGGTGTTATACTGCAATATTTCAAAATATTTGTAATATTTTATCACCCTGTGGAGATGAAGTCTACACCAGTCAGCTAAGGACAGACTTTTTTTTTTTTTTTTTTTTACGCAATCCCATAATTCTGAGCGAGGGACGAGGATTTTTAGGTTGTAGCATGTACCGCCACCGGGAGGTCAGCCCTGTATCCGGTATATCATCCATCCTTAGCACTTTTATGGAGAAATAAATAAGGGCAGGCTCACGTGATTTGTGCGCGGTGTCATATCGACCGTGTAACATGCAAATGGAAATTATAATGTAATGCCCTTTCGCCCGAACTCTCCTCGTCTCCGTCTCCGATCGAGTCAGGAGCCGAAACGACTGTGTTTTTATAAACGGGAATGAGTACACGGTAACACATCGGAGAAAATAGATACAGCGAAGATGATGGTGTTCGTGCTCCAGCACATCCCGTTCACACTGACGTTATGGTAGATGCCAAATCCAGAGTGACAGTTGAAGATCCATTTCTTTCTTTCTCTTGAACTACACATGCTCCTGAGATACCACCGCTCCCCTTTTCCTTAGACCTGCTTAATACTTCCTGACACTCCAGGATGGAGTTCTCTTCAAATGCCTACAGATGGCTCCTCATGAACAAATGTAAGTAAATAAATGCTAGCTAGAACAACAACAACAAAAAACAGACTGACTGATTTGTCCTCGGAACGTCCCCTCGTGTCCGTATGCAAATCTTCTCAAAGTACAAAAAAAATCGCTCTTTCTGCCTTCCCTCAATTTTCTGTCATTTACATAATTTTTGTGTGTCAATTAGCGTCGGGTTTCGCCGTTAACAGCCTCTAACAACACTAGCTACGTCAAAGCCGCGTCGCTTTTCGATGTTGTCTTTCTCGCTGATCGGATTTGTCGAATCGGAGCCTGCGATTGGAAGCCGATAGGAAGTAATGAGTGTTGAGAGGCGAATCCGAGCGCCAAGGTCGCGTCCGGATAAACGCGAGCGAACAGCGCTAATGGCTAATTGATTATGAGTGGTGAAGCAGTTAAACTTTTGCTTGGCATCCGATGTTTGTGTGTGTGTGTGGGAACGCTGTTTGGAATCAGTTTTTTATTGAAAGTATTTGGACACCCGACTTTTCCAGGCGTACGTTACCACAAAGTTGGAAGCGCTCGATTGTATGCTTTGTATCCTTGGATGCCGTAGCATGAACTTTTACTTTACTTAAACTAGGAGACAAGAACGTGGGCGCAAAGCCAGCGCCATGAAGATATGCTTTCCATGGGTCTGGAGTGGAAGATCAGCTTCTCTAGAGCTTCAAAACCTTTTGGGATGAATGTGAACGGCACCCCAGGCCTCCTCAGACCTCAGGTTACCTCAGGTTACCTCAGGTTACCTCAGGTTACCTCAGGTTACCTCAGGTTACAACAGCAAATGGGGACTTATAGTGGGGAAAAACAAGATGTATTCATTTGATATACAAAACTAAACTCTCATCAGCTGCATTTGAGGAAAATAGGACGTTTTTTTTTTTTTGTTTTTTTTTGGGGCTTTTTTATTTATTATTAAACCGATGCTGAATTTTTAATCTTTCCGAACTGAATTTAGGACAGAACTCTGTGTGAGCGAGAAGATTTGCTGCTCTGTTCGTGATCAAATTCCCAGACTTTAAGGAGACAGGCGGGTGGTCGGGGTGTTAGGGTGATAAGTGGCGACAAAGGCATAGGGGGCGGGGCAAGTTTGAGCTTTTGTTCAAAACAAGAGTAGACTCGATAATAAAAAATAATAATAAAAAAAATGCAGGTGTGTTTTTAAATGATAATGGCGTTCGCGTTTGATTCCGTTTTTGCATCCTATTTAAGTGCGTTGTGAGGAAAAGGAACTGTTCCTGAAGGAACTGTTCCTTCGCTCAGAGTGTTTCAATCCCCGAAGAAAGCCACATCGAGTTCGAGTCATTATTAATGGATTTAGGACGAAACGCAGTGTGCGTGAAGCAGCATGACGTTACCCGGTTTACACTTCCATGATACACACACACACACACACTCATCTCACACTCGCGCTCGAACACACACTCAAATGTCATCACGACAACAGCGATGACGATCCCAAGTCGTTTTTTGTTTCGTTTCTGATTCATTTAATCATCTAGTTATTAATCCATATACAGTAGTATCTATTGTTTTTCTACAAATACACTAAAGAAGCATGTGGACACCTGAGCAGAAGATCCACATCTTTAAATTAGGTTAGATAAAAACCTCCACTCTTCTGGGAAGATGTTCTACTAGAGTTTTTTTGGAGAGTCGTGCTCATTCAGATACAAAAGCATTAGTAAAAATAAGGTGAGGTGAGGAGGAATTAAAGGTGTTAAGCAGAAGATCTTCCACTCCAAAACATGTGATGCAGATCTCCATGGAGCTCTATTTGTGGAACAGGTTTGGATCTCCCAGTTAAAGTGAAGGGAAAATTCCATGTTACTGCCTCCAAAAAAAAAAAAAACCATCATAAACAACCAACTTTGTGGTAACAGTTTGTGGAAGCGCCACATATTTCATTAAGTGGGGTGTCCTAATACTTTTGGCCAGATTCTAAGCGTTTTATTGGATGGTTTGATAATAATTAATAATGTATAGTTTTTAATTTTCTAATCTAGTTTCAGGTGTAAATCCAATGATAATTCTTTCATTATGTTTAAAAAAAAATAATTATATATATATATATATATATATATATATATATATATATATATATATATATATATATATATATATATATATAATTTATATATTTTTATTTATTTTTTTATTCACTTACGGTAATATTTATATCACTCTGGATTTTATTATGCATTTTTTCCATTTCTGATTTTTTATTAGATTTTTTATTTCTCCTTTAATATAATTTCTTTTAATACTGTTTGTTCAAAATGTTATTTATTTTAATGTTTTATTATTATTACTGTAATGTATATGCATTTTATTTTTTACATATCATTTCAATATTTCCCATTTATTTATTACTCTTTTATTCAGGTTTATTTCTATTACTATATACATTTTTTTATAACGTTTAACTTGTATACAAAGTATAAATATTTTAATTGTATTTATTTACTAAATAATTTGTTGTGCTTTTTTTTGTTGTTGCCCCTTACTGTTCACTTGAAGTGGCTTTTTCACAAGTCGCTTTTCCTGTGAGATTTTACACTTTTTATTTCATTCCCTCGGGTGAATCTCCTTCATTCACACCCACACACACACACACACACACACACACACACACACACACACACACACACACACACACACACACACACACACTCCCACACACATACACACACAGGAAACAGATGGAGTGTTCTGACAATAGCTCCGTGATCGAGCAGCTGTGTTCCTGTGTACACAAGCGAATAATGAATAATCAGGGCCTCATCTCCAACCAGCTCCCATTAATACCGAAGTGTTCTAATTAGTCCTCCAAACTGCTCGTCTCCCTCCAGTTATCCGAATCTCACCTGATTTTCACTTTTCCGCTCTTCCAGTGGAACTGAGAGACAGGAGTGTTCTCATAATAGTGTGATATTCATTCATATCACTGCTTCCATGGTGTGTATCCATTACAACAACTCCAGTTTCTTGTGTGTGTGTCCTGAGGCAGAAACTTACTTTTTCAGAACCTGAGAAACGATGAATGATCTAAAAAAATGCTTGAGGAACTGCCTTTTTCTTCTCAAACGTGTATAAAAATAGTCTCCAGGAGATTTTACTTCTTTCCTCTTTTATCCTTTTGGATAAAATGTTGTGTGACCACTCTAGATTTTGTGGAGATTTGTTCAGCCACAAAGGTGTTAGTAAAGCCAGGTACTGATGGAGGTGAGGTGAGGACGCCTGGGGTGCGTTCACATTCCTCCCAAAAGGTGTCCGATATGGTTCGAGCTCTAAAGCAGGAGATCTTCCACATATATCTAACCTATGGAAGCCATATCTTCATGGAGCTGGCTTTGTGCACAGGGAGGGTTGGATCTCCTAGTTCAACTGCAACGAGTATCCATTCTGATGTATCTTCATGGTATGTTCAGTTTGGTGCCTGTTCCCACTGGAGGAACCAGACTTTTGAAGGTCCATGAGCTTTTTCTGATGTCTAAAAGAGTTGTGTTCCCAACTGTGAAGCATGAGGGTGGTAGCATCATTAAGGAAAATTGAACATGAAGCAACAGCTCAAAACAGCAAGGCATTTGGTCACAAATGAATAGGTGAACAGGTGTTGGAAGCACCAGGAACATCACTATATCCGCACGTGCACGTGCACACACACACACACACACACACACACACACACACACACACACGCATCTGTGCTCTGAACACCTTTAGAGTTTGCGATCGGTTTGCGTTTACTCGTTGTTGTAGTTTTCTTTATCAATTAAAAGACAAAGTGTGAGTTGTGATGCCTACATACTGTATGCAAATGAGGGCAGCAATGTGTGTGTCTTTACAATAATTAAAGGGGTGTGGATGTGGATATTTGTAAAATTAGGGCTGTGGGCGTTTCTCTAAGACCCTTATGAGGGTTGGCTTCTCTTTGATTTTGTGTGTATACGCAAACTACGGTTAAGTTGAGCGTGGCTTGATTATTAAATATGCAAATGAGACCAGCTAAGTGGGTATGTCTTTACAATCATTGAGCTAGAGAGGCGTGTCTTTGATTATATCAATATATGCAAATGAGAGCTTCTGAGTAGGTGTATCTAAGAACATAGAGGGAAGTGGGTGTGTCTGTCTGTGTATGTACTGTATGCAAATGAGAGCTGCTAAGTGGGTGTGTCTTTGGGGTGTGGATTGGAATATTATTGTGTTTGATCCTGCATATGAAAATAAGGGTAGTGAAGTGGGTGTGTCTTAATGATTATTAAGAAAGCTGTGTGGGCGCGTCTATTTAAATGAGAACTGGTGAGTAGGTGTGTCTAAAAACAGAGCGAGGGGATGTGGGTGTGTCTTTTTGTACATATGCAAACGGAAACTAGTGAGTGAGTATTAAAACATTTAGGTTGGGGATGTGGGTTTGTGTGTATATAAATGCATATTTGAGCTGCTGAGTGGGTGTGTCTTAAAAACATTAAGTGAGGGAACTGCTTAATGAGAACTGTTGGGTGGGTGTGTTTTAATGAGCAATCGATAAATAATGTGGGTGTGTCTTAATAGGTATTTTTGCAACTGAGAACTGCTGAGTGGGTGTGTTTTCAGGAGTGTAGCTTGGAGTATAATTATGCAAATTAGGGCAGCAAAGTGGAGGTGTCATTAAGGTCATTTATGTAAACGAGGGCAAAATTGTGAGGGGCTCCTTCCTGTTGATTGCGTCCGATGGTTCTAATCCCCTGCCCTCAACAAAGAACTATTAAAGGTTCCGCTGTTGGAGATGTTCTGCTCAGGAACCCATGAAAGGTGCCACAAAATAAATAATTATTTCGAAATCTCAGGACGGCGCAGCTGCACATCTAATTTTTCTTTTTGTAAAAAAAGTCCACAGTGACACCGGATATCAGCCGGAGTGTGTGTGTGTGTGTGTGTGTGTGTGTGTGTGTGAACAGGTGTTAGATGCATCAGGAATGTCAATGCCATTTTACTGTCTGCATATTCATGCAGCCCCCCTGGAAACACACACACACACACACACACACACACACACACACACACACACACACATATATATATGCCCCCCCTCTTTAGAGTTTGATAGAACAGCTGTATAGAGCAAAATCTACTGAATCTACTGTACCATCTTACATTTTTTCTTTTCTTTTGAAAAATAAATTTTCCTTTCTTCCTTTCTTTTTCTTCCTTTTTTGCCTACTTTATACTTTTTATCTTTTTTCCTTCTCAAGTGTTTTCTTTAAAAAAAAAATTTTTTTTACCTTTTCTTTCCTTTCCTTTCCTTTCCTTTTTTTTTCCACACCATTTCTTCTATACCTTCCTAAATTTTGTTCTTATGCCAGGTTACTAGCTTTTCTTTTTTTCACAAATTTTCCTTATATTCTTTCATTCTTATTTGTTTTTTTGTCTATTTCTTTTTTACTTACAATTTGAATTAATTTTTACGTTGGAAAAAACACAAATGACCATCTTCAATAAATCTCCATAGATGATGTGAGTGGGTCATTTAGTCTGAATATGCAAATGAGGGCAGCTAAGTGGGTGTGTCTTAACAATCATTGCGGGAGGGCGCAGACATGTCTTTGATCATATGTTTATATGCAAATGAGAGCTGTTAAGTGGGTGTGTCTTCGGGAGTGTAGACTGACGTATAATTTTGCCTTCGTTCCTGCATATGCAAATTAGGGCAGCTAAGTGGGTGTGTATTTATGATCATTTAGGTGATATGGGCATGTCTATGAGTTGTGTATACATGCAAATGAGACCTGTTGGCATGCAAACGATGAACATCTTCCCAGAAGAGTAGCGGTTATTCAGGGACTGAATGTTGAATGGAATGTTTAAAAAAGCCAGTGTAAATATTTGTAATTGCATTTGCCTTAGCTTTATAATATGACAGAAATCATGTGTGGATGAAGAAGAAAAAGAAGGAAAATAAATAAATAAAAAAAAAAGTACGATACAAATTGGATGCAAATTCACAAGTGCTTGGTTTGAAAAAAAAAAACAAGTCTGTATCATTTCGGCAATCCTGCGAAATTTACTGTGTTTTACCAGCAATTGCATCATCTTCTCATAATAAAAAAAAAAAATAATTATACAAAAAAGGAAGAAGATAAAAAATGAAAAAAAATTAAACGGGAGACAGAATCGAACCCAGAGGCACCCCACATTCATTCCTTATTAGACAATTGGGGGGGGGGGGGGAGCAGTTAAGTGCAATCTCTAAAATGCCAACGTGCCTAATCGAATCATTAAAAATGCCGTGATCAATAGTATCAAAGGTCGAACGATATCAGGATGTCAGCATGTGAGAAAACACCGCTTTATACCCACCACGCCGGGCTTCGGCCCAAACCCGGACCTTTTAAAGACATCGCGTTAGTCGCGTTACGGGTTTGAAATACTCACATCGTGATAAAGAAATATTTAAAAAATGTGATAATTTCAGGCCCGTGCAAGTTTTCAGCTGGATAACTGCAAATGAGAAACAAATCATAATAATGCAACAATTGTTTATTTAAAATGTGGGCGGGTCTGAGATTGTGTATATATTCAAAAGTGATCTGCTTACTGGGAGGTTCTTTAGGACCAAATACAAGGATGTGGGAGTGTTTTTTTTTTTTATCTGAATATGCAAATGGGAAGGTTAAATGGGTACGGTCATTGAGACAGGGTGTAGACATATTTTCGATTCTATATATATATATATATATATATATATATATACACAGTGAGGAAAATAAGTATTTGAACACCCTGCTATTTTGCAAGTTCTCCCACTTAGAAATCATGGAGGGTCTGAAATTGTCATCGTAGGTGCATGTCCACTGTGAGAGACATAATCTAAAACAAAAAATCCAGAAATCACAATATATGATTTTTTAACTATTTATTTGTATGATACAGCTGCAAATAAGTATTTGAACACCTGTCTATCAGCTAGAATTCTGACCCTCAAAGACCTGTTAGTCTGCCTTTAAAATGTCCACCTCCACTACATTTATTATCCTAAATTAGATGCACCTGTTTGAGGTCGTTAGCTGCATAAAGACACCTGTCCACTCCATACAATCAGTAAGAATCCAACTACTAACATGGCCAAGACCAAAGAGCTGTCCAAAGACACTAGAGACAAAATTGTACACCTCCACAAGGCTGGAAAGGGCTACGGGGAAATTGCCAAGCTTGGTGAAAAAAGGTCCACCGTTGGAGCAATCATTAGAAAATGGAAGAAGCTAAACATGACTGTCAATCTCCCTCAGACTGGGGATCCATGCAAGATCTCACCTCGTGGGGTCTCAATGATCCTAAGGAAGGTGAGAAATCAGCCCAGAACTACACGGGAGGAGATGGTCAATGACCTGAAAAGAGCTGGGACCACCGTTTCCAAGGTTACTGTTGGTAATACACTTAGACGTCATGGTTTGAAATCATGCATGGCACGGAAGGTTCCCCTGCTTAAACCAGCACATGTCCAGGCACGTCTTAAGTTTGCCAATGACCATTTGGATGATCCAGAGGAGTCATGGGAGAAAGTCATGTGGTCAGATGAGACCAAAATAGAACTTTTGGGTCATAATTCCACTAAACGTGTTTGGAGGAAGAAGAATGATGAGTACCATCCCAAGAACACTATCCCTACTGTGAAGCATGGGGGTGGTAGCATCATGCTTTGGGGGTGTTTTTCTGCACATGGGACAGGGCGACTGCACTGTATTAAGGAGAAGATGACCGGGGCCATGTATTGCGAGATTTTGGGGAACAACCTCCTTCCCTCAGTTAGAGCATTGAAGATGGGTCGAGGCTGGGTCTTCCAACATGACAATGACCCGAAGCACACAGCCAGGATAACCAAGGAGTGGCTCTGTAAGAAGCATATCAAGGTTCTGGCGTGGCCTAGCCAGTCTCCAGACCTAAACCCAATAGAGAATCTTTGGAGGGAGCTCAAACTCCGTGTTTCTCAGCGACAGGCCAGAAACCTGACTGATCTAGAGAAGATCTGTGTGGAGGAGTGGGCCAAAATCCCTCCTGCAGTGTGTGCAAACCTGGTGAAAAACTACAGGAAACGTTTGACCTCTGTAATTGCAAACAAAGGCTACTGTACCAAATATTAACATTGACTTTCTCAGGTGTTCAAATACTTATTTGCAGCTGTATCATACAAATAAATAGTTTAAAAATCATACATTGTGATTTCTGGATTTTTTGTTTTAGATTATGTCTCTCACAGTGGACATGCACCTACGATGACAATTTCAGACCCCTCAATGATTTCTAAGTGGGAGAACTTGCAAAATAGCAGGGTGTTAAAATACTTATTTTCCTCACTGTATATATGCAAGCATGAGAGCTGCTGAGTGGGTGTGTGTCTTCTCTGAGTATATGCAAATGAAAGCTGTAGAGTGGGGGTGCCTAAGAACGGTAAGGAATGGGGAAGTGGGTGTGTCTTCTGTGGGTATATGCAAATAAGTGGGTGTCTGTGTATATATACGGTATAGCTAATTATGTCAGCTAAATACAAATTAGGGCAGATTAGTGGGTGTGTCTTTATTTTTTGGGAGGTGAGGGCGTGTCTAGCATTGTGTGTGTGTGTGTGTGTGTGTGTGTGTGTGTGTGTGTGTGTGTGTGTGTGTGTATGCAAATGAGATCTGCTGAGTGGGTGTGTCTAATAACATTGAGTGAAGGGAAGTGGGGGTGTCATTTTGTCTATATACTGTATGCAAATGAGAGCTGTTGATTGTTTGTGTCTTTGTGAGTGTACATTGGATTATAATTTTGCCTGTAATCCTGCATATGCAAATTAAGATAGCTATGTGGGTGTGTCTTTATGATCATTATGTGGTTGATGAGGTGTTTCTTTAAGTCTGAATATGCAAACGAGTGCAGCTTTTGGAGTGTAAATTGGAATATAATTTTGTTGTGTTTTTTTAGTCTGAATATTCAAATGAGGGCAACTAAATGGGTGGGGTTGACTTTTTTTTTTTTTATTCTGTGCATGTATGCAAATAAGAGCTGCTGAGTGGGTGTGTCTTTAGGAATATTGTTTTGTCTTTGAGCCTACATATGCAAATTTGACCAACCCAGTGGACGTGTCATTTGGGTAATTAATGCAAATGAGAGCTATTAGTTAACTAAAGATCATATTCCAAGGTGTTACTTCCTGTGGATTTCATCTTGACAGTGGACCGTATCGTAACGCAGAGGTGATTTTGGGAATGATTGGGAATGATTCTCATTAAAAAAAAATGTATACTGTACATATTTTTTTTCTCAGTCTGAGTTAAAAATTCTGAACTATAATATATAAATTCTAAATATATGTTAAAAAAGAGAATGGCTTTAAGTCAGCGTATCATATTTTTTTTTCCATCCAGGCAGACAGTGGCACTTCTTCCCAGGTGCACAAATGAAGGCATATGAGCTGCTGTCACCTTCCTGATTAAGTGTGAGATTAGCGCTGTCGCTAAGCTACGGTAGCTAATTTCAGCTCCGGGTTGAGGTGTAAGTGTGTCAGTGAAATTATGTCCAAAATGTCCTAAAGACTCAGATTCGTGCTACATCGCATGCACAGGGAAGAAATAAGTGGGACATTTTTGCTTCTTTAGGATTACTCACCTGATCCTTAAGTAAAGGGGTGTGGCCTAAAGTCAGTAACATTGTACTCTAGAACTGATATAGAAAGAATATGATTTTTTTTTTGCATATATTTATATAGATATAGTTTATTGAATTCTTTCTTTCTTTCTTTCTTTCTTTCTTTCTTTCTTTCTTTCTTTCTTTCTTTCTCCTCTTCTGTTATTCCACATTTCTGCCAGTATATTTCTTTCTTTTCTTTGTTTCTTTGTTTGTTTGTTTGTTTGTTTCTTTCTTTCTTTCTTTCTTTCTTTCTTTCTTTCTTTCTTTCTTTCTTTCTTTCTACTCTTTTGTTATTCCACATTTCTGCCATTTTCTTTCTTTCTTTCTTTCTTTCTTTCTTTCTTTCTTTCTTTCTTTCTTTCTTTCTTTCTTTCTTTCTTCTCCTCTTCTGTTATTCCACATTTCTGCAATTATCTTTCCTTCTTTTCTTTCTTTCTTTCTTTCTTTCTTTCTTTCTTTCTTTCTTTCTTTCTTTCTTTCTTTCTTTCTTTCCTTTATCCAGCTTCGCCTGCAGTGTATAGGGTTACAATAAGATATCATCCGCGGCGTCCTCCTTCATTTCCTTTGCCGTGGAGTCGATCTGATCGTCATGTCATAACACGGTCCGATTTGTGTCTGTGGAAGCTGATAAAAAAAGAAAAAAACGTTGTCTCGCTCTTAAGCAGTAGTTTAGCGCAGCGAGAGAGCCGAGTGTTTGCACGAAACGCGAATCGATACTCTGTCATGGAACATTACATACCGGTGGAGAACAGAAAAGCAAGGGATATTTACTGCCTTGTACTTGATTTCATAGAAGAAGTAGAGAAATGAAAGCTAGCAAAGAAAGCAGAATATTTACTGATATTTATAAGTATTTATTTATCTTTTGGCAACCACATTTAGGTTTTTTAAACATCATGTTGTAACATCAAGCTAACACCAGCTACGAGTTAAGTGTTTGACTTAGCTTAGCTATATGTAACTTTACAGAACTACTAGCTATACTAGCTTGCTAGTAATTTGTGGGAACACTAGCGAGCTAGCCTACTAGTATTGACGTTTAGCAATTAAAAATAATTTTGTTTTGTTCTCCGACTAAAGAGAAGTATTAGCTGTTATGCTAAAATGCTAGTTCTTTTTGTATTTCAAGTGTTTGTGTACGAGATCAACGAAACGTGAATGTGTATGAACTTCCACACTGCAGCGCTAGTGAAACATTAGTGTCCTAGCGTGCGAATTCAGCTAACTAGCTTATTTAGCATGTGCTATCTTTCGAACCAGAATTGTATTGACAGTATAAACATCCCATAATGTCCTAGATCAGGTGATTACCCTTTAATCTTTTGGTTCAACCAAAAAACCGTGCTCTCATTGATCTCAAATAATGTGTCAAGTGAAGCAGGACAGTATTAGGCCTTTGGTTTTTTTTGCCGATCTTGTCAAGGCTTTTGCTCTCCTCCGAAGCGATTACTCTTAATTAATTCAGTCTATTCCTGTCTGCTCGGCGCTAATCCGAACGGACGTCGTCCTCAGGTGGAGAGAAATTCCTCGAGACAACTTGCCGATACCTGGCAGGAGCGCGCTGACATGTTGACCAACTCGCACGCCTCGCAGTTCCGCGCCGATAATTAGACACGTTATCGGTGGCTGGAATTAGTCACGACGTTATTGAGATCTCCGGAGCTGCACAGCAGAAGAAAAAAAAGGTCAAGTAGGCACTACAGCCCAGGGTGTAACCGACACTCTTTCACTGCAGGATCATCACATAAAGCAGAAAACATGAGATTTGCAATTTGTCCCCTATCTATCTATCTATCTATCTGTCTGTCTGTCTGTCTGTCTGTCTGTCTGTCTGTCTGTCTGTCTGTCTGTCTGTCTGTCTGTCTGTCTGTCTATCTATCTATCTATCTATCTATCTATCTATCTATCTATCTATCTATCTATCTTTAGCAATAGTATAATCAATCAATTAACCGTTTAATCGCGATTAATCGCACAACCGTCCTGAGTTGACTCACGATTAATCGCACATTAAATGTACCTCGAATTAATTACGATTTTAATACTCTAATCGACATGGCCATCGATAAATATGGATGCTTTATGCAAATTTATGTTTATTATTAGTGAAACCAAACTCAACATAGAGCACGAAGTCAAAATATTTTTGTGAATGTTTTCAAGTAATTATGGTGTTTCAAATGACGTACATCATCCGGACCCCAAACGGAACTTTTGTTTCCACACGGACTGTTTTAATCGCCGTAACAGTAAAACAAATGCTTAGTGATTAAAAAAAGATTTTCAGTTTTAGATATTTTTTATTTTATTGTGACAGTGTGTTGCGTTAAAGGTTCAATCTCGCGTCTTTAGTTATTTTTTTTTTTATTTACGTATATTAGTAAGAAATATGGTCGAACAGGAACGCGCGCTGCATTATTGGTGCGTTAATAAAATTTGTGCAGTCAAAACGAATTTGCGTTTTTAGATTTCGGAGGGCGCTTGTGGACATTTCTGTTCATCAGCCACAAGGGTGTTCTCTCTTCATCTTTACAAACCATATCTTCATGAAGCTCAATTTTTGCATCGTCATGCTGGAACAGATTTGGGTTTCCAAGTTCAAGTGAACGCCAAATTTTATTAAAACCGCATCCAAAGAAGTCCGATACAATTGTGTGCCTCGAGCTTTGTGGTGACGGTTTGTTGGAGAACCACATAAAGCAGGAAAAGTCCGGTGTCCCAATACTTTTACTGGGACACCTAATACTATATATATAGTATTTCACAAAAGTAAGTACACCCCTTACATTTCAGCAACAATTTCAGTATATTTTCAAAGAAAAAAAAGCTTGAAATTTGAAATGATTGATTTATGTATTATTTATTTATTTATTTACTTACTTATTTATTTATTTTAATGCTTTTCATATAAGATATTGGCTTGGAAGCACATACACACCAGTGTTACACACCATCGTTTCCATGTGCTTCTAATTACGCACATTCGAACCTCAACTTTCAATTCTTTGACTTTTCTTTTTTTTTTTTTTTTACTTTCTCACTAAGTGTGTATAAAGAACACTGAAAGTATTAGAAATAGTTCAGAACTCGACATAGGGGGAAAAAAACAATCTTTCGGAAAAAACTTTCCCCCACTCGTGCAAGCTTGAAAAAGTGCGACGTTCATTAATTATGCTGATGAAATTTGCGAGACGATGGTTTTGAAACGTGATTAACCGCAGGAGGAGGTGACGACCCGCCGTCTTCATCGGCAGGAATCGCTGTGCTGATCGAGCTCGAGCTCCGCATCTGCCACGTGATGACTCATTTCGTTAATGGGACGACTGTGTGGATCGCTGCCGAACGCCGTCGCGCTGCGGAGCGACCCGAAATGGAATTATGTTTTATCTCCAGAGATCTGAATGCTCCAAACATCCTGTTCGCCTCTGTTTTTACACCAGCTGTCTCGGTGAAAGCAACAGTCATCTCATTCCTGCTCACTTGAACGGCCTTCATTGGGATGCTGCATGAACAGTGGCTCATTTTGTATTGGAAGTATTGGAAACGAGAAAAAAGCTGAAAACAAAAAAAGCTGAAATTTAATGTAAACAATTAAAAAAGGCAACATTTTTGAAAAGGAAAAAAAAGAAAAAAAATTGTTCAGAAATTAGACATTATTTCTACAATTATATAAATATATAACAATTTTATAATTGTTTTTAAATATAAAAACATTAATTTTAATTTGTATTTTTAAGCATTATTATTATTATTATTATTATTATTATTATTATTATTATTAATGTATATATTTATTTATTTATTTTTAATATAGGCTCCTTAATCACCTATTTAATATTCTTCCACTCCATACCCATAATGCAATTTTTTCTACATGTTAATTCTCATTTAATTATTTTTTCATTCGACACCATCCCAAACCAAATTTTCATACTACATGACGAGGTGGTAAAATCCTGCAAAGGGCAGCTGGAGTGCAAACCGTAGACTTTTTTTTCTCAAGATGTTTCCTCTAAATCAACCTTTTCAAACTATTTTTTTCCGCATTTAGTCCCCGTTTGCTGTTATAAAAACAAGAAAGATGAGACTCAGAAGGGAACTCGTCCTCATTTGGGTAACAATGACTGTCCAATCATCAGAGTTCCATCATTGTGGAGGTAAACTGATGGGTGCTTCATGCAAATTGCAGTCCTGAACCATTGTAGCAGGCTGTTAATAATAATTACAGTCCACATTCATAATCAAAGTTCTTGAGTTGCTTAGAAACGTCATGGATCTTTTGGCTGGTCATGTAGAACGATCTTCAGCTGCACAAAGTAGTCCAGAGGTAGAGCATCGGTATGAATCAGGTGGATCTGGAAAGAAGAAAGGGATTTGGGGTCACTGGTACCTCGGGAATATGTTTTACTCAGCATGCTCAAAATGGCCACCTTTGAGCTGGATGTTCATGGCCCCCTCGGAAAGAAGGAGAACTCCACAGAGATAAATCTGGATAGTATAGTGGGTGCGTAAGTGAGATCATTTGGATCATTCTCCAACGATCGTCATGCACAAGTTGCTGAATGATTTCAACATTTTTGGGGGTTGAACTCGTTGAAGGCCTTCCTGATCTCTCGTCGTCTTCCAGTGACGTTCTTCACTCTTGATGCGTGCGTGCCGTTCGAAACACCTCGAATGGTCTTGTCTCCAATGGTATGTCATGTCAAACCACCAGTTAACACCATTAGCCTTGAAATGTTTTGATATCACCTGGTAATTGCATGTTTATTCCGAAAGAGCGAGCCAGTGGAGACCCTGCCAAGGAAAAACCTCACTAAGCAGGAATGAGGAAGAAACCTTGAGAGGAACCAAACTCAAAAGGGAAACCATCCTCGTTTGGGTGGCACCAAATGTCAATTCATTTCAATTTATTAAACTTTGGTCCTGAGTCATTGTAGTAGACTGTTATTAATTACAGCCCAAATCCATCCTCAAAGTTCTTGAGGTGCTCAGTAACTTTATGGATCTTTAGGCTGTGTGGAATTATCCTCAGCTGCAAAGAGTGGTCTCAAATTGAACGAAAGAGAACTCCATCCAGAGGTGAATCAGGAAGATCTGAAGAGGTAAGTTAAAGTCTCAAACGCCGGATGTATTCCTATGAACACCACCCTTAATGGTCTACTAATCTTGAACTTTGCTCTTGTTCGACGTTCATTTTTCCTTAGAAATAAGCTAACTTTTGTCGAACATTCTGTTCCAACATTACAGCGCATAATCTCGTTTCCAATTTAGATAGTCATCTCATTCTGCCGTAATTACAGTGAATCCAATTAAGAGGCGAAATTGCGTTGGGGAAGTGCCTCGAGTTGATGAAACAATAATCACCTTCTGCTCCTTAGATAACCCCCTACTTTTTTTTTTTTTTGCTTTCTTGAAAACCTTGTGTTGCGCGACCATCTGCGTGGCGCCTCTTTATCTCCGGAGAGAACCCGAGAGCCCCCCGAGCTGTCTCGATTGTGTAACAGTAAAAATAAAAATAAAAAAGTGTTATGAGTCTTAAAACTTGGAACCCTGGACTGGAGCGTCCACGGGGGCGACACGCCGCAGACCTGTGGCTGGTGTGTATCCGTGAGTGACAGGCAGCAGGAAGTGTGCGTGATTCGATTTCGGGGTAAATACACCGACTTAGCCGGACACGTGCCGTGCGCCGTCTGTCACTTTCTATTCGCTCACTTCTCCATCTCCGGTGTACCTCGGGTTTATGCTCTGACGCCGAGGCGAAACGATTACGCCGCGATCTGATTACGGTGCTCCGACTCCTCTATGCTACGCTGAGCGGTGATTGGCTGAGAGCAGCAGGACAATCATTCATATCTGAGGACAAGTGTCATGAGTGACTCAATAGCAGGTGCCGTTTAGAGACCGGAACAGTGGTTCAGGGGCCGCGACTGTCAATTTAAATACACCATAATGGACTTTTATCAGTCTCTCTTCATGTCTCTATGTATGTCTCTGTTTCTCATGAATAGTCATGTCTCTCTACATGTCTCCGTCTCACTCTTTCTCTTTTCGTGTCTCAATGCATATCTTTGTCTCTTTTACTTTTCATGTCTGCCTGCATGTCTCGATCTATCTATCTTCGTCTGTCTACGTGTCTGCCTCTGTCTCTTCATGCGTGTCGATATGTCAGTCTCTACCTCTTCATGTCTGTCTCAATTGTAGACTGTCTCTGTCTCTCTTTCTTCATGTCCGTCTGCATGTCTGTGTCTCTCTCTTCATGTCTGTCTGCATGTCTCTGCCTCTCTTGCTTTTCATAGCTGTCTTTGTCTCTATTTCATTTTGCTTTTCATGTCTGTCTGCATGTCTCTGTCCCTCTTGCTTTTCATATCTGCCTTTGTCTCTATTTCTTTTCGCTTTTCATGTCTGTCTGCATGTCTCTATTTATTCTTGTCTGTCTGCATGTCTGTGTCCATCTCTTCATGTCTATTTTTATCTATCTCTTCATGCTTTGTCTTCATATCTACTATTCATGCTACATGTCTCTAACCACCTCTGTGTCATGTCTGTCTAAATGTCTTTTGCTTTCTTCATATCTGTCTGCATGTCTGTCTCTATCTCTTCATACTTCTCTTTATGTCTCTGTCTCTATCTCTTTGTCTGCTTGTCTGTTTATATTTCGTCATGCTTGTCTGCATGTCTCCATCTATCTCATGTCTGCCTACATGTCTCTTTTTTCTCCCTGTGTCTGTTTGTCCATTATCAATTTGGAGACTTAGTCTTCATGTCTGTCTCCCACTCTTTTTTATATCTATCTACCTGCATGTTTCCTTCTTACTTTTTTTCATTCTTTGCTCGTCTGTCTACCTGTCTACAGACAGATTGGATGATTCGTCTGGATGCCTGTATCTATATATGTGCATTTCTCCCTCACTCTTTCTTTACATCCCTCTCTGCTGGTTGTGTGCCAATATATGTGTCTGTCTTTCAGTCCATCTGTTTGTCTGTTCATCATTCTGCCTGTCTATCTATCAGTGTGTCTTGCTATCTATCTATTCACCTACCTGTCTGTCTTTTTGTGTGTGTGTGTGGGTGTGTGTGTTAATGTGCTGCTGGGAAAAAAAAGAGAGCAAGGAATGAAATGATGACAACAGACTCTGTGTTTCTGTTTGCCAGCGAAAACCCTGTTCCAGCTGACTTCACCGCAAGTGTTTGTTTTGCCATCATGAGACAGAAAATCCACACTAAACCCAGCAGGATTGACATCTTAGCTAAATCCTTAACCAAACGCACACTGAGGACCTGCAGCTCGTCCACGGCGGCCATCTTTTTTTCTTTTTTTTTTGCCGTTGTTTTCCCTTGTAGTTATGTCGAAGTCTCTGATCGTAAAGAGAATATATATATGTCTTTTTATTTTATGCTAGCAGGCTTGGGTTTGTTTTCTCTGACTAGCATGGCATGATAAATACCAAACAGAAAGTCAAGGGAAAAAATTTCAAGTCCGTCCTTAATGTATACAAACGTAGCTAGATTAAGCTAAATAGTCATGGTTGTGTCCCCTTCTTTCTTACTTAATGTACACAAACTTATCTAGCTAAATATGATGGCCGTTTAAAAGAGCGTGTTGTCAAACAGAAACAAAGGATTCTTTAAAAATGTAGGTGGCTAACTGCTAGCTAACGCCTTTAAATATATTGTGTAGTTAAGTAAATATAAGTACCATTTTGTACTGTATGCTAAAATTCTGCGCATGAACCTACTCCTAAGATGCGTCAACTGCTAGCTAGCATGGCTTTGTTTGGCTAATCCTCAGTAGCTAGCCAGTTTTACTCTTCAATTGTGAGATTACAAGCAAACTAGCGAGATTTGATTTGAAATGCTTTACAGCGTAGTTCTCATTTCTATTTCTAACGCCAGCACGAGTTTAACGCTGACAGAACACGGAAGCTCTATCGGACCGAACAAAAAGAGCACCACGAAGTGATCGATGAGAAAAATCCAGCACGCAGAACGAATCCCGCTAGCATACGCGTCACTTGCATCAGAACGGTGTGATACGCCGGACTGCTTTATATTTCCACCTGGAATAATGTTTCCAAACGTACATCTAATAACAGCGTTAACTGATTTAACGTGATGGATCTGAGAGATGATTAAAGAAAGCCTTCCCCGAGTGGCAGCAATGATTATAATTTGAAACACATTATTTTCTTCTTCTATTTTATTTATTATTATTTTTTTTTTGACAGGTACTCCCACTCACGGAGCAACTCGGAGTACAAATCCATTCTTCCTGAACTACAGAGGAAGGACTGAAGGAAGCTGCAGTGCGTGAGTTCTCCGAGTCTGACAAGCAGGCGGATTTAAGTGGGCGTTGAAGGGGCAGAAAGAAGAAGAAAGGCAAGAAGAACTGTTTACCCTTGAAATCTGTTTGATGTTATATTTATATTTATATATTAGGTTTTATAATTAAATTGTTCTATGAATAGATAAATATATGAACGAAAGCATTGGGATGCCTGGACTTTTCCAATCACACATGGTTCCTCCCCCGAACTCTTACGCCAACGTTGGAGGCACATAATTGTACAGGATGCCTTTGGAAATTTCTCCACAGAATAATGTGGATTATTATACCAGCAAATGGGAACGAAAAGTTTAAAAAGAGACACACAAA
Organism: Silurus aristotelis; assembly: GCF_946808225.1. Taxonomy (NCBI): domain Eukaryota; kingdom Metazoa; phylum Chordata; class Actinopteri; order Siluriformes; family Siluridae; genus Silurus; species Silurus aristotelis. Next base: position 19,141,201 of record NC_139593.1, read on the forward strand.
TGTTATGGTCAGGTGTCCACAAACTTTTTTCCCAAGTAGTGCATATAGATTAGATTTAGTTAACAAGTTAACACTTATGAGCTAATTTTCTATAGCTAGTACTTATGAGCTAATTCTCGTTTGGTGACACTTATATAATTCTCGATGGCTATCATTTGAGCTTTTTGCTATGGATAACACTCACAAGCTAATTCTGGAACACTCATAAGATAAATCTAGATGGCTAACGCTCAGGAGCTAATTCTTGTTTGGTAACACTTGTTAAATAAATCTCGATGGCTAACATTTTAGCTATTTGCTATGGCTAACACTCACAAGCTAATTCTGGAACAATCATAAGCTTATTTTTGATGGCTAACACTTATGAGCTGATTCCTGAAGGTAATTCTTCACAGCAAACACTCATGAACAAGTTCTGGAACACTCCTAAGATAACTCCTGCACAACGGCTAATTCACACCTAAACCCCCTTCATGTTTTTCAAAAGGTTTGTTCTCCCCCAGAAAGAAAATACTTGGGGACATGGTGTTGTAGAAGCATGCGCATCACACCACCTTGTTACTCATCATTTCCCACTCACGGCACGTCCCAAAGTGTTTACTCCTTCCTTTAATTTTGCTCTCTCTTTGAAAGAACCGGCGGCTGCATTTGAAACACGTCCCTCGAGTTCTTTCATATTGCGTTTAATCTTCGGTGATGGAATCAAACTCATTAATTACTCGAGTTAATGAAGATGGATAAGTGAGTGCGAGAGGCTCCGATGACCCTCAAGGTTGTGGCGAAACTTCTTGGTCGTGGTCCTTATCGTCCTAGCTTGTCTGTACACATCAGTGTCCGGTGTATAATAACGCCTGACAGGTGATGTATCGCTTCTCATTAGCGGGTTTCTGCTTCATGCCTTGTCCTTAAGTGAAGACGATCATTTAGATATTTCTTCACGTTTTAATCTGATATGTTCGGGCCGTAATGGGAGGATGGGCAACAACACGGAGAGAGAGAAAGAGAGAAATACCCGGCAGGGCAGTGAATTACCCTAACCCTAGCACTAATGAAATGTTACTGGGGAAATTTCCACCTGGACTAACCTACAGGTAAATCCATACCTGGACTAACCTATAGTGAAAGTCTACAACTAGACATTATTTTTGGGTAAATCTACACATGGACATTTTAGAGATATATGCGAGGTGGTATCAGAAAGTTTCGAAACTAGCTCTGTTGACAAAAACGTACTTTTATTTATGGTATCTACGTTTACACACTCTCGTTTTCAAAATAGTCCCCTTACACAGTAATACAGCGCTCCCAATGTTCCTGCCACTTGAGCCGAAGCGTACATCCGAAAACTGGAATGGTATCTATCATGGAATGACCTGCCCAGGAACTGCACCTAAATCCTATTGAACTTCTATGGGATGAACTGGATCACAAGGTCAGAAAGGAATCTCCAACAAGTGAAGAACATATTTGGCAAGTTTTACAAAGTATTTCAGCTGAAGGTTTGAAGAAACGAGCTATCCGGATGCCGAGAGTGTGTAAAGAGCGTTTTATATATTTGTTTGCTCGAATACATCTTCATACTATTAAATTACCTAGAACATGCTCGAGTCTCTCAAAAACATAAAGGACTAGATGCTCCTCGAACTTTATTTTCAGACGGGACAGTGGTAGCTGCGAAATGAAGACATTCCAACTTTCGCATGAAATTGATGCACTTGCCCAAGACCAAGATAATTGAGGTTTTCCTCTCATCCCAACCAGCGTACGCGTCTCCTCACAACGACCATTGGACGAACTAATTATCATTGATTGAGCTCTTAAAGAATCGATACGGATCGGGAACGTCAAAAAAAAAAAAAAAAGCACCTGCAAAGCGCAGTGCAGCGCGGCGAAGGCACCTGTGTGTCAGGACGATAATGATGTGGAGGACAGAAGAGAAAGGAAAAAGAAAAAGAAAAACGGCAATAAAAAAGCGCCATTGTTTACTAGCCGGAGGACTTGAAAGAAGCCTCGGCTCTGCGTGATGGAGACTGAAACGTAATTCATGTGTGAAATCCTTCGGTGAACAAAAGCCTTACTTCGGATTCCGCCTTCACACTAAGCAACTTCAGGATATTCTGTGACAGTACTAGTTATTCAGAGGCTCGGCACAGATAGCACCTTTCAGAAACTGGATAGAGATATTGAAATAATTACGCAGTCACTCTGATTCGTGAGAAGGCAAGTTAGAAATCTCTCAGGCTTTCCAGAAAAAAGAAAAAAGTTCTAAACCTCTGTCAGTTGCTCTCGATTTAATTTGGGGTCTAGAGCCTACAAATTCCGAAAACACTGGAACAACTTGTTGACTCCTGTAAGCACGACTACAGTTACAATTGCCATCATCTCTAATCATTACCAGAGGTAATGCTAGTTTTGTGATGGCTCACGAACGTTGTCATCTCGTGGCTAGTTTTAATGTTCCCTTAAAAGAAAACGAAGAAGAGCAAAATCTAATGTTTAACTTTTATGATCTAACATTTATGATTTCACTTCCTGTCAGGAGAAGCTACATTCAAAATACATGAAATGCGCTAAAAATGTAAAGCTACGCTGCTAAGATTTGCAATTATGAAGAGGGAAAAAGAGGATAAGGGAAAAGGAGGATATTGTCTCTAGCCCATAGTAAGTTGGTAAAAAATAACCAGGTTGCTAGGTTAGAAAACTTTAGCTATTATTAGCATTGGTGTAAATAGCTTGAGAGCTTGTTAGCGAGTCATAATTCGTTACGAAAACAAAAAAATCGGGCTGTTTTTTTCCTCAGGTTGCTAATTCTAATCATCGTACTTAGCATTTCCGCCAATGTAAATTATGAGACGGTTTTCCTGTGTGTGTGTGTGTGCGCGTGTATAAACACCGACAAATTCTCTTTTATTTAGCGAATCACATGGTGTCATGTCCAGTTGAGTATCCCATCCATCATCGTATCAATTAAAGCTAGCGCAGCCCCATCGGCGTCCGACCTCCGGCGACTCTCTCGGGATTTTTCCCCCCAACTCATTTCAGGCTGCTAAATAATTCAGCCGATGTCCCTGACCTCGTATTAAAGGGTGGGGAGATAAATAATTAGCCGCCTTATAGCCTAAGCGAGTCGATGATGAACGGGTCAATATAGGGTGGAGTTCGAAATGCCTGCAAAAGAGATAGCAGATGATACTAGAAGGTCAGACCACTTTTTGGTCAGACAGAACCAGTGCAGATGTTTACCTTAAGTGTTAGCGAATAGTTTGGGTGATAGTTCAGGTTTAAGCTAATCATATATAATGATTTTATGGGACGAAAAAATGACATATCTAAATAATTATGAGCTAAAAAACAGCTAGCTAACATTTACCAACTGTATAGTCTAAGTGTTGTCACATAAAACCTAACTGTTATTAGCCAGCTAGCTAATTAAACACCTAGATAACATGAGCTAACGTGACAAAAACATTACATTTTTGCCGACTACTTTTTTTTTCTTCTTCTTTTAAACCATGAACTAGCTTGACATTTTTTCTTTGCTAATGCCTTCATGGTTAGCATTACCCATCCTATTTACTTGTTTTCTTATGTGTGATTATTTAAAGAAAAAAAGTGTTCATCTTTACTTTCAGCTTGCTAACATTAACTAGAGTGGTAAACTAAGTAAATATATATATATATATATATATATATATATATATATATATATATATATATATATATATATATATATATACAGTACAGACCAAAAGTTTGGACACACCTTCTCATTCAAAGATTTCTTTATTTTCATGACTATGAAAATTGTAGAGTCACACTGAAGTTATCAAAACTATGAATTAACACATGTGGAATTATATACATAACAAAAAAGTGTGAAACAACTGAAAATATGTCATATTGTAGGTTCTTCAAAGTAGCCACCTTTTGCTTTGATTACTGCTTTGCACACTCTTGGCATTCTCTTGATGCCTACTTTGAAGAACCTACAATATGACATATTTTCAGTTCACTTTTTTGTTATGTATATAATTCCATATATAATTCCACTTGTGTTAATTCATAGTTTTGATGCCTTCAGTGTGAATCTACAATTTTCATAGTCATGAAAATAAAGAAAACTCTTTGAATGAGCAGGTGTGTCCAAACTTTTAGTCTGTACTGTATATATAATATATATAAACTTTTGGTCTGTACTGTGTATATATATATATGCTAATTCTCACATATTAGCTAGCTTGCATACATTGGCCTGTTAGGAAAAAAAAAAAAGACTGGATTTGTACTAGTATTTATTTTTTTTAAGTTCATTAATATTTACTGTCCTTGCTAATATCCAGTAGTTAGTTAACAATGATGCAATCTTTTTTTGGTTTGTTTTAGGTCACTGCTCACACTGTAGCATACAATTAGCTTCAGTGCCCCCGAATCTACAGATCGATACGGAACTACAAGATAAAAATGGATTTATTGATCTTTCAAAATGAGCCACGGCTCGAGCCACATTGTTTACTCTCGACCGGCGCCCCTCACTTAACCCTCCTGTAGTGTGCACTACTCAGTGCCTAAACTAGGTTTAGATTTATTACGAAATCCCTCGGCCTTTTCAACTGATTAATGTTAAGTGTGCTACTAATCCCAAGAAAACATTGAGAGACTTTCACTAGTCACTAAATAGTTTATCGTTATCAATTCACTATGGGCGTGTCCCGATTCACCCTATAGGCTACATAACACCACACCACCATAAGCACTGTTTGCTAATATGGTAATGGTTGTGTCCCAATAATTTCACAAATACTGAGATCAGCCATTAAAGATCTGGAACCAAGATTTACCTCTGCCAAAGTGATCGACAGGCCAACTTATGAAGAAGGCAAGGATCTGCCCATGATCCAAAGGGAGTACCATGGATTGAGCTTGCATGGCTACTTCTTGGATGACTTCCCCAAACCTTGTTGATGATGTAACCCATTAGGAAGTCTTCAGAAACACCTACAAAGGGCCAAGATTTGAGGAGCACCCAATCACCACACCTACTCCCAAATGAGCAGCATTTCAACACCTTGAAGAGGAGACTAAAGAAACGGAACGAAAACCAACCGGAGGTAGCTGCAGTCCACGCCTGGAAGAGCATCGTGGAGGAAGACCTTTTTGGTGACGTCTGAGGGTGAGATATTAAAAAGATATTTACTTTTATTTGCTATAGACTGTTTGTTCCAATACTTTTGCTCACCCAAATATCGAACGGAACACTCCTAGATTCCTTCCATCGATTCAAAACAATCAAACTATTTTTTTTTTTTTTTATCCCAAACCCAAATGTCATTTTCTTACATGTTCAAATATTTTTGAAGTCAACTATATTAATAATGAGTGAATCTGCACAATGTAATATAACACTTTTATTCAGTTGTTAGTCCTTTATTGCTGCACGCTTTTTTATATATCTGTGTGTGTGTGTGTGTGTGTGTGTGTGTGTGTGTGTGTGTGTGTGTGTGTGTGTGTGTGTGTGTGTGTGTGCAATTTCATTTTGCCAAGTAGGTGCTAACTCCCTTTGTCTGGATAGGACCAGGGCTAATGTGTGCGCACACACACACACACACACACACACACACACACACACACACACACACACACACACACACACACACACACATATGCATAAAACTTTGCCTATTTATATGCTGCCTGTTGGAAAGCTCTATTAATCACACACACAGAAAGAAAGCTGTGTGTGTGTGTGTGTGTGTGTGTGTGTGTGTGTGTGTGTGTGTGTGTGTGTGTGTCTCTACCTGTATTTGTGTATATATATATATATATATATATATATATATATATATATATATATATATATATATATATATATATACATACAGTATATTTGTCTATCTATCTGTATGTCTGTGTGTGTCTCTACCTGTATTTGTGTATATATATATATATATATATATATATATATATATATATATATATATATATATACATACAGTATATTTGTCTATCTATCTGTATGTCTGTGTGTGTGTGTCTCTACCTGTATTTGTGTATATATATATATATATATATATATATATATATATATATATATATATATACATACAGTATATTTGTCTATCTATCTGTATGTCTGTGTGTGTGTGTGTGTGTGTGTGTGTGTGTGTGTGTGTGTGGGGGACGGGGGGGGGGGGGGATTATCACCCTGTTTAATTCTATATTTTCACTTCCTGTTTCCCGTCTCTCCAGAGGCGGAGCCAATTTATGGCTGTTTTGCTGCATTTTGCAGAGGTCTTCAGGGCGATTGATTACATTTGCCTCAGGGAAAATACTGACGGCTCTGAAATGACCTTGATTGACCGATGCGCTCTTTCCCTCTCTCTCTCTCTCTCTCTCTCTCTCTCTCTCTCTCTCTCTCTCTCTCTCTCACACTCACACTCTCTCTCTCGCTCTCTTTCTCTCTCTCTCTCTCTCTCTCTCTCTCTCTCTCTCTCTCTCTCTCACACACACACAGTAATTTCGGGCCTGTCTGATTTTCAGGGCTGTTGGGGAACATATGCCCAGTAATGGGTTTCGTTTGATTGGCAGGAGAGTATTTAAAGTCCCGCGACCGGAATTTTAATCACCCTGTGTCGGATAAACATAAAGAAATGCGCACAGGCCATCACTCAGAGGCCACTAGTGTGCACTTCTAATGTTGAGGAGGAGTCCAGGACAATCTCCATAAACTAAATCTGTAATTTATCATTGCTGACATTTTCTCTTTACTTCCGATTTTACAGTTGTGTATGTGAACTATGTGGTACACTAAACCAGGAGACACATTTATTACGTCACACATTTATTCATGGCTCTGTCCTAAATTCAGTCTCAGTTCCTGTCCGTACAGGAGAGTTTGCCTTTTTATAGCTGTGTCCTAAATTCAACTGTAGTTTGTGCCTCCTAATGCGTCAGCTGTTTATTTTTAAGGTTCCATCCTAAACACCTACATTTATGACATTTATGACAGGATATTGTGCTCTCAGAATCTAGGCCAATTCAAGGCTCTGTCCCAAATCCTAGTTAGTGGTCTGACAAGAGCATGAGGCAATATATGGCTCAGTCCTGAATGCCAGAATTCTTGCCTCGTCCATTTTCTTATTAAAACTGCCATCCATTTTACGAAATTATTTTCTTTGACGAAATCGTTCTTCTCGGTCTTTCAGCCATTTTAAGGCTTCACCCCAAACAGTAGACCTCTTGCCTAATTAGTTTCCTCACTAGATTTTTCTCTGTCTTTTAGCCATTTTACTGCTCCATCCCAAACCGTTGAACGCCTACCTAGTTTCTTGAGTAAATTGTTGTCTTTCAGGCATTTTTTGGATCTGTCCCAAACCATAGAATTCTTGCGTAGTTAGTTTCCTGACTAGATTGTTCTTCTCTAACATTTAGCCAGTTAATGGCTCTGTCCCCACAGTAGAACTCTTAGCTAACTATTATCTTTCTGGCATTTTATGGTCCTTAACTTCAGAACTTTTGCTTAGATAGTTTCTTGACTCAATTGTTGTTCTGTCTTCCGGAAATTGTAAGGCTCTCTCCTAAAAAAAAAAAGTAGACCTCTTACCTATTTAGACTCTTGACTTGATTGTCTCTATTTAAGCTATTTTAATTTTCTGTCCCAAACAGTAAACCTCTTGCTTAATTATTTTCTAGACTGGATTGTTCTTCTTTGTCTTTCAGCCATTTTATGGCTCCGTCTCAAACTGCAGAACGCTTGCCTGGTTAGTTTCTTGACTAACTTTTTATTCTCTGTCTTTCAGGCATTTTAAGGCTCTGTCCCAAACAGTAGATTTACTGCCCAGTTAGTTTCTTGACTAGATTGTTGTTCTCTGTCTTTCAACCATTTTATTGCTCTGTTCTAAACCGTAGAACACTTGCCTGGTTAGTTTCCTGACTAGATTTTTCTTATCTTTCTTTCAGCCATTTTAGGGCTCTGTTTTAAACTCTGGACCTCTTGCCTAATTAGTTTCCTGACCAGATTGTTCTTCTGCCGTTCAGCCGGTTCCTGGCTTCGTTCCAAACAGTTGACCTCTTGCCTAGTTATTTTACTCACTACTTTGTTTTTTTTTCAGGCAGTAAATATCTTGCCATGCGTGTTTTCCGAATGGTTCTTCTGTTGTAAGTCTTGGGTTAGGGTTAGGGTTAGAACTAGTCATAAATAAAAGATAATTGGGCCAGGACCTTGTAGAAGCCACCGATTAACTGATTAGCCAGCAACATATTTGCTAGCAAGTAAAAAAAAAAACAAAGGCTTCAATAATACTTATTAGTGTGAAAAACTAAGGACTGATCTGTTGAATGTTCGACTTGAGACACAGCCCAAAGCAAAGTTTAAGTCAGGGGAAAAGCGAGAGAATAAAAGAAGACAAAGAGAAGAAAATGGGAAAGGTGTGTGTTTGGTGGCAGGGAACAAAAAAAGAAAAAGAAGAGCCACTAGAAGAGATTAGTGTTGGCAGGAAATGAAAATGTCCTCTTTTGTTCCACTCGTTTGTTCTCTTCTCCATAGCCTGGTTTGTTGGAGAATGGACAGAAAAACAAAAGGTTGTAAAATAGAGCGGTGAGAAAAAGTACGTGTAATAAGGAAATAAACTACGGTTGGAGGTCCTGTCCGATGGCTCTCAATACCTGCTTCTCTTCATCGCTTCCATCGTAAATGACTCTGGTGATTATTCTCTCGATTGATTCTGCAAAACAATTGAGGATCTTTTTTTTTTTTTTTTTTAAATGCAGCGCATGGACCATAAAACAGATTTAAAAATGGCTAGAAATACAAATATTACTATACATTTTCTAGTGCTTTTATTATTAAACCTGTTTATAAAAAAATAATAATAATAATAAATCATAAAATCATTGCTCTTTTGTTTTTTGGGGGTCTTAGAAGTGAGATTAGCAAATAAAAAAATAGAAAAAATTTTGCTAAGGCTAATGTTAAGGCTTTTGTTTTGCCTAAATGTATTATATTATTTATATATAATCTTTATATTATCTAAGAAATCTTGTCTGAAGGTCAGGGGTTTATGGCTACCAGTATCACCAAGCTGCCACTTTTGGGCCCCTTAAGCCTCTGTGCTCCAGGGGTGCTGTATCATGGCTGACCCTGTGCTCTGACCCCAGCTTCCTAACATCACCGGGATTTTTTTAAAGAAAGAATTTCACTGTACTATAATGTACATCTGTCAAAGTAAAAAGCACCTTTACCTTTTAATAAATCATTCAATTTTCATCTTTTGGCCACCATTTAATCGCACAACGCTCCTGTCCATTCTTTCGCATCAGTTATATTCAATAAGAATGTGGTAATCCACGTGTGCTCCCTGCAGAATTTCCACTGGTATTCCTCAAGGCTCAGTACTCAGCCCTGTTCTGTTTGTTTTATGTCAAAAAACATACTGTCCACATAACTGGATCATAGAATAGCAAAGATTGGGACCCACCATACACCTGATCTTAAGATACCTCGATTTTACAAGTAAAAGAAAATACTTTATTTTTCTAAGTTTACTCACTATAACCTTCAAAACCTGTCCATGAAGAAATTAAATACGTGGTAATGCAAGTGGTCAGAATAGCACCAGCTCCCGATGTACGATGTCTTTTGGCACACTGACTTATTAAGGTCGGTGCCCCCGCTGACTGGGTGCGGGCAGCCTTGTCCTGTCTGTTGGCATGTTACAAAACTATTATTTTTTATACCACCTCGTCGGTCATGTAAAATGTACACTGTACACACAAAAGGAGGTTGGAAGTCTAGAGGATTAAAGAGGTGCTGTATGACTTGCTATGAGCAGGTACCAGGTTGGCATTGTGGGTAAAGTAGGAAGCTTTTAAACCCAAATCAAAAACAGACCGGCATGTTTGATGAGACGTGCATACAAGGTCGTCGGTGCTGAAATATCTAGCACCAGCGTTGTTATTGTTGGCGAATAGAAAAGACACGCGAAAGCCATCAAGTCTTTTTCCAAGGTCCTGGATGAACAAACAACTTTTACGACTGGCTCGTTGAATGACGTTATGTCTGTCATGTTGATTGGATTCTTTTCAACGTTCAGTACAAGTGTTCTCATATACCAATGCAGCATTTTATTAGTATAATAGAGTCTTTATAATAAAATTTTTTTTATATATATATATATATATATATATATATATATATATATATATATATATATATATATATATATATATATATATATCGTAAAATGTAAAAAAAAAAAAAACCCTGTCTAGGTTTAGTTAGTATTACTTCACTGGGCACTGGAATGGCACCTACTTCATTAAGCATTACACTCATACCCAGCTGTGAAATTTAATTAGGCAAACATAGGAATGATTAGAGCTCGGGAATGCTGGGTTGTTAACACGTACCAGGATTTATTATTTAGCATTGCTCACAAAGCTCATGACGTCATCAGTAGCATAATGGCCAGGCGAATGTGACGGTGAAAAATTGTTCACAACCTGGTGCTTTTTTAACAAAGCCTGTCCAAGTAAAACTACCTTAAAATGTGTCTCCTGAAAAAAAAAAAAAAAAGTTACTACAGCAATTTTGTCTACCAATTTGGGTATTATCTGGACGTGCGGCAAATACGTTCTGTTTGAAATGTCAACCCTAATTTTGCACTTTTACAAAACTCGATATTATTATATGAGCGATATTTTCAGAGCACATTGGCTGAAGAAAGAGAAAAGATTCTCTACCGAAATATTTCCATTTTAAAATCATCAATTGAAAAATAATGAAAGAAATTTTAAAAAGATATATATATATATATATATATATATATATATATATATATATATATATATTTTTTGGCTAATCACTCTAGCAAGGAATTCACAAGGAAAATAAAACTATTTATAAATACAGACTAAATAGTGACTAAGAATATCTATCACGTTAGCTTGTTTTAGCTAATTAGCAAGGTAAAATATCATAAATATGACCTGAATATTATGAATATTATGAAGATATGAAAAATCTTGTCAGGTTAGCTTGTCTTAGCTAGTTAGCTCACATTAGATTGTTTTTTGCTGGTAAGCTTACATTAGCAAGGAAAAATATGACAAATATTTTCTGATAAATCCTGTCAGGTTTTTGCTATTTACTCTACATAGACATTAATACTAAAACATATAAATATTACCTAAACATTTGTAATTAAGGATTAACTGGATCACATTAGCAAGGAAAATGAAAATATGTCTAGCTTGTCTTAGCTAGGTAGATCACATTGTCAAGTAAGCCTAAATTATCATTAAAATCTATAAATATGACTTAAAAGTTTGAGAAAAGCCTCTCAGATTAGCTTATTTTGGCTAGTTAGCTTGCATTAGCCAATGAAAAATACATCTAAAATGACTTAAATATTATTTGATAAATCGTGTCAGATTAGCTTATCTAGTTAGCTCACGTTAGCAAGGAAAATGAAAGTAATTAAAAATACGACATAGATATATTTTCAATTTGTTTTCAACTAGCTAACACAAGCTAGCCTGTCAGAAAAATTACCAGATACTATTTAGATCATATTCATATGTTTTAATATTTCTTGCGGTGGAAAGTGGTAGCTAAATGGTTAGGCTTTGTGTTGCTGATAAGAAAGTCAGTACTTCAAGCTCCAGCGCTGCAAAGTTGCCACCGTTGGGCCCTTGAGCAAGGCCCTTGACCCTCTCTGCTCTAAGGGTGCAGTATCATGCCTTATATCTCACCTCTACTACTTATTTTCTTCTAACAAATGCTAAGCTGGCAGGATTTTATTAGATATTCTTTCTAACTAAACTTAGTTAACTTGTATTGTCCAGCTAGTTCACGTTAGCAGGTATTTTGATTATAATTATTTATTGTTACATTGCGAGATAGCGCAGGACAAAATGAAAGAGGTCCGTTTTCTCCAGAAGATATTCATGTGCCTCAACCCCTCACACTGATGTAATCAGCACAGTGCATTTTCTGCCTAGATTAATTCATTTCTTGGAAATTCTTTCCATTATGCATCCCAAATGAACAACGCTCCAAACTGCTCGAATAGCCAGCTGCAGCTCTGCCTCCTCCACGGAAACGCTCATTCCACGAAATGACTTCCCTGCATCAAATAATGTCCTCTCGTCTACGAAAGAAGCGGCGTGGACACCAAGGTCACTGTGGCATGCTCTTAGTTTGCGTTCGCAGCCTTCGCAAAATTGCTTTTTCCTTGACATTTGGGAGCTTGTTTTTAATCTATTCCATCAGTCCGTCTTCTTGCTTCCAGTCTTTCAAAAACTTATCTTTAATATCTTTAATATTTAGCGCCCCCTATTAACCTGGCTTATTAAATGTTCAAACTACTAGCTAACTAGCCAGCCGGCCAGCCAGCTAACTTCCTCTTCACCTCCTTTTTTTATCTACAGTCCTTCTCAAAAGTGTTTGAACAGCAAGGCAAGTTATTTTCGTTTTTGTTACAAGCTGAAGACGTTTGAGTTTCAAGCCACTATGTGAAGTTATAGATCAGAACATGAGCTTCCTTTTCCAAATTTTAAATGTGCTAAATAACCTTTGGTGGCACACCGACCAATGGAAACACCGTCGTTCAACTGGTTTGGACATTTGTTTGTAAATTTGCAGACAGAATTCTTCTCCTGCTACCATCATGAGTCGCATCATCAAAAAAGATCAGTGTGTCTGTTCAAGAAGCAGCCATGCAAGCCCAAGTCATGAAGCTACTTCCATTTGAAATAGTTTGCTTTGGATCATGAGCAGATCCTGTCCTTCTCCACACCATGGCCTTTCTGCGATTTTGGAAGCGGTTAATCTTGGTTGTAAAATTTGATCACGGACAGCAAGTTAGAACAAAGAGCAAACGTGAAACTCTACGTGAAACTGGGCAAATTTGCTACAGAGACGTTTGACACGACATACGTTAGACATGCGACGAAGCTTCAATGAATCGTTTGAGGTTTTATCAGCACGATGAGAGATCAGGAAATCCCTGAGAATGTTGAAACCATTAGCAACTTGTGCACGATGACCGTCAGAGAACAATCCAAATGATCGCACTTCCGCACCCAATACACTAGTCCTGCGGCCTTCACCCTTTTTCCTCAGATGAAGATCCAGCTCAAAGGTCAACGTTCCGACACCATCGCAGAGATTCAGAGCGAATCGCAGAAGATGCTTGACACACTTTGAAAAGAAAACTTTCAGGACACATTCCAGAAGAACACTGGGGATTTTGTTTTGCTTTGCAAGGGGACTATTTCGAAGGTGATGGTGTGTACTTGTAGATATATAAAGTACATTCTTGTAAATAGAGTGAGTCTGGAAACCTTTTGATACCACCTTGTATCTGCTCTATTTAAAGGGGGTATAGTGATACCTTCAGCAATCCCACTATAGAGATCGTAGGTGATATAAATGATTGTTTTAGGGTTGTGTTTTTCTTTATACCTCTCAAGAATGTTCCTGACATTTTTGGCATTGATGGTCCTGTCTAGTGTCTCATTCTGCTTTCTTTCATTCTCTTGGCGTTACAAATTGGATATGCTCAATGATCGTGCAATGATTTCCTCTAACCTTGGCTTCAAAATGGCTTCCTTCTTTTTTAATCCATGTACAGTTCTGTAGTATTTATATGTTGGTATTAATTGTTAAACAATTATTCATCACTATAAAACAACATGTGTGGGTTCAAACAAATGATGCCATATTCTGAGGTGTTTTAGATGCAAATATCCAGAAATCAAAGTCAATAATTTTCGTCGTTTGACCTCAAACCCAAATAGCCTTGTTCCAAAAATTTTGGAAGGTGCTGTATTTTCGTTCTCTTTCTTGATTTCTTAAACTGTCACACTCTTTCGGTTGTCAAGTCATGTTATACTATCCTTTCTTAAAAATTTGAAACGGTTTAGTCGCTGTGGACTTGCACGCAGTCGCTCGCCTTCCAGGTTAGAACTGTCGAACAACTATGAACCATTGAGTCATTGATATCAAACACGCCACCTCGATTTCTCTCTCCATTCCCCTTCTCTCTTAACTCTACACCAGGAATTTATGACCCACATACGTCGAAACCTAATAGACAATTAATTCCTCCTTTTCCGCCGTAGTTCCGCTCGTTCTATGCATCTCGAAGTGTAACGTGAACGCATAACACACGTCCCCCCCCCAACCCCCTGAATCTAGACATAGCCCGCTATAATGATAGCTGTCGACGGACTTCCTGTAATATTGCTAAACACATCAATCAGGCCAGTGGTTAGCACATCATCATTAGCACACTTGTTTGGCCGTCCTGAGGGAAATCAACAAAACTGTTGCACGTCGGGAAAATGATAACGCGGTCTCAGATACAAGCGAATATAATATGCGATAATTTAATAAAGCTTCTGTTTCTGACGGATTTAACTGCTAGGTGCTGAGTAAAGGTCAGTCTTCTGCCTCCTTTGGTTTCGTATCGCATTATATCATCGTCTGTAGCCTGATACTTGTTTGCTACCAATGTTAATCACGCCGGAGGTTAAAGGGCATTAAGGAGAACTCGGTTCCCAATTGAAATTGGTGCAAAGTAGGGGCTTGGTTTAAGCATTTCATCCGTGCATGAAAACAATGGCAAGTCAACGAGAATTCGGAGAAATCGTTCCTCTTTTATCCCCTCCACTTTTTTTTGCTCAGGAGGATTCAGTGGTTCACTGGATTGAGGATTCCGTATCCGTGACAGCCGCTGTTAGACTTCGATTATATCGTTGTTGTGGAATTTGGAGCTGATGGACTATTTGAAGACGATCTGGTTGTTAAAATATCACCACTGTAAATGAGCAAGTATAATGTAAATTATGTAGCATGAAAATTGCCCACCCTAGCAACACAGTCGGTGGAATGGTACATAGGCTGAAGAAGAAAAAGAAGACATTACCCTATAGTAATGCCCATCTGTTAAATGCCTAATTGTAAATGTTGCCATCTGTAGCCAAATATCAGTCCCCCTGTTATGTAATTTTTGAATTTGCGTTTAAAAGCTGGCGGAGAAATGTGCCAGGAAATTGACGTTCGTTCCATGTGTTTGCACAGCTGTATAGGACGGGCAGTGATAAATCCCCATACGTTCTGCTCGTTCACCGCTACATTCATTTACATAAAGGAATTCCTACAAATTGCCCTCTGTGTGGTAAACACAGCCTTCCATATCAGGATTCCGCCAGTGGGGGTTGTATAGTGAATTTGGCAACAAAATCAATTCAAGCTACTCATCATTTTCGCTAAATAGGTTCCTGAGGTTTCTTTCCTTTTTAACCTTTGATTTTCTTGTGCATTATTCCACTTTGGTGTGCCATTTTAATAGGTTCCGGTGTTTCAGTATTCCGTTTCATGGTATATTCTGCTGATCCTTCAATCCTGGACTCAGCATGCGACCTGGACACCACGTTTTTAATGATCTGAGATCAGCTCATCAAGCACCTGCTCTTCTAATGAATCTTAATTTACTACCATGAATGTGCTGTGCACTAGTCATACATTCATCATCATCATCATCATCATCATCAATAACATCGTCATCCCGTATAGTGGACCTTTCCAAACCCCCCAATTTTATTTTCATTTTTTCCCGGAATCACCACCACGACGGAGGAAAAAATAGCAAAGGTTGTATGTGAGAGACAGAAATGAACATATTCAGGTGGAACGAGCGAAGTTTTTTTACTTTCTTTGCTAACTCGCTCGCACAGTCGGCGAGGGAATAAATGAGAGTCGGAAATGGGCCAAAGTGTTCAGGAGAAAAGAAAAGAGACTGCTGAAGCCCTGATTTTTACATATTAGGACAAAAATAAATGTGGCAGAAGGAAATCCTGCGGTTTATAGAATAGTTATGGGGCAAAGAAAGTTCCATCTGTTACAGTTTAGATCATTAGGCGTTTTAATGAACTGCTGGAAACCGTGCGATACAAAATAAGTCACTAAATCTGCGAGTATTAAGCAATCTGTTAGCGGCGAGTAAACGTGGTTAAGACGGGGGAAAAAAAGGTAAGAAATTAAAAATACGTGTGCGTTAACAGCATCGAGGAAGCACAAAAGGGGTCGTCGGGGCGGAAAAAATTCATTCCTTGCTTAATTAGCTTCGGTTTACGCGCAACTAATTTGTTATTGCTTGTAAAGCACAGCGTGGGCGAAATCCTCGAATCCGATTGGTCGGAAAGTGCGCATTATTTGTTCCCAGATTGGTCCCTGTAGTAGCTATGACATTTTGATCAGGTTAATGTCCTCATAACATACAGTGTCTCCCAGTGACTTTTCGACACAGCAACACACAAGGTTAGTCTTAGTGTTGCACTCTTTTTAAATACAATACTCCTCCCTCCATCTTTCACTTCCTGATGAAAAGGTGGCAAAGTGGAGTGAGTCAGCAACTCTTTGCTAGTTCCGCTAGTTTAGTCCTTTCATTCACGGACCACAATGACCTGTTTGTGCTGTGGATTTCACCTCAAATACCGGCAGAATTTTTTTAATACTTTTGTATATTTGTCTGTTGGTGAGGCTCTGCTACTTTCCTCTCTTGGTAAACCTTCAAGTCTTTTATCCAACCCGATTTATTCAATTTGAAATCTTGTTCATGTCCTTGTCTATGCACCGTATAATTTTAATGTTAACAGTCTGCTACACAGACTCAGGACTACGATGAGGTTCCCTCTTGAGTCTGGTTCCTCTCAAGGTTTCTTCCTTATGCCATTGAGTTTTTCCTTGCCGCAGTCGCCACTGGCTTTCTCATCAGGGAGAAACATACACTTATAAAGAACATCTTATTTATTCTTTATCACCACATTATCTGTGTAAAGCTGCTTCAATTCAATTTAATGTTTGTGGACACCTCACCATAAATTGGTATGTACCTTTTAGACACCAGTCCCCATTTGCTGTTTATAACCAGCACTCTTCTGGGAACCACAAGGGTGTTAGTAGGTACTGATGTAGTTGAGGGTGAAGACCTGGGGTACAGTCAGTTGGTTCAATTGGTTTGAGGTCTATAACAGGGGGAGTTTAAATTCTCCACGTCCAAAAGCATCTTGTGCAATTGTGTGGTTCCAACACTGTGGAGGAAAAAGAAAACATAGCTGGAGAAAAGTCAGGTTTTCCAGTACTTTTGTTTATATAATGTAGCTCCTATCAATTGCATGTTCCTTCAAAGACTCCAAAGCAAAACATCAACAAGATTTGTTTACCAAATACTACTTCTATCTAAGTGAGATAAAAACCAAAGAATTTGTGTTGCGATTGAGGTGGTAGCTCAGTAGTTAAGATGTTGGCCTTCTGACCAGAAGATCCTGAGTTCAAATCCAGCACCACTGAGTTGCCACTGCCAGGCCCTTGAGCATCCCTCAGCTGGTCAGTTGTAAAACCAAGATAAGTCGCTCAGGAAAAGAGTGGCATAAAAATACCGTAAAAGTTACATAGCGGATGTTATTCATGTGGTAATTTTTTTCTTTTCTTGGGAAACATAAATGCATTCCATTTATGTATGGAGCCTCGGGTGTCTGCGCGTTATAGCAGAAGCGATACGTCGTCTCGCCGACGTTCCACACCGTTAACTCTGAAACGTTAAAAAGCAAGTCATGCTGTTCATCTCCCACTTCAATTTAGGCCTAAACACCATTTAATTAGACTCCGTTTGCTGATTTCAAAGTCCAATAACTTGGCTCTGGTAAAAAAAATAAAATAAAAAAAATAAAATAAAAAAGCTCGTCACGTGGAGGTTCTGCTTTGCTTCGGTTGCATTTATTAGACAGATAATTAAGTCTCTCGTCTGTTATTCTACTGGAAATAAATGATCGGATCATTACTTATTCATTCTGAAATTCATTTCAAGGTGGCACGTCCAAACCCCCCTGCTGTTTGTGCGGTCACGATGCCCCACACAGCTGTCTAATATCTCTACTAGCTTTCCATCTTAACTTCGGAGCTGGATTGAGCCCAGCGTGGGGCCTCAGCGGCTGTGTCTTTAACGATCGGTTGAAAAAAAAAAAAAGAAAATGTTCTGATTTGCCAGCAGACTCCCACAGTGGCAGCGCAATGAGATCGGTTTCTGCAGCACCTGGAGCATCCCGGATCAAGTCGGCATGCTCCATTTAGCGACGATTAACACGCTGCGGAGGAACTGTATATCTGTGGGTCGCACAAGCGCAACGTCCTTAATGCGATAAGCGGCAAAATACGACATTTAAGAGAAACGAGCGAAGCGGGTTGGATTTGATTAAACACACCTTCAAGAGTTTTCTAAAGGTCAAACCTTACAAACTGAAACCTTCAAGAATCGTGTGCATGATTTAAAGGCGCTGGTATCTTCACTACCTGCCTTCCAGTGAGATTTCGGCAAACAAAACGTCCTTAAATATAGACTTTTAAAATTTTATTATTATTTTTTTATTGTGATTCAGTGGTGTTTTAAAGCATACAGTGATGTTCCTACTGGCCGCACATTTTGTGCCATCTAGACAAAAATACGACCGACGAGATGTGGGTTTTTAATGATTTAATTATAGATGATCATATAATTGGACATAAAGTACACGTTATGGAAAAGTCTGTTACAGGATTCAGCTGGGGATGTTATTGGGTTCATCATGTAAATCATATAAATAATAAAAAAATAAATAAAAAAAAAAAGGGAAAAAAAAAATTACTGTAATTACTTTATTGAAATCTAGTGCCATGACCCAGATTGCTACAAGGGAACATGGTGACATTTTCACATTATTTATATTATTTTGAAATTATTCAAATATGATGGATTCAAACAGATGTTTTAATTCAGGATTAATTAAATGTACAGTAATTCAGAAAGTAATAATTATAATTATTTTTGTAATTTATATTAGGTGGGGTTTTTTTTACTTTTTGTTTGCCATTTTATTATACACTGTAATTTTTTATTTATTTATATGAAAAGTTGTTTTTTTTTTTTGTTTGTTTGGTTTTTTTTTGTCATTTTATTATACACTGTAATTATAATTTTTTTTTTATTTATATGAAGGTTTTTTTTTTTTTTTTGCCATTTTATTATACACTGTAATTCCTGTTGACTGAACAAAAACAATTTCAAAACCGATAAAAAATTCTGTTGAATAAAACCTAAAATATGTCATTTAGATAAAAAAAAATCGGACTTTTGTTTGAAACGTGTCTTGGTTTGATGATCTTAGATTGACGGAAATCTACAGAACATACGTTGCCTGTAAAAAAAAAAAAAATTAGTCTTTAAAAAAGTATATTATATTTATGACTTATAATTACACAATTTCCTACCTAATGTTTCAGTTTAGGTGTGTTTGCTCTTCAATTTTGTAGAGGCTCAGGCTACGTCTACACAAATTTGGAGATTTTGCCAAAAAAACGATTGGCGCCCCCCCCACTATAACTTCCGATCGTTTTTGCTGAAAACACTGAAAGGTCTGAAAAACGTTTACGTCCCTGTACTGCGCGTGAGCAAAAAGTAAAACGCTTGGACCTGCGTTATTTCCGCCCGGCATTTGTTTGCTTTTCCGGCTCTTGTCGAGGAAAAGTCACATGACTGAATATATTTCGCAAGCCTCCGTTTTCACAGTTCGGACTGCGATGCCAAAACGTCGTTTTCGAATTCATTCACTTTGAAGAGGCTGTGGTCAAAAAGCTTTGTTTTCGGTAGCCATTTCGAAATACCATCTTGAAAATCTTGGCATCTTAATGTAGACGGATGGACAAAAAACGGAGAGAGAAAAATATACAAACCGGGTTACACTCGGTAAAAACACCGGATCGAGTCGAGGTGACTTAGAAACCAGTGGCAACTCCGTCAGAGCTTCAGAAATCCTCCATTGTAAAAGGCAGATGTCGGTCACTTAAACCATTTGATTGGATAACAATTAATCCTTTGGGGTCCAACCTCAAGCACTATATCTGTCAAAAAGAATTACTGTTAATCAATTGTCTGAGACCACCGGTACAGTGAAGCACGGTCTTCTCAGCAGGAGCGACACGGAATCTGAACGGAAAGAAAAGGATGAATTAATAAATGAAGGGATGAATGAAGATAAATTGGAGAGCTGTAATAAAACCTGGTTCAAAAGCTACTTCTCAGAAAGATAATGAAAAGGCATGCAGACAGGACAATGTCTCTTTGGGACAAGTCTCTGAATAGCTATAAAATACCATCTTCAGATCTCAAGACCAGATCTGAAGATGGCATTGTATAGATTTGTCTGACTGAGCTTGTGAGAATCTGCCAGGAAGAATGGGAGAAAGGCAGAGCCAAGAGGACTGGAAGCTGCAATTGAAATAGTGCTTCAGTTGCGAATCCAAAGAAAGGTCAAGATAATTAAACAAAAAGAACAAAAGAGAACAAAACGAAATACAAACAAAAGAGAAAAGAACAAAATCTATTGGTGGAATTTACAAAAGGAAGATGGTTAAGAAACAATAAGGGAACTAAGCAGAGATGTAAGAAAAATAAACATTTAACAGATAGAAAAAAACATCAATTGATAGAATAAAAAAAAAAAAAAATAATTGAAAAAAAAACTGATTTGTTCTACATAAAAATTAATATATTTCAAAGAAATATACGATTTTATTAAATACAAAATATATATTTGTTTATTCAATAAAAATAATCGATGAGTCCATTTAATCTAAATTAAAAATCTTAAATAAATTAATAATTTAATGGGCTGATAAATTAATAAATAAAGGTGAATTTAGCTTTTTTTTTTTTAGTTATTGTGAATAAATCAATGAAAGAAAAAAAAAAAAGAAAAATTCAATTGAACTAATCTTAAATTAAATCTAACATACTGAAATGTGCAGCTACTGATGGGGTCTGACTCCTTTCTGAACCCACAGTGTGTTTTTTCGTGTGTGTGTGTGTGTGTGTGTTTGTGTGTGTTTTTGTGTGTGTGTCCGTCCTTGAGTTTATATTAGCTACACGTGAAGGTTGCCATTTTATAAGATTCCTTTGTTATGAAAGTGTGTAAATGAAGCCGTGCGCGCGCGCCACGTGTAATTGAACGCTTTTACGCGACACACGCTTCGATTCAGACGCCTCGCGAAGTACATTTCATTTCTCCTGACGTCTCAGCGGGAGTTATAAACGCTCACAGCTTCTAATCAAGCTCTGAGATGGTGTAGAAGTTTAGCGTTTGTTTGTTTTTTGATGCCTTGTCTTTTTCGTTTCTGAGCACGCGTACGCCGCGTTCGTCGCAGTCACGTCGGATCAGCACTTTACTTCAAGGTTATTGAAGGTTAGGAGAAAATGGATGGATGGGTGGAGCAAAAAAAGAAAGAATAGAATATATAATAAAAGGTGTGAAAAATATGAGAGAATTGTGGATTAAAGAAAGAAAGAAAGAAAGAAAGAAAGAAAGAAAGAAAGAAAGAAAGAAAGAAAGAAAGAAAGAAAGATAATGGCAGAAATGTGAATTACAGAAGAAAGAAAGAAAGAAAGAAAGAAAGAAAGAAAGAAAGAAAGAAAGAAAGAAAGAAAGAAAGAAAGAAAGAAGTTTAGATAATGGCAGAAATGTGGATTAACAGAAGAAAGAAGAAAGAAAGAAAGAAAGAAAGAAAGAAAGAAAGAAAGAAAGAAAGAAAGAAAGAAAGAGAAAGAAAGAAAGAAAGAAAGAAAGAAAAAAAATGGCAGAAATGTGGATTACAGAAGAAAGAAAGAAAGAAAGAAAGAAAGAAAGAAAGAAAGAAAGAAAGAAAGAAAGAAAGAGAAAGAAAGAAAGAAAGAAAGAAAGAAAGAAAGAAAGAAAGAAAGAAAGAAAGAAAATGGCAGAAATGTGGATTACAGAAGAAAGAAAGAAAGAAAGAAAGAAAGAAAGAAAGAAAGAAAGAAAGAAAGAAAGAAAGAAAGAAAGAAAGAAAGAAAGAAAATGGCAGAAATGTGAATTACAGAAGAAAGAAAGAAAGAAAGAAAGAAAGAAAGAAAGAAAGAAAGAAAGAAAGAAAGAAAGAAAGAAAGAAAGAAGAGGAAAATTAACGGAATTGAATTGATTGATGGAATTTTTAAAAGACAAAAGAAAGAAAGTTGAAAACAAAGAAAATGAAACAGATATAAAAGAATTAATGAAGAAATAATTGATGTCAAAAAATCAATAAAAGTAAATAAGACAATTAGGATAAAAGTTGTATAAAAAAAAGAAAAGTAGGGAATTGGAAAATATGGAAGTAAATTAAGCAGAGATGAAAAAGAACAGAAAGACATAAATGGATAAAAAAAAATATATATAAATAAACTTTATTAAAACCTCTATTCTTTTTTCCCCTTTATTCTCCCTCTCTTTTTTGACCTGTTGGTGATAAGGACACTGTTCCAGCAGCTTCATGTTCACAGGACCTGCCTGTGTGAGATCCTGCATTCATGTTCTTGGAGCTTTTCACAATCACCAACTGAGTGCAGGATGGATCCAGATCTCAGTAAGTCCATGTTCTGTCGCATCCTCCTTCCTCTTTTTCTTCTTCTTCTTCTTTTATTTGATGTAATATGAAGGTGACTTTGAATCGCGTCTCTGTGTCTGACGCGAGCCAATTAGCTTAAAAGGCGTTTCCCGGACGTCTCCCTGCAACGTGATGACGGATTGATGGTTTTCCATAAAGACCTGCTCAAGAAAGGAGTCTCCAGTGTCAGCGGAGATCTAAAAGCCTTTTATGACGCAGTGGAACATTTCGGAATAAACTCTTCCTGCAACGTGTCGAATCCATAAACATGAAGGAGGAGGTGACTTTAAAGGAGCACGTCAAGAGCCTGGGCTTCTGCTTCCATCTCGCCCAATTAATTTACACCTTCTTCTTCTGTTAGCCATCTGCTCGGGTTCATTGGCCTCGTCATCTCGGAGCTCAGCCACACATGAGGACCTCCTCCGGTCTATTTTCCCAGCGGCACCGAGAAAGGTGACTTTTACGGATCGTGATAACTTCCTCGCTGTCCTTTTTACCACGCTGGCCAAGGCAAACTTGTCTGGAATTTGTTCGCGCCGAGCCATGAAGCTGCTGAACTTGTCCAAAAAATGTGTAGGAAGCCGAGCGTGAAAGGCTTTTGTGCTGAAATTGACGGGAAGTGCAACGGGGCGACTTTTATAAAAAAGCGGCTCATTTCCTGCATTAAATAATTGCTACTTGGCGGACTTGGGCAACTGGCCGCGTCCACGCAGCCGGTGCAGCTACCCGAGTGCTCCGTGCTATAATTTAACCCTGAAGTCGAGTCATGCTCCAAAAACCGAGCATCTGGAGCGCATATTAAACACAACAAGTAAGACGTATTACCATTAGAGACCGGCCCACTCTCATCTCTACTACAAACATGTACACCGCTGGTGTCAGGGGCAAGTACACACCTACAGCACTGTTCTATCTATCAATCTATTGATCGATCGTAGAGCCGCCAAAATCAATAACGCGTCAATTAATTTTAACGCCACTCATTTTATCAACGCGCGTTTAACGCAGTACCGTTACAAATCCAACTCGATAAAAAAAATACAAAAAATTAAAAACGGAATTAAAAGCTTACACATTTATTCGCGACGTCCTTCCTCAACGCAGGTATAAACATTTAAAGAAATTTCTTTTAATCACCAAACATTGCCTTCCCAGAAAATTTCAGGATTGAGCATTGAAATCTCGAACTGAGGGAAACTGAGGGAAAGCAACCGGAACGTAATTCTTAAGGGAGCCACGTACCTTATTTATCAATTAAAACATCAAAAAAAAAAAAAGAATAAAAAATTATAAACATATAACTATAGAAACATGACAGCTAAAAAAAATTGAATATTAAAAGAATTCAAGAGAGATTTTGAGTGAAATTAATATTTATACCATCTGTAACAATTATCTAATAATAGCCCTAATTATATTTATTTATTTATTTATTTATTTATTTATTTATTTATTTATTTATTTGAGAGAGAGAGAGAGAGAGAGAGAGAGAGAGAGAGAGAGAGAGAGGGAGAGAGAGAGAGAGAGAGAGAGAGAGAGAGAGAGAGAGAGAGAGAGAGAGAGAGATCCACCTGTCTGGATGGATGGATGGATGGATGGATGGATGGATGGATGGATGGATGGATGGATGGATGGATGGATAGATAGATAGATAGATAGATAGATAGATAGATAGATAGATAGATAGATAGATAGATAGATAGATAGATAGATAAGTAGATAAGTAGATAGATAATGTATACTATAAAAAAACACCAAATCATAATATACTCACCAAAAGAATCCAAAAGAAGGAAAGAATGAAAGTATGGAAATAGAGATAAAAAAGCAAGAAGGGTGGAACGAAGAAATGTCATTAAATGAAAATTCTGTTGTGATTATAAAAAAGATGAAAGAAAGAAAGAAAGAAAGAAAGAAAGAAAGAAAGAAAGAAAGAAAGAAAGAAAGAAAGAAAGGATGCATGTAGAAAACTAGGAGAAGAGTTAAGAATTAAAAAAAAGGAAAGAATGCTGGACAGAAATGATAATAATAAAAACAAAGAAAGAAATAATAATAATAATAATAATAGTATGGAATAATATAGTTTTTATTCACTGTATGGCCAAAAGTATTGGGACAGGACAATTGAGACACACAATTTCATACAATGCCTTTAAATGCTGTTTTCCCAAAGTCAGCTCCATGAAGATATCATTTGTGTGGGTTGGAGTGGAAGATCTCCTTCTATAAAGCTCTGACCTCAACCCTAATGAACACCATGGAGTTCAATGGGAATTGGAATCACACCCCAGGCCTCCTCACCTCACCTACATCAGTACCTGACCTGACTTAGTTACTATAACAGCAAAATGGGGACTAATATGAAGTTCAGAATGTACATAGAAATCTTATATTCGGGTGTCCACAAACTTATTTCCATATAATGTATATAAGAAAGAAAAATAAATGTAAAAAATATTCCAGATACAGATGTTTTTTTTTTTTGCGATACACGCACGCACCGTAGCTAGCGCGAACGTTCTCTACCACGAGTAATAACTCATTATCAGCTCGTTAATATTCGAACGCCTTCGAATACTTAATCTTTCAAGTAATTAAAATTCGAATGTAATTTCTGAAAGGAGTTTAACAGCACTAATGCATGCACAGAGGATTGGGATTAGTGCACACTTTTTTTTTCTTTTTTTTTTCCAGGGTTTATAATTAGCATTTTACGGGCACGAGGCGCTCGGCGGATTGAGGAAGATTACCAGGAAGCGAAACGAGGAAAAATAATCCAACATAATACCTCGTGGAGATAAGCGTGTAATGGTGCGGGGTGGAAAGTGAGAACGATGGAAGAAAGATGGACCTCACACCAGCACCATCCTTTCTTTCTTTCTCTTGATCAATCGTTCAATTCTTCTTTTCTTTGTGTTCTTTAAAATAAACTTTATAATATATATATATATATACGGCGTGTGATATTTACAGTGCACTTCGTGTTAAATGGACTGGCAAGTCCGGATTATAAAATCCTGCTTTTTCTTCTTTCATCCGTCCTGCGCCAACGTGGAAGAGCGTCTCGGCCTGAATTTCCGGCGTCCGACTCCTCCTCCTCGTTCGAGCCGGATTTGCATTTCGAACAAAGGCCCTCTCTCTCAGCAGGTAGCTCGGCGAGATATTTTTATTTTTATCCGACACAAGAAACGAGACGAGAACAGAAAGCGAATAGAGAAGGAGAGAGGGAGGGATGGAGGGAAGCAGAGATACATGCTTTCACTCAGGAGAATGAACCAGCTCCAGGATGATTTGAATTCCCCCGCACGTGCACGCTCTCTCAGGCGCTTTCAGTTTCCTCCTGATGGACGGCGCCTGTATGTCTTCATTTGTTTCGGAGGGCGAAAAAACCCCCCGCGAGCACTCCGCTGTAATCGCTAATCAGGAACTCGGAGGGCCTCGTCGTATTCCCCGTGCGAGCGGCCTGATTTTAAAACATGTACGGTTAGCGTATAAAAAAAAACAAAAAAAAAAAGAAAAATTCATTATTTCGTCGTCGTCTCTGTGGATCGTTTCTTTCATCCTTTCCTTCTTTTGTCCCAAAACGGCGAGTTTTACAGCAGCTCAAGGCCAAATCATGACAGTGACATGAAACACTGATCCTCTGGGCTTGAACATTAATCAGCGTCGACCATCTGTTGGTCAACCATCACGCTTACGCACGTATCGCGTAGAAACGCTCGCGTAATCCTTTCTAAAGGTTAACGGCATAACTGCTGTTATGCAACGCACTTCTCGCTGATGACTAGCAGCTGACAATTGCCAAAAAAAGAACGAAATCCGTGTTGATCACAGAATATCGGGTCTTTCTTTAATGTCTCCCAATCCTAAAGATTTTTTCATTTATTATACATTTTAGTTTTGATTGTATTTCTTATCGATTTTTCATAATAAAAATCCAGCCTACATGTTTACGCTGGTTTATTGAAGTCTTTCCAGCTCTCAACACCAACCACAGGATCAAACCCAAGACCCTGGAGATATGAGCGATGCTCTGTACCACGGACTTGCCCCGGAGCGCCTTCGCAGATCGATCTGAACGCGTTCTTCCTTCTTCTCATCTACATACCGAGATATCTCCACCGACAATCAATGCCTATTGTTTTTTTGAGCGTGAGCCCAGATGAGAACTCTCCTGTTCTCTCTGCTGAACATCCTGCCCCTTTCTTGCTCTCCTTTGAATCCATCAATCATGACCTACTTGTGGTGTTCCCGACTTTGCCCGGATCAATCTCATTAGCATGCATTATTTGCACAAATCCAGGAGAGTTTTTCTTTTCTTTCCGCCATAACGTGACCGTAGAGGCTTAGTTCAATGTATAATTAAAGCATCCTCACTGTGTGAATGTAAAGGAAAGACTATAACTGTATATATATATGTATGTATGTACAGTATATGTGGTTCTTCTCCAAACTGTTTCCACAAAGCTGGAGGCACACACTTGTATCGTCTTCGGATGCTAATGCTGTGCACAAAGCGAGCTCCATTAAGATATGGTTTGCAGAGGAAGCTCTTGAGTGGCCTGCTATAAGTCTCTGACCTCAAACCTATTACACACATTTGAGATCAATGTGAACGCTGACTGCACCCCAGACCTCTTCACCTTCTTACCTACATCACTACTTGACTTTACTAACACCATTGTGGCTGAGGAACACAAATGTCCACACTCGAAAATCTAGATGAACATCCTTCGAGAGGAGTGCAAGGAATTATAGGAGCAAATCCGTACAAAATGTGGAATGCAATGCTCAAAAAGCACATACCAAACTTATAACCGGGTGTCGTCTCTATCTATCTATCTATCTATCTATCTATCTATCTATCTATCTATCTATCTATCTATCTATCTATCTATCTATCTATCTATCTATCTATCTATCTATCTATCTATCTATCTATCTATCTATCTATCTATCTGCTTTTCTTTTCTACCATGGACAGCTCCATTTATTGACGTTAACCTGTCAAGTCACTGTTAGACCCAAATCCATACTAGGAAAGAACAGCTTCAGAAGGAGCATCAGTCTCAGCCCAGATCTAAATCCTGTCCAAAAAGAAAAAAGTGCTATGATTTCAAGGGCTGTCCATAGCAGATCCCTTGACAATCTGATAAAACACATTTGAAGGAAAGAGTGGAATTGCAAGGGAAGAAAAAACCCAACTCTCACTGCCCTTGACCTTGTGTTAGACAAGAGGTCATTTCTTGTAAACAGTGCTTCTATTTCTAAATACATCCCCAGGTAAGGGGGACATGTTTATAAATGACACTTTTGTTCTTTGTTTTTTTTTTATTCGTTCTACTGCTAGACTAAACGAGCCAAGTTTTTTTTTTTACTGTTTGGGTTTGCCGAATTTGATTCCCGGTGACTGGGCAAATACCTTTCCCATGGTATAGCTGCTGTAAATTGTGAACTAGTGTGTGTTTTTCTTTACACTCCAGACAATCAGCAATGCGCTCGCATGTTCTTTTACGATACTCCCTTGAGTCACATCAGCGTCCGATTGCTGGCAAAATCTCAATCTCAGAGTTGATACCAATATAAACCAGATTTATGAGAGACTGGAATCGGTGGCAGGTTTACCGCCATGTTTATCGACATATTATACCGTATGGACTCGATTCTGATTAGCTGCAAGGTTTAAAACTAGAGCACCAGTCGCTTTGATCACCGATCTCGATAGAGGCGCTGCCGTATAGACAGTTGTTACCATAGTAACTACATTTTCATACAGAGTAAGCCAGCTATTGTAAAACATCTTAATGACCTTCCTGTAGTAAATGAGGGATTTATGCATGTCGTTTAATGAATGCAAGGATTTATTTACTTTTTGATGGATGTAGTATCTCGGTAGTTAAGGAATTGGACTTTGGATCGGAAGCTCATGAGTTTAAATCCCAGCACTACCCAGCTGCTACTGCAGGGCCCTTATAGAAGACCCTGAACTCTCATGTTGCAATGGCCTTAATTCTCAACCGCTCAGGTGTAACCCAGCCCCACCCTCACCTATCATACTGTGTGAGATACTGTGTCCACTCCTTTTGCATCCTGGGAACCATCATCTGGGATCAAATGGGAGCTGAACATTAGCCCACCAGAGAGTAATGTAAACCCCACACCATTCATCATGATCAACTATGATATTGCAACCCTTCACTTCGGACTAATTCAGGGACCCTGCACAAGCTTGATAGTCAATGTCTTTATCTTAATTTGGTATTTTTATTTTCTTAGGTATTTCCGACCAGCATTCCTTCCCGCTGAAACCAGTGACATTCAGCTAAAAGATGATCCTGATTCCGATTCGACTGGTCCCACCATCTATCAGGGTAAGAGTCAGGTATACATCTCTTTTCTCGTTTCAGTTCTGTCACAAAGGTGGTGGAATGAACTTCTTTTAGATGTCAGATGAGTCTTTAAAATAGCACCCCGTTTGTTTAAAAGAAAATTGCTATAATTCCTCTCAACAGAGTTTTAGGCTGATGGTATCTTCTGTTTGTATCCTAGTGCACCAGCGTTGATTTGCTCTGGACGAGGGCATCTGCCAAATGCCATACATGGAAATGGAGAAGAAATCCGATAACGACAAACAGCACAAGGAGGTAACGCCAACAGCTTCATTACTTAGTGGAGATAAGGGCACATCCATTCATATTAGGTAGGATTGTACTACAAACATCAGTGACAGTGCTATCTTGTTAACGCTGGCAACCGAGGAGGGTATACGTTGGATGATCCATGACTAGGTTTGCGCTACACGATTTTAACGCAATCTTTCACTCTCGGTCAGACGGTTATTCGGCTCCAGGTCTTGTATAAAGATCGGGCAATACACAATTAGCAGTGTCCCCCTATTTAATCGCCATTCGCGTTTCGATTTTAATATGAAAAACACTGGAATGTATTGTTCATGATTTTAATATTTTGCGGTTGTGTGTCTTTTTCACCATTGCTACACCCTATTTTGTTTATAATTTTTGCTATCCACCTTAACTGATCTACCCTCTGAGTAACCTCACCTCAAACACCTTAAAGATGCCATCACTTATATACACAAACTGTTCATGTTGGTCCACACACACCGACAAACATCTGCTCTCATCATGTGATATAAAAACTTGCCTGTCTTTCAAGCGTCTTTAAAAGGTCACACCGAGCTGCTTTGGATCAACATTGCACATTCTGGAAGGCTTTGAAACATCAGATCATCTTGCCTCAATCTCCTAGACTTCCATTTCCACCTTTAAGGCTGGAGCTGATAATGGTCCTGTTCTCTTAACACATCTAACCTTTTTAGGTTTTTTTTTGTTTTTGAGCTGTTAAGTTCTCTCTCGTCCTTTCTCTCTCTCGTCCTTTCTCTCTCTCGTCCTTTCTCTCTCTCGTCCTTTCTCTCTCTCGTCCTTTCTTTCTCTTTCTCTAGGTCTTTTGGGTTTTACTTCGTGCTTTGTGAAGAAACTTTCACGTTCTGAAAAATAATAAAAATAAATAAATAAATTTGACAATGAAGAATCAGTATTTTAGTCCAAATGGCCATATTTCACTTCCTTTTTAGGTCTAGAAACACATAAAATTAGTTTTTATAATTATAATAATAATAATAATAATAATAATAATAATAATAATAATAATAATAATAATAATAATAATAATACGCATTTTCAAATATTTTCAGATGGTTTTATATACAACTTAATTATAATTCTTTTTGCCTGTCTGTCCTTCTGTCTGTCTAGCTAGCTGTTCTATCTATTTTGTCTTTTTTTTTTTTCGTCTGGTGTTATCTTTTTTTTTTTTACCTCCATCATAGTGTTTCATTTTTTTTTTTTTATCTTGCTTTTATCGTTATCATTCAGTTCGTCCACCTGTTTTGAATTTTCTAACTTTTTTCGATCTTTTTCTTTATTGCAACTTTTATTTTTAGTTTCATTTTAATTCGGGGTTTTACTCGGTGCTGTGTGAAGAAATTTCTAAATGTTCTAAAAAATAAAAAAAAATAGAATAAAAATAAATAGGAAATAAAGAATAATTTATTTTAGTCCAAATGTATATATTTTATTATTTTCAGTTCTAGAAACACATTAATAATAATATTAATAATAATATTAATAATAATAATAATAATAATAATAATAATAATAATACTGCAATAATTTGCAAATATTTTTTTGTTTTTTAATCAAACTTAATTCTTTATTTTTATTTTTGCCTGTCTGTCTGTCTAGCTAGCCCTTGAGCTGTCTTTTTTTTTTTTACTTTGCTTTTATCATTATCATTCAGTTCTTTCATCCGATTTGAATTTTCGAACTTTTTTCTATCTTTTTCTTTACTGCAACTTTTAGTTTTAGTTTTGTTTTTTTTAGTTAATAAAAAAAACAAATAAGTTTAAAGAACTGAAGAATCCATCTATCCATCCATCCATCCATCCATCCATCCATCCATCCATCTATCTATCCATCTATCTATCTATCTATCTATCTATCTATCTATCTATCTATCTATCTATCTATCTATCTATCTATCTATCTATCTATCTATCTATCTATCTATCTATCTATCTGATAGCCGTTTCCCTGTTTTGTATGGTTGTATGTCTTAAATGTCTTTTTTTCTCATATACATTATCTTTTTTATCTTCTCTCTCTCTCTCTCTCTCTCTCTCTCTCTCTCTCTCTCTCTCTCTCTCTCTCTCTCTCTCTCTCTCTCTCTCTCTCTTTCTCTTTCTAGCTATCCAGCCATCAGTCTATCATGTCTCTTCTCCATACTTATTCCCATCTTTATGTCTGTATGATTTAGTTAATAAACTAATCTAAATGAGTTTAAAGAAATGAAGAATCGTTTTTTTAGTCCAAATATCAATATTTCACTTATTTTCAGGTCTAGAAACACATACTGAATTAGTTTTAGAGTAATAATAGTAATAATAATAATAATAATAAGCATTTTCAGCAGCCAAGCTGGTGTGCTACAATTTGTCTACTAACATTAAATTTGGCTAAAATGTCCCATGTAGAGTATATAATAAAAAGACCACGGCCTGGAACTGGTGTTTGTGGAACACCCTGACGTCTAATTAACCATAAAACTAAAAGTATGATTGACCACCAGCCAGTCGGGGGCATCTTCAAAGCTCTGGCTTGCTTTATGTGTTTCAGAGGAATCAAATGATCGCCTCTGTCCTACCTGGGTAACTGTAAAATAGGAATTTGGTCAAGATTAAAATTGAAATCACGCGAAATACTGAAACCCTCCGTATTTCCATAAACCCAAAAAGCACACTCTCACGCTGTGTGCGTAGACGACGTGGTGCCACGTACGCCCCATGATTCCTCCACTCTGTCAACATGATGGCTGATGGTGTTCATTTGACTATCCGATCTCATAAACATCATAAACAATAATTCCAACTGTGACTGTCGGAAAGAAACGTCTAATTTGTAATTGTTCCTTTAATCCCATTTTCCGCCGACTCATTGTTATGCAAACAAGCAGCGAGCACGGGCGACGTGGAAACAGCAACATGAATATGAATCAGGCGTTCGGAGTCCCGCCCAGACGCACGGCTTCGCTGCACACGATTAGTAGAGTGTGGGTGGAAAAAAGAAACATCTTGACTTTTCCAGATAGCGTACTCCTCATTTTTCCCAGGCCTAGGCACACGGTTTCTCCTTATGATGATTGCTAGACCTCTTAAAGTGGAGAAACCTCATAACTTGCCAATCATAATCCGATCTTAAACAGTTGCAGTAATTCTGAGTTTGACTGTCAAGAGGCGCCTCATTCGTAATTGTATCATTAATCCCAGTAAACAGTAATATGAATCACTCTTCGGGAGGAACGAGTGCGGGGTTTGCCGGGTGATGGATAACGCGTTTGCGTAGCGATCGGCGTCTGGGTGGCGCTTAAACAAACCCTTTAGGCAAATAATACGTTAATTAAACGCCCGTGGAAGATGATGAACGCGCACAGATGCCCTCGCTTCTGCCTTTGCATCTCGGTGCTCCGTTTCCCGATCAGTTCACAGCGACCGAGGGACGTCTGCAGCGTTTCAGACGATGGGGGAATCTCAGGGACACGTGAACGTGAACAACGTTACGTCAGAATCTATCTATCTATCTATCTATCTATCTATCTATCTATCTATCTATCTATCTATCTATCTATCTATCTATCTATCTATCTATCTATCTGACTTTCTGTCTGTCTGTTTTATTTTTCCTGGCAGCTCTATTTTGTCTTCTTTTTTTTTTTGTCTGGTGTTCTTATCTCTCTTTACTTCCACCATTTTGTTTCATTTTTATTATCTTGCCTTTATTATTATCATTCTGTTCGTCCATTGGTTTAAAATCTTAAAAAAAAAATGTTTTTTTTATTGCAACTTTTCTTCGTCTTTAGTTTTAACTTCTGTCTGTCTGTCTGTCTGTCTGTCTGTCTGTCTGTCTGTCTGTCTGTCTGTCTGTCTGTCTGTCTGTCTATCTATCTATCTATCTATCTATCTATCTATCTATCTATCTATCTATCTATCTATCTATCTATCTATCTATCTATCTATCTATCTATCTATCTATCTATCTATCCTATACCAGTTTCCCTTTCTTGTATGGTTGTATGTCTTAACTGTCTGTTTTTTTCTTATATACATTATCTTTTTTTATCTTCTCTCTCTCTCTCTCTCTCTCTCTCTCTCTCTCTCTCTCTCTCTCTCTCTCTTTTGCTTTGCAACCTACCTAGCTATCCAGCCATCAGTCTATCATTTCTCTTCTCCACACTCATTCCCATCTTTATTTCTGTCTGTATGTCTATATATATATATATATATATATATATATATATATATATATATATATATATATATATATATATATATATATATATATATACAGTGAGGAAAATAAGTATTTGAACACCCTGCTATTTTGCAAGTTCTCCGACTTAGAAATCATGGAGGGGTCTGAAATTGTCATCGTAGGTGCATGTTCACTGTGAGAGACATAATCTAAAAAAAAAATCCAGAAATCACAATATATGATTTTAAAACTATTTATTTGTATGATACAGCTGCAAATAAGTATTTGAACACCTGTCTATCAGCTAGAATTCTGACCCTCAAAGACCTGTTAGTCTGCCTTTAAAATGTCCACCTCCACTACATTTATTATCCTAAATTAGATGCACCTGTTTGAGGTCGTTAGCTGCATAAAGACACCTGTCCACCCCATACAATCAGTAAGAATCCAACTACTAACATGGCCAAGACCAAAGAGCTGTCCAAAGACACTAGAGACAGAATTGTACACCTCCACAAGACTGGAAAGGGCTACGGGGAAATTGCCAAGCAGCTTGGTGAAAA
The DNA here is from genome assembly GCF_946808225.1 of Silurus aristotelis. Lineage (NCBI taxonomy): Eukaryota > Metazoa > Chordata > Actinopteri > Siluriformes > Siluridae > Silurus > Silurus aristotelis. The sequence continues at coordinate 19,175,061 of NC_139593.1, forward strand.
AAGGTCCACGGTTGGAGCAATCATTAGAAAATGGAAGAAGCTAAACATGACTGTCAATCTCCCTCGGACTGGGGCTCCATGCAAGATCTCACCTCATGGGGTCTCAATGATCCTAAGGAAGGTGAGAAATCAGCCCAGAACTAAACGGGAGGAGCTGGTCAATGACCTGAAAAGAGCTGGGACCACTGTTTCCAAGGTTACTGTTGCTAATACACTAAGACATCATGGTTTGAAATCATGCATGGCACAGAAGGTTCCCCTGCTTAAACCAGCACATGCCCAGGCACGTCTTAAGTTTGCCAATGACCATTTGGATGATCCAGAGGAGTCATGGGAGAAAGTCATGTGGTCAGATGAGACCAAAATAGAACATTTGGGTCATAATTCCACTAAACGTGTTTGGAGGAAGAAGAATGATGAGTACCATCCCAAGAACACCATCCCTACTGTGAAGCATGGGGGTGGTAGCATCATGCTTTGGGGGTGTTTTTCTGCACATGGGACAGGGCGACTGCACTGTATTGAGGAGAGGATGACCGGGGCCATGTATTGCGAGATTTTGGGGAACAACCTCCTTCCTTTAGTTAGAGCATTGAAGATGGGTCGAGGCTGGGTCTTCCAACATGACAATGACCCGAAGCACACAGCCAGGATAACCAAGGAGTGGCTCTGTAAGAAGCATATCAAGGTTCTGGTGTGGCCTAGCCAGTCTCAAAACCTAAACACAATAGAGAATCTTTGGAGGGAGCTCAAACTCCGTGTTTCTCAGCGACAGGCCAGAAACCAGACTGATCTGGAGAAGATCTGTGTGGAGGAGTGGGCCAAAATCCCTCCTGCAGTGTGTGCAAACCTGGTGAAAAACTACAGGAAACGTTTGACCTCTGTAATTGCAAACAAAGGCTACTGTACCAAATATTAACATTGACTTTCTCAGGTGTTCAAATACTTATTTGCAGCTTTATCATACAAATAAATAGTTAAAAAATCATACATTGTGATTTCTGGATTTTTTTTTTAGATTATGTCTCTCACAGTGGACATGCACCTACTATGACAATTTCATACCCCTTCATGATTTCTAAGTGGGAGAACATGCAAAATAGCAGGGTGTTCAAATACTTATTTTCCTCACTATATATATATATATATATATATATATATATATATATATATATATATATATATATATATATATATATATATATATATATATATGTATGTATATTATATATGTTTTTTTTACTTTGGTTTCCATCAACCTTTTCAGACCTTCAAAACTTCCTTGACTGTTCTTAAGAAGTCGTTGTGTTCACTAGCCTACCTGAAAGGTAACTAGTTTGGGAAATAATGAAGACGCAGTTTACAACAATGACTAGCGTTCTCTTATCTTCTACAGAGTGTGTTTACATCACTGCCTTTTTCTTTTTAATTATTATTATTTTTTTATGATTTATTCGTCAGTGGGATGCTTAATTAGGCCGGCGTATAAACAGACAGCGAGTGCACTAGGGAGGAGGCAGGGATTTGATGGCTCTGTTCTGATAGTTGGGAGTTAATTGGGGAAGGTCCCTAGTCTCCACTTCCTCTGGCTCGGCTGTAATTTATTCTCAGGGAGAAAATAGAAACCCGAGGAGAAGACGCTCCCGTTTAGGTCGCCATGTGGAACATGCTCACCTTCAAATCGGGAAGAACGATGAGACACGGAGATGTGTTTCTGAAACGAGGTGCTTTCACTGTGTACTCAGATACATATGTACGGCTGCTTCTACAGTCAATTTCAGGTTTTTGTTCCCGAAGCCAAGTGATTCATTCAAGCATTCCACATAATTACACTCTCTTCACTAATTAGTGAGGTCAAAAAGGTTCAGTGTTTAGTGTTTAGCCTGCGTTTCACTCTCCAATAAACTCCACTCACCTGCCTGAACAAGTCTCCAGTTGAAGGTCTGCTGAAATGCAAATTCTTCTGCAGAGAGAGGGTCTGATCTGTCTGATTATCGGTCTTATTGACTGAATCCAACCCCCTGGACTACACAATACAATTGTACACTACACCACACTAAATAACACGGCTACACCACACCTACACTATACCACACGACAATACACTACACTACACTACACTACATTACACTACACATCACACTACACTACACTACATTACACTACACATCACATTACACTACACATCACACTACACTACATTACACTACACTACACTACACTACATTACACTACACATCACACTACACTACATTACACTACACTACACTACACTACATTACACTACACATCACACTACACTACATTACACTACACTACACTACACTACACTACACTACATTACACTACACATCACACTACACTACATTACACTACACTACACTACACTACACTACACTACACTACACTACATTACACTACACATCACACTACACTACATTACACTACACATCACATTACACTACACTACACATCACACTACACTACACTACATTACACTACACTACACTACATTACACTACACTACACTACATTACACTACACTACATTACACTACACATCACACTACACTACACTACATTACACTACAATACATTACACTACACATCACACTACACTACATTACACTACACATCACACTACACTACACTACACTACACTACACTACATTACACTACACATCACACTACACTACATTACATTACACTACAATACATTACACTACACATCACACTACACTACATTACACTACACATCACATTACACTACACTACACATCACAGTACACTACACTACATTATACTACACATCACACTACACTACATTACACTACACACTACATTACACTACACATCACACTACACTACACATTACACTACACATCACATTACACTACACATCACACTACACTACACTACATTACACTACACATCACACTACACTACATCACACTACACTACACTACACTACACTTCACTACATTACACTACACATCACACTACACTACATTACACTACACATCACACTACACTACACTACACTACATTACACTACACATTACACTACATCACACTAAACATCACACTACACTACACTACACTACACTACACTACACATCACACTACACTGCACTACATCACACTACACTACACTACATCACACTACACTACACTACACTACATCACACTACACATCACACTACACTACACTGCACTACATAACACTACAATACACTACATCACACTAAACATCACACTACACTACACTACACATCACACTACACTACCTCACACTAAACATCACATTACACTACACATCACACTACACTACATTACACTACACATCACACTACACTACATTACACTACACTACATTACACTACACTACACATCACACTACACTACATTACACTACACTACATTACACTACACATCACACTACACTACACAACATCACACTACACATTACATTACACTACACATCACACTACACTGCACTACATTACAGTACACATCACACTACACTACACTATATTACACTACACTACACTACACTACACTACACTACATCACACCACATTACACTACACATCACACTACACTACATTACACTACACTACACATTACACTACACTACATTACACTACACATCACACTACACATCACACTACACTACATTATATTACACATCACACTACACTACACTACACATCACACTACACTACACTACACTACACTACACATCACACTAAACTACCTCACACTAAACATCACATTACACTACACATCACTACACTACATTACACTACACATCACACTACACTACACTACATTACACTACACTACACTACATTACACTACACATCACACTACACTACACAACATCACACTACACATTACATTAAACTACACATCACACTACACTGCACTACATTACAGTACACATCACACTACACTACACTATATTACACTACACTACACTACATCACACTACACTACATTACACTACACTACATTACATTACATTATACTACACATCACACTACACTACACATCACACTACACTACACATCACACTACACTACACTACATTACACTACACTACACTACATTACACTACACTACATTACACTACACATCACACTACACTACACTACATTACACTACAATACAATACACTACACATCACACTACACTACATTACACTACACATCACATTACACTACACATCACACTACACTACACTACACTACACTACACTACATTACACTACACATCACACTACACTACATTACATTACACTACAATACATTACACTACACATCACATTACACTACACTACACATCACAGTACACTACACTACACTACATTACACTACACATCACACTACACTACATTACACTACACACTACATTACACTACACATCACACTACACTACACATTACACTACACATCACATTACACTACACATCACACTACACTACACTACACTTCACTACATTACACTACACATCACACTACACTACATTACACTACACATCACACTACACTACACTACATTACACTACACATCACACTACATCACACTAAACATCACACTACACTACACTACACTACACTACACTACATTACACTACACTGCACTACATCACACTACACTACACTACACTACATCACACTACACTACACTACATCACACTACACTACACTACATCACACTACACTACACTACACTACATCACACTACACATCACACTACACTACACTGCACTACATAACACTACATTACACTACACTACATCACACTACACTACACTACACATCACACTACACTACCTCACACTAAACATCACATTACACTACACATCACACTACACTACATTACACTACACTACATTACACTACACATCACACTACACTACATTACACTACACATCACACTACACTACATTACACTACACTACATTACACTACACTACACATCACACTACACTACATTACACTACACTACATTACACTACACATCACACTACACTACACAACATCACACTACACATTACATTACACTACACATCACACTACACTGCACTACATTACAGTACACATCACACTACACTACACTATATTACACTACACTACACTACACTACACTACATCACACCACATTACACTACACATCACACTACACTACATTACACTACACTACATTACACTACACATCACACTACACATCACACTACACTACATTACATTACACATCACACTACACTACACTACACATCACACTACACTACACTACACTACACTACACTACACTACACTACACTACACTACACATCACACTAAACTACCTCACACTAAACATCACATTACACTACACATCACTACACTACATTACACTACACATCACACTACACTACATTACACTACACTACACTACATTACACTACACATCACACTACACTACACAACATCACACTACACATTACATTAAACTACACATCACACTACACTGCACTACATTACAGTACACATCACACTACACTACACTATATTACACTACACTACACTACATCACACTACAATACACTACACATCACACTACACTACATTACACTACACTACACTACATTACATTATACTACACATCACACTACACTACACATCACACTACACTACACTACATTACACTACACTACATTACACTACACTACATTACACTACACATCACACTACACTACACTACATTACACTACAATACATTACACTACACATCACACTACACTACATTACACTACACATCACATTACACTACACATCACACTACACTACACTACACTACACTACACTACACTACATTACACTACACATCACACTACACTACATTACATTACACTACAATACATTACACTACACATCACATTACACTACATTACACTAAACATCACATTACACTACACTACACATCACAGTACACTACACTACACTACATTACACTACACACTACATTACACTACACATCACACTACACTACACATTACACTACACATCACATTACACTACACATCACACTACACTACACTACATTACACTACACATCACACTACACTACACTACACTACACTACACATCACACTACACTACACTATATTACACTACACTACATCACACTACACTACACTACACTACACTACATTACACTACACATCACACTACACTACACTACATTACACTACACATCACACTACATCACACTAAACATCACACTACACTACACTACACTACACTACACTACACATCACACTACACTACACTACATTACACTACACTGCACTACATCACACTACACTACACTACACTACACTACATCACACTACACTACACTACATCACACTACACTACACTACATCACACTACACTACACTACACTACATCACACTACACATCACACTACACTACACTGCACTACATAACACTACATTACACTACACTACATTACACTACACACTACACTACATCACACTACACATCACACTACACTACACTGCACTACATAACACTACATTACACTACACTACATTACACTACACACTACACTACATCACACTAAACATCACACTACACTACACTACACATCACACTACACTACCTCACACTAAACATCACATTACACTACACATCACACTACACTACATTACACTACACTACATTACACTACACTACATTACACTACACTACACATCACACTACACTACATTACACTACACTACATTACACTACACATCACACTACACTACATTACACTACACTACATTACACTACACATCACACTACACTACATTACACTACACTACATTACACTACACTACACATCACACTACACTACATTACACTACACTACATTACACTACACATCACACTACACTACACAACATCACACTACACATTACATTACACTACACATCACACTACACTGCACTACATTACAGTACACATCACACTACACTACACTATATTACACTACACTACACTACACTACACTACATCACACCACATTACAATACACATCACACTACACTACATTACACTACACTACATTACACTACACATCACACTACACATCACACTACACTACATTACATTACACATCACACTACACTACACTACACATCACACTACACTACACTACACTACACTACACTACACTACACTACACATCACACTAAACTACCTCACACTAAACATCACATTACACTACACATCACTACACTACATTACACTACACATCACACTACACTACATTACACTACACTACACTACATTACACTACACATCACACTACACTACACAACATCACACTACACATTACATTAAACTACACATCACACTACACTGCACTACATTACAGTACACATCACACTAAACTACCTCACACTAAACATCACATTACACTACACATCACTACACTACATTACACTACACATCACACTACACTACATTACACTACACTACATTACACTACACATCACACTACACTACACAACATCACACTACACATTACATTAAACTACACATCACACTACACTGCACTACATTACAGTACACATCACACTACACTACACTATATTACACTACACTACACTACATCACACTACAATACACTACACATCACACTACACTACATTACACTACACTACATTACATTACATTATACTACACATCACACTACACTACATTACACTACACATCACACTACACTACACTACACTACACATCACACTACACTACATTACATTACACATCACACTACACTACATTACATTACATTACACTACACATCACACTACACTACATTACACTACACATCACACTACACTACACTACACATCAGTGTGATGTACACATCACACTACACTACATTACACTACACTACATTACACTACACTACACATAACACTACACTACATTACACTACACTACACTACATTACACTACACATCACACTACACTACATTACACTACAATACATTACACTACACATCACATTACACTACATTACACTACACATCACATTACACTACACTACACATCACAGTACACTACACTACACTACATTACACTACACACTACATTACACTACACATCACACTACACTACACATTACACTACACATCACATTACACTACACATCACACTACACTACACTACATTACACTACACATCACACTACACTACACTACACATCACACTACACTACACTATATTACACTACACTACATCACACTACACTACATTACACTACACATCACACTACACTACATTACACTACACATCACACTACACTACACTACACTACATTACACTACACATCACACTACATCACACTAAACATCACACTACACTACACTACACATCACACTACACTACACTACATTACACTACACTGCACTACATCACACTACACTACACTACACTACATCACACTACACTACACTACATCACACTACACTACACTACATCACACTACACTACACTACACTACATCACACTACACATCACACTACACTACACTGCACTACATAACACTACATTACACTACACTACATTACACTACACACTACACTACATCACACTACACATCACACTACACTACACTGCACTACATAACACTACATTACACTACACTACACTACACTACATTACACTACACACTACACTACATCACACTAAACATCACACTACACTACACTACACATCACACTACACTACACTACACTACACTACACTACACATCACACTAAACTACCTCACACTAAACATCACATTACACTACACATCACTACACTACATTACACTACACATCACACTACACTACATTACACTACACTACACTACATTACACTACACATCACACTACACTACACAACATCACACTACACATTACATTAAACTACACATCACACTACACTGCACTACATTACAGTACACATCACACTAAACTACCTCACACTAAACATCACATTACACTACACATCACTACACTACATTACACTACACATCACACTACACTACATTACACTACACTACATTACACTACACATCACACTACACTACACAACATCACACTACACATTACATTAAACTACACATCACACTACACTGCACTACATTACAGTACACATCACACTACACTACACTATATTACACTACACTACACTACATCACACTACAATACACTACACATCACACTACACTACATTACACTACACTACATTACATTACATTATACTACACATCACACTACACTACACATCACACTACACTACATTACACTACACATCACACTACACTACACTACACTACACATCACACTACACTACATTACATTACACATCACACTACACTACATTACATTACATTACACTACACATCACACTACACTACATTACACTACACATCACACTACACTACACTACACATCAGTGTGATGTACACATCACACTACACTACATTACACTACACTACATTACACTACACTACACATAACACTACACTACATTACACTACACTACATTACACTACACATCACACTACACTACATTACACTACAATACATTACACTACACATCACATTACACTACATTACACTACACATCACATTACACTACACTACACATCACAGTACACTACACTACACTACATTACACTACACACTACATTACACTACACATCACACTACACTACACATTACACTACACATCACATTACACTACACATCACACTACACTACACTACATTACACTACACATCACACTACACTACACTACACTACACATCACACTACACTACACTATATTACACTACACTACATCACACTACACTACATTACACTACACATCACACTACACTACATTACACTACACATCACACTACACTACACTACACTACATTACACTACACATCACACTACATCACACTAAACATCACACTACACTACACTACACATCACACTACACTACACTACATTACACTACACTGCACTACATCACACTACACTACACTACACTACATCACACTACACTACACTACATCACACTACACTACACTACATCACACTACACTACACTACACTACATCACACTACACATCACACTACACTACACTGCACTACATAACACTACATTACACTACACTACATTACACTACACACTACACTACATCACACTACACATCACACTACACTACACTGCACTACATAACACTACATTACACTACACTACACTACACTACACTACATTACACTACACACTACACTACATCACACTAAACATCACACTACACTACACTACACATCACACTACACTACCTCACACTAAACATCACATTACACTACACATCACACTACACTACATTACACTACACTACATTACACTACACATCACACTACACTACATTACACTACACTACATTACACTACACTACACATCACACTACACTACATTACACTACACTACATTACACTACACATCACACTACACTACATTACACTACACTACATTACACTACACATCACACTACACTACATTACACTACACTACATTACACTACACTACACATCACACTACACTACATTACACTACACTACATTACACTACACATCACACTACACTACACAACATCACACTACACATTACATTACACTACACATCACACTACACTGCACTACATTACAGTACACATCACACTACACTACACTATATTACACTACACTACACTACACTACACTACATCACACCACATTACAATACACATCACACTACATTACACTACACTACATTACACTACACATCACACTACACTACACTACACTACACTACATTACACTACACATCACACTACACTACACAACATCACACTACACATTACATTAAACTACACATCACACTACACTGCACTACATTACAGTACACATCACACTAAACTACCTCACACTAAACATCACATTACACTACACATCACTACACTACATTACACTACACATCACACTACACTACATTACACTTCACTACACTACATTACACTACACATCACACTACACTGCACTACATTACAGTACACATCACACTACACTACACTATATTACACTACACTACACTACATCACACTACAATACACTACACATCACACTACACTACATTACACTACACTACATTACATTACATTATACTACACATCACACTACACTACACATCACACTACACTACATTACACTACACATCACACTACACTACACTACACTACACTACACTACATTACATTACACATCACACTACACTACATTACATTACATTACACTACACATCACACTACACTACATTACACTACACATCACACTATACTACACTACACATCAGTGTGATGTACCGGTAACGCGTTACTTTTGACAGTAACTAATACTGTAACGCGTTACTTTTAAAAATAAAGTAACTCCGTTACCGTTACCGTATGGTGCGTTACCCAAATGAATGAATTTCGGCTGAAGTGTAGACTACAGTCTAACCTGCTTACAGCAGCGTCGCATTGTAGGATTGGTGGATAAACCACCGTAAACACGAAGAAGATGCGCTGTGGGCGTGTCTCCGTTTATTCAGGTCTGTGCGGCAGTAATGGCGAGGCGAGGCGAGAGCAAGACGAGTTTCTCTTAAGAGACGTCGCACTGCCCGCACTGTTCTTGGGTAATCGCGACGGAGTAAAAAAGCCGAAGTGAATCGTTAGTGTAACTCCTGAGCAATGACGCAAGGGTTACTGCGGTGTTTAAGGGCAAAGGATCCCTGAGGGAGCGGGTTTAAGGACTTGCTATTTACACGAGGTCGTCACTCTCGCACCATGTTTATTCATGTTAATATGTGGGAAAAAAGGAATAAATAATTACAATAAAAAAATAAATAAAATAAACGGTGACTGACTTTTATTTAGGAAGTTTTATTTGTTAACGTAATGAGAGCCGTGAAAACTTAATGTGAATTGATTTAAAAAAAAACACCTGAATATATAGGAATCGCTGATACAAATGAACTGTGTGGGAATGAGTTTTGTGCAAAATTTTTTTTTTTATAAAGCACATTTGAAAACTAAATCATCTGTAAAAAAAGACAAGGAAAATTGTCATAAATAACTCAAAATAATAAACAAACGGATAGATAGATAGATAGATAGATAGATAGATAGATAGATAGATAGATAGATAGATAGATAGATAGATAGATAGATAGATAGATAGATAGATAGAATTAAAACAATAATCTACATTAATTTATAAATTAAACAATTATCACTTATAACATAAAAAAAAAGTTAAAGAAAGAAAATCTGAGAAAAAATTTAAATAGATGGATGGATGGATGGATGGATGGATGGATTCTCTGCCAGCTGATTCAACTTTAACTCACAGTAGACAGACAGACAGACAGACAGACAGACAGACAGACAGACAGACAGATAGACAGATAGATAGATAGATAGATAGATAGATAGATAGATAGATAGATAGATAGATAGATAGATAGATAGATAGATAGATAGATAGATAGATGATAAAAGATCTCTGGGTTGTTACCACTGTGCTGCTATAAATTCCTAAGAAATGTCTTGAAACAGAATTTAACCTTTTCAGGACCTGTGTGTGTGTGTGTGTGTGTGTGTGTGTGTGTGTGTGTGTGTGTGTGTGTGTGTGTGTGTTCTTTTTTTTTTTTTCTCCTTTGCATCCTTTTATATAAATACAATTTATAAACTCTATCAAATGTTAATCAGTGAGCCGGCCGTCCGCTCGGCGCTCGAGCAGATTGCAAAACGTCCCCGCGAGACGCGTCCAGCCGGGCGAGACGGCCCACGCACTCCCACACCCGTTTGTACTAAAAGAACAACAGCGGAGACACTGGAAATGTTCAAAGCACAGATCAGGACCTGAGAATTGCAGTAAACACACAGACACCCACCCACCCACACACACACACACACACACACACGCGCGCACACACACACAATACATCTCTCTGTTACCCTGATATCATGCTTTAGGTCACAATCACACTGTTTGTTTCTTGTGACATGATTGGGATTTGAATTCACCAATAATGTCTATTTCGAAAAGCAATCATTTTTCATTTTTTCTATTTCATGTGGAACCCTAACGTGGATTTTTTTTTTTTTCCCTCCCTTATTTATATTTTTATGGAACACTTTAAGATGAAACTTGAAAGGTTCCTCGAGTTTTCTTAGGGTTCATAACTGCTCTATCATTCAGAAACGTGGAACGATTTAGGGTTTACCATGAAACTAATTAAATGTTGTTGGAAAAACCGGTTCCTCTGTATGTGCCTTCGGTTTAAACGCTCTAGATTTTATCTAGCACCTTGTTCCAGAGTAGATTCCAAGTAGAATCCAGTAACATTATTGCAATTCCTTATTTGTTCAAAGGGTTAAAAGAAATCTGGTTGTTCCTTTCTCCCGAGTTGAGAGTTCTAGGATGGGTTTTATGTGAGAAGGTTTCCATCAGGCAAACTATTCTACACCTACTGGATTCAAGTATAATTCCTTTGGACAGCTTAGAACCTTAAACAACACCTAAGGGCCAAAGATATTGGGGGAACCTGAAGTTTTCCAGCCAGTATGTGGTTCTTCACTAAGTGTGTCTGGATTTATGTGGATGTGGGAGCATTCAATTATCCCTTTAAATGTATTAGGAGACCCAAACCTGCATGACAATGCTGCACAAAATCCAGCTCCATGATGTCGGATTTAAGGATCTTGAGTTGTGGAATGGGATGTTCAAAAACCACAATGTTGTCCTTAAAATGAAGAACCCATGAAGCACCCCTTGTTTTCCAGGAAGACTAGCTGTCCAGGAGGGTTCTTGGATTAGTGAACCGGTTCTATAAGGGTTCTACTTGCAAGGTCTTACGCTAATATTAATAATATCAATAAGCCGAATGTTGAGGGAACCCATTAATACAGAAACTGCAGCATTACGTCAAACCCAAAACCGAGAACAACGCATCGGAGCATCGGGTAAAAAACAAAAAAATGGCAGATTCAGCCCGGCTTCTCCATTATAAGCCGTGATAAATGATAATGCACTGCCACAGAGGTGACATGGTTCTCCTGTAGTTATAATAAACGACGTCCCCGAGGACAATTTCGCACTAAGTCGGAAAAAAAAAGAAACGTTCTCCTTTTTTAATCTCTTTCTAATAAAAAATGAATTAGAGTTGATTCCGAAGTTCCTCACTAGAGAGCCAGAGGAATTACAGAACCTCTGTTATGCAGACTAAGTTCATTATATTCTATTATTTTATATTATATTATATTACATTATATTATAGTTTTTTTTTTTTTATTGAATTCTGATTGGTCGGGAGCTGACCAATGATCGTACAGCAGCTCAGACAGTAGGGCAGATTATGCGTACAGTGAAATTATTTCTAAATTAATGGAAGAAATCTCCAGTTCTAATTCTTTGTAAATAGTTTTAAGGTAGTTGCCCTGGTAGTGGTGAAAATTAGGGAAGGTCGTAGTTCGGTAGTTGGACACTGGATCGCAAGTTCAAAAGTTCAGATCCCAGTACCACCAACTGCCACTGCTGGGCCCTTGAGCAAGGCCCTTAACCCCTCAATTGGTCAGTTGTAGGTCACTCTGGATAAGGGCGTCTGGCAAATGCTGTAAATATAGAATTTTTTCCTCCCATTCTGCACCATCAAACATGGCTACAGTAGATAGTATGGATTGTTCTCATTCGGTATTTGTGACAGGAAAATAATAGATTTTTCATCACATCATCCAGTATTATAGAACCCATCAGGGCTTCCCTGCAGAGGGACAACAAAAAAATTGTTCCTAACAAAGTGAGCTTGTTGTGTATTCACAAGCCGGAACGGAGTTCAAAACGTCACCTCACCTTGCCATGTTGTTGACGCTGGTGTTTTTAACCACAATGACGACGACACCAACAACAGATCACGGCCATATGCTGGACGTTGTGACCTCGCGGGCGACGGCCCGGACGTCACCTGTCTCGCGTCAACGAGGGAGCAGAGCATGAAGAACACACTTCAAGGGTCAAAAGCGTGACCATGCCTTCTGTTTAAACTCCTGTTCTCATTCACTGAGAGCTTTTTAAAACAAGGTCAGGCCATTTGCAAAGGAAAAAAAGAAAAAGTTTTCCTAAATGTCCGGATGATGCTAATGATATTTTGTTACGGTTTTCTGAGCATAGGACAGCTTGACATTGCATTATGAGGATGGTGTGCTTAAAAAGTTCGAAGGGAAAAAAAAAAAAAAAAAGTTTGATAGTTTTTGACAGGGCAAAGACAATAAAGGGGAGCAAGAAAAAGTTTTCATTGAGTGCACATGAGGTTCGGTTCGTACTTAGCAGCATGACTGGACAACCTTTAAACTTTTTTATTTTATTTATTTTACACAATTCAAGGGTGCCAATACTTTAATCAGACAGTTCAAATTGCTGGGAATAACCTAGGTGACATAGAAAAAATAAAAGGCAACACAAAACACTGTTGGCGTTTTTATACCTACTAGACTAGTACACGAAAGAACGACCTAAGAACCAGGGTCATTAATGTCTAAGTCTCACCAATCCACATCTGGAGTGAAGGCTGGCACATCTGATACAATCCCACAGAAGAGTTACTGAAGTTCAAACTGCTGTGTCTGAAAGAAAGGCGTCAGAAGATACGATGCATTACAGCTTGCTATGTATTTCTCCCTAACCTCAAAAGTTGTCAGATTGCCCATGCTGACCCTTTTGAGCATAAGAGCTGAACCATGGAGCATTAGAGGAAGGTGGCCTGGTCTGATAAACTTTTTCCTGTGGATGGCCAGGTTTACAGTATGTGCATCAATTGACTGGGAAAACAGGCAACGGGATGCACAATGGGTAAAAAGCAAGCTGTTGGATACATTGTGATGCTCTTGGTAATCTTCGATCTGCTGGGAAACCTTGGGCCTTGCATTTATCTCAATGTTGAAATTTGACAAAGAATTGTCACCACTACATGACAACAAAATTCCCTATTTCATTGGAAGTGGAAGCTCAGTGGTTATTCCCTGGGATACTGAATGTAAAGTCAGGGGTTTAAGTGCCAGTATTGCTAAACTGTCACTCGTGGGTCCTTCAGCAATGCCCAGATTTGCCAGATCTCAATCAGACTGAGCATCTGTGGGATGTGCTGGACAAGCAAGTCTAATGCATGGAGACCCTCCAACACACATATTACGAGACTTGAAGCATTTGCTGCTACAGTGTCGGTCCTAGATACCACGGAATACCCTCTGTGTTCTTGCTCTGCACTGTGGAAAGAACATAAGCTGGTGCAGGCCATGTGATGCTTTTCCTGATCTTGACCTAAACATTGTTGTGCACCAGTTTATGACAACAATGTTTTCTATTGATGGGAAGTGGTAGCTCAGCGGTTAATTCTCTGGGTTACTCATCGTAATGTTGGGGGTTTAAGCTATAGTATTGCCAAGCTGCCACTCTTGGGCCCTTGAGCAAGGCCTTTAAACCTCTGCACACAAGGGGCACTGATCCTAGCTTACCTAACTTTGCTGGAATATGCGATGAAAATCAAGAACATGTGACGAGTATAACGCACCTTTATCTTAACAGCAGTGGTATCTCTCAAGAGGATAATGCGCTCGGAGATATGAGACTATAAGAATTGTTTGATGAACATAACAAGGAGTTTAAGGTGTTGACTTTAGATTTCCCCGATCTCAATTCGACCAAGCATCTGTGGGATGTGCTGAACAAACAAGTTTGATTCATGGTGGCCCTCCTTTACAAATTACACGACTTGAAGGATTTGCTTGGTGCCAGATACCACAGAACACCCTCAGAGCTGTTTTGGTGGCAGATTATATTTGTATTTAATACAAAAACCACTCGAGAGTCAGAAACTACGATCACACACCAAAAAAAGTCACCAGTCAGTGATGTGAACTGGCTATTAGAAGCCTAAAGCCAGTGTAAACAGAAGTGATGTGGTAAAGCCCATGGCTTAGCACCAACCCTCGAGACAAAGCCGGTAGATTAAGCGTCTGATTTGGAAGAAAAGGGCAGTGGGAATAAACATTCAGCTCTTTTCTTTACGGCCTGAATGAGCTGCTGTAGTGTGATTAGTGGCTTCCCTGGCCAGATATCCCTCAGGTACCCGTGCTAGCATTATTATCTTGGTTGCATTCCAGCGTATCTTATTTTTTTGGTCATGGGTACGGATTTGTGCTGATTGCATCCAGGTGCGATATTCCTCCAGCAAACACAAGAGATTTCCTCAGGTACTTGAATGCACAGACCAGTGACATTTAATGTAGTGAATCATAAACCATCAATTGCAAGATTCAGTCAATTTTCTTTCACATCGTTTGGTAAATAAGAAGAACAGGCTTGAAAAAAATGGACATTATCGAACATTGCGAATTTCAAACAGTGCTTGTCTCTACATCTTTCTCAGTGTATTTTTTTTTTTTTTTTACAAAATAAGAACGACTCACTAGAACATTTGAAACATCTGAAAAAAGAAAAGTAAAAATAAAAAATTCATAGTTTAGCATAACCTCTGCGCTAATATAGCTAATGTGTGAGAGACGAGGCTGTAAGAGATAATTAAGGTGGAGCTCATTGTCATAGAAGATTCATCCCAGAGTTAATTAAAATGTAGGCGGGATTTGTGCTCCGGCATAATAAAACCCTTTTCCTTTAGAAACCTTTCCACTGGGATTTCATTTTTTTCCTTGTCCTATCGTCTTTGTGGTAATAAAAGGAGAAACGCAGGCTTGACTTTAATCCTTTGTGATTTCTAAATTCCTTCCTTCCTTCCTTCCTTCCTTCCTTCCTTCCTTCCTTCCTTCCTTCCTTCCTTCCTTCGCTCCCTCCCTCCCTCCCTCCCTCTCCTCTGGAAAGTCCAAAAGGGGTAGTGACATGTTCTACAAAGCTAGAAGGGAAAGAGATGCTCTTTATAAAGGAAGGAGAGATGGTCTTTTTGAGGCATACTGGATTAACATTGTTCTTCTGATAGCACAAAGGGGGAGCTAAGTACACTGCAAAAGCAAATGGGAGAAACGATGGCTTTGGTGGAACAACGAGGCAAAGTGATGTTCTTAGCCAAGCAGGAAGGCCAGGGTGAAATTCCCAGCCTAACAGGATGGCAAAGCAATGTTGAAAGTGGATCTAGCAAGCTCCAAAGCTTAGCAAGTTTCTCATTGAAAGACTGCAATCTACCGTGGTGCCTTTTGCATTGCCAGAGGGCAAACTGAAGTCCTTAGAAGTTTAGGGAAGCAAAGCGATGTCCTCAGAGATACAGTGAAGCAGTGCGATGCCCTCAGCGATACAGGGAAGCAATGCGATGCCCTCAGCGATATAGTGAAGCAATGTGATGCCCTCAGAGATACAGGGAAGCAATGCGATGCCCTCAGCGATATAGAGAAGCAATGTGATGCCCTCAGAGATACAGGGAAGCAGTGCAATGTCCTCAGCGATACAGGGAAGTAATGCTGTATCGCTGAGGACATTGCACTCAGCGATACAGGGAAGTAATGCAATGCCCTCAGAGATACAGGAAAGCAGTGTGATGTCTTAAGCGATACAGGGAAGCAGTGCAAAGCCCTCAGAGATACAGGAAAGCAGTGAGATGTCCTCAGCAAAATATGGAGGCAGTGTGATGTAGTTAGTTATTCAGAGAGGCAGTGCGATGTAGTCAGTCATACAGAGAGGCAGTGAGATTTCCACAGCGATATAGGGAGGCAGAATTAAGTCCTCAGAAGTTCAGGGAAGCAGTGAGATGTCTTTAGCAATAAAGGGGGCAGAGCGATGTCCTCAGCAGGGCATGGAGGGACGTCAATGTCCTTAGCATGGCAGAGAGCATGGGAGATTTTATAACTGATTTGGTCAACCCATTAAAAAATATATATGAATAAATAAATGATGAACGAGCACACTCCTGGGTGGCTCGAACCAGAATTCCCCTTCCCAGTTGTTCCTTAAACCCTTGGTTCCTCTCCAGGAACCAGGAACTTATATTACACAAGAAACAAATATAGATAATGTATAGAATATAGCATGTATAACATGTGACTTGAAACATGGGGGTGCAGTGGCTGTTTTGTGTTACCAGTAAAAGTAATAACATGCATGCTTTATAAAAGCCACATTTTGGATCAATAGAAAGGTTTAGTTTATGTTTTGTTTAGTTTTTTTATGCATTTTCGGCTAAACATTTTGTAAATGTCAGCGTGTGAAACGCCATTCAAAAAGCGTAATCAATTCTGCCAGCGTTTTTTTTTTTTTTCCTTGAGCTCCAATTAATTCCTTGTCAAACTTTTAATGTGAGGACACAATTTAATCGCTTTTGTAGGATATGAATGATGTTTTGTGGTAACACGCTTTCCGTGAACTGTTTTATTTGCGCCGTTCAATTGAAACAAAATATACCAGCAGTTTTCTTTTGATGAATGACTTGTTTTGTCCTGATTAATTGCGAAACATGCAGTAATACATACAGTACACTGCATTAAAAGCCTTTATAGCTACGGCCTTGGTTGTGGTTGTGTGTTTCAGGAAACAGTGTGTTGTTGCAGGTAATGAGAGTCACGCCTGCGAACAGCAGGGAGTCTTTGAACGCTTGAATCAATCTCGCTCATATTCTTCACAGCAGAGTTCAATAAAGACACAAAGAAATAATCAGTCAGAGTGGTTAAAGGATGACACCTGTATTTTTTTTTTTTTTTTTTAGCTTTTTAGACAAAACTATGTACAAATTGTAGGAATTTGTAGCAATAACACAAATTGTGGTGGTGTTTATTGTTTTCTGAGAACCGGACGTCTTTGTTGGTTTATGTGACTCTTGGGTGTTAAACTCATTCCTTGACAACATTAACAGCTTTAAGGCGTGCTGACGTAGAGGCTAATTTGCGCGGAACCACAAGCACAGCAGTTGCACAAAGCAGCCAGGCCAGAAAGCAGCTATCACGATATATCACCAGGGAGCCGAAGTCAGATTCTGACCCGCGAGGTCGAGGTTTAAAATTCACTCATGCACAACATGACAAGTGACACAGCAGGGACGCTGAAACACAACACGGTGTAAAATCGACAGATCAAAAGGTCTGACGAAGCAGATTAGACCTAGAAAAGAAGCGAAGAGGGGCTGGAAATCATCCCAAGAGCGTCCACCACATGCTACGTTTAATTTTTATTTCATTTATGTTTGAAGCGTCATTTTCCTTTATCATATACAAACATTTCTCTTTCTTTTAAATGTATACATTTATTTTATTTACTTTACAACTAGCAAAGACATGTATGTGGACAGTGTGACAGCAGTGAAGTGTGCGGTAGGAGGTGGAGGTTGGATTCCATCAAGGATCGGCTCTGAGCCCGCTCCTGTTTGCAGTGGTAATGGACAGGTTTACGGACGAGGTCAGACAGGAGTCCCCCTGGACTATGATGTTTGCGGATGATATTGTGATTTGTGGGAAAAAAAGGAAGCAGGTTGAGAAGAGCCTGGAGAGGTGGAGGTACGCACTGGAGAGAAGGGGAATAAAAATCAGTAGGAGTAAGACAGAGTAAATGATTGCAGGAAGAAGAGGTGGAGAAGGTGGAGGAGTTTAGTTACCTGGGGTCAACAGTGCAAAGTAAAAGACAGGAGGTGGAGCTGGAGGTAGCAGAGCTGAAGATGTTGAGATTTTCATTGGGAGTGACGAGGAAAGAGTTTATTAGAGGGGCAGCGCATGGAGCACGTTTTGGAGACAAAGTGAGAGAGGCCCAATTAAGATGATTTGGACATGTGCAGAGGAGGGACATATCGGCTGGAGAATGCTGAGGATGGAGCCGGAGGGGGAAAAGAGGAAGACCAAGGAGGAGGTTTATGGATGTGGTGAGGGAAGACATGAAGGTAGTTAGTTTGAAAAAGGCAGATGTAGAGGACAGGGGGGGTATGGAGACGGATGATCCGCTGTGGAGACCCCTAATGGGAGAAGCCGAAAGAAGAAAAAGTAGTTGTTGTTTACAACTAACAAAGAATTACACTATTTAGAAAACAGTTGAAATGTGTATAAAAAAAAGATCTAGCATGGAAGTTTCCTAATAATTTGTTTTATATGGCTTTACTATAATATCTACTAGCAAAAAATTTACAGTTAATGTAGCACAAGTATGCCAAAAAACTATTTCTTCTTCTTTTTCATCAGCTTTTTACTTTGTTCTTTTAATTTTTGAAGTTTCCCCTTTCTAATTTATTTTTTTTAAATATTATATATATTTTGTGCGATTTCATTCTTCCCAAATATTTATTTTTAAGAACCTTTTTTTTTTTCCATTATATATTATTTATTTATTATTATATATATATATTTTTTTTTGTTATACTTCTTTTTCTTTTGGTCTTTTGGGCATTTAAAGAATGTCATTATTTCTTGTATTTGTATTCTTTCACAATTTAAAATATAATTGATAAATGAATTAAAGAAACAAAATCATTTCATACATTGATTTACTTTTCTTGTTACATTTTTTCAATTTCTATTTTTGTTTTATTTCCCACCCCTTTTTTTCCCATTTATTTTGTTTATTTAATTTCACTTTTCTCCATTTGTTTGTTTGTTCAGTTTTTTTCTAATATTTTTTCTCTCTTTATATTCATACTTTCTTTCTTTCTTTTTTTTTTTTTTTTGTCAATATGTGTGCAAATCTTTATTTCTATTTGCCTTCTTGTTTTGGCTAATTCTTTATTATTTTCCAGGTCCTATAATGTGAGCAGTTCCTGTTTGATCCTCTCGTGAAGTCCAGCTTGTGTGGTAATGACGGGTAATTTAATATTTCTCCTTCATTATCTTTATTAAACTGAGTAGGAACCTCAGCAAAAGGGGATGCCAGAATTTGATCAAGTGCTAAGATGAGTGTTTTCACACGCATACACAAACACACACATTGCCGACACAGACACACAAGCTTGAGCTGCAGTTCCAAATAGAGTGTCCCTTGGGTACATGCAGGCCAGTAACTCAAAATTAGGGCACATGGCTGATTTTGTACACTTGCTTCTTGGAGGCGAATTGATTCCCTGAGGATCACCACCTTTTTGGCAGTTACAAATAATCTCATTTGCTTGAAACCTTCAGTCGTAGGTGACTTAAAAAAAGCTGAATCAACCTGTGCCCAAGGACCCAAATCAAATTATAGTGAGCATCCCTAGGGTGAAACAAGGCCAAGGGTTCCTGGTGCTGTGTGGATTCACCAGTGGTCATGAATGTTTGAATTCTGCTTTGATCATAGGTGACCTAAAAGGCATCTGAATAGGATGTTCCTCACAGACACAAACCGAATCAAATCGATTACTTTTAGGGTCAGTCGGCACCAAGACCCCCAAGACTGAATTGTGAATGGTCACATTTTGAAAATATAACCTTTGATTGCTTGAATTATTCAGTCTTGGATGACCTAAGATACGTCTAAATGACATGGTGCTTAAGCTAAATCTCTCGGGCCGTTAGTCACGTGGCTTTTGGAGACGATTTGGAGACTCCAGAATAGTAATGACCTCAAGGGTTTCAAGTCTTCAGTATCAGGCCACTTAATAGGCAGCTCGATTATATATTGTTCAAGAACCCAAACCGAGTCAAAAGTAAGTAACACTTGATCGAATCAAGGTCGAAATTGCGACTTGAACCCTTCAGTCTAGGGTGACTTCAGATGTGTCTGATTGGGGACTGTGCTCAAGGACCCAAGTGAAATTCAAAGTGGATATCCCTAGGCTGAATTAAAGCCTATACTCTTCAATCAAACCCTGTGATATCTATGAATAAAAATAATGCCTGAAGGACAAAAGACCAATCAAAGTAATTTTGGGAAAGTTATTTTTTGGAAGCAAGCTGTGAAGTAACAAGTATTCACAAGCCTTGATTTCTTGATCTCTTTAGTCTCAGGCAAAAAGCCCAAGCTTAAGTATCCTTAGAGTAAATTGAGGCCAAGGACTAAGGCCTTCGTTGCATGGTTTTTGGAGGCATGATTTTGAAAATCCACTATTGGTTGAGAATTTAACCCACAATACTTAAACTCTTCACTCTCAGGCATGTCAGTAGTGATGGGAAGATCAGTGAATCTCATTCATCAAAATGAATCTTTCGAATCTTTCCTTAATGTCTTTTTGTTCCTTTGATCAAATAACAAATAAAATGTTAGTTTTTTAATAAGCAGATTCCTCTTAAATTGAACACCTCACTCTTTGAGACTACTTGTTCTTCTGAGTCACATTCAAAATGAATGAATCGTTCATGACCATCACTGCAAGTCAGAGATGATGAATAAGGACAGAAGCAAACATACCCATCGGGTGAATCAAGGCCAGGGACCCTGTCAAACTGTTTTGAGGGCATGTTTTGAAAGGTCATTACCGGTTGGGGTTTATAACCTTCATTACATGAACCCTTCATTTTCAGGCAACTTGAAGATAATGAATAATGAAGCCAAAGCCAAAATATCCTTAGACTGTTTCGAGGCCAGTGATCTTTAGTCACGTTTTTTTTTTTTTTGGAGGCATGCTGTGAAAGGTCACTACTATAACCCTTTCGCTTGCGTCCTTCAGTCTTATGTATATTAAAACGGATCTGAGCGAGACGACGTATGTCCTCCTAATTAAAGCAAGCAAAGTGGTTCAGCAATGTTTGGACTTCCTCTATGGGAGGAATAAATAACTTTAATTGCTTCAATTGATTCGGAATGAGTCCGAAAAGGGGGTCACAAAGCAAATCACAACACGTTAACTGACTGGATATTTTGAAAAGATATCCAGTTTTTCAATTACGTGACTTATAAATATATATAGTTTAATTGCATGTCAATACACTTTATTTTCCACACTTATAAACGCTAAAAAGTCAGGCTGCAGTTCCACGACAGAGTGTCCCTTGGGAGGCACCAAGTGTGCTCGGTAACATGGTTTTGAAGGCTACTTAATTCACCAAGGGCCAAGACCTCTTGGGATTACAAGTGGCTCGACTTTGAACATTCTGCTTGAGTGAAAAGACACCTGAATGAAACCGAGTTTAAGGATCCAAGGTGTCATGTAACGCCCCGAGCTCAGATGCAGCCAGTTGTGTCTCTTTTTGATGAAGGTTACTGCTTTAAGCGGGGGGGGGCAAAAAGAGAAAAAGAGAACTATCAAAGATTTATTTTCCCAAAGGTGCCCTAGTGGAGCGTTTGGAGTTGGAGTCTTTGAAAGACTAATATCTTGAGGTGGACTATATTAAAAATGTTACAGAATATATTACTGCAAACCCCTTTTTTCTGTTGAAAAAATGGCAGGTTTTAATGCTAATTCCAAATAACTAGCATGGTGCAATGAATTGCACAAATGAACCAATGGTGCTTGGCCCCCTAAACCTTTTATTTCTTTTATTATTATTTTATTTTTTATTTTTTGCATGATGCTTGGCCCCTAATAAACAACAACGTTTGACTCAATGAAATAATACCTAAACTTTATATTACATAAAATGGAAAAAAAAAATGGAATTATAGGTTTTAAAATATGTCAAATATGGCTAATAATTCAACATATACTGTACAAGTATTACAAGCTAATTTTATGAAAAAAAAAAATAAAATCCTGTCAGAAAGCATTAAAAAGCAGGCTAGCATTATGTTTGATTAATATTGGAACTTAAATCACAGGATATTCGTGAGGCGGAAAGAGTTCAACAAGTTCCATGTTCCAAGCTGTAGCCGTTTTGACCTTTCGAAAACAGGGCAGGTGAAAAAATTGTGACCCGTGAACACTTAATTCTCATGCCCTCGCCTCATTTTGCTCTATATTAACTGTATGAACGTTAAAGTCCAGGCTGTTGATTCAAATCCCATTACGTCCACTGTAGGACCTCAAGCCGTGACCTTTCGCCTTCAGCCGCTACGCTGCTTTGGATTCCGTAGTAGTTATGGATAAAACATTTTGAAATGAATAAATGTAAAAGAAAATGTAAATGTGTGCACATATGACCTGCTGCTGAACCTGCAGTATAATAAAATATACATCTACTGATGCAGGAAATAGGTTTCAAACACAACTGTTGAGTTGGAGTTCCCAAAAGCGTAGCAACAAAAGATACTCCTTAAATAGATCAAGCACGCATCACTTTAGGCACTTTCTCTAGAAGACTCTCATTGTCTCTTTTTTAATAAAATTAAATAAATATATACATGAATAGCAGCATTGTAACAATTGAGCTAAAGGCAATAAAAAAATCTATAATCTGTCAACAATGAGGTATGTGGTAATTGAATTTCACAATGAAAATCTCAGGCTAAATGAATTTTAATTGGCTGTTTAATTCAGTTTTTATAACAAAGATCAATTATTCAATAATTAATTAATTTGTATTTATTTAAATTTGGCTGTAATCCAGTGGTGGCACAAAAATGCAACTTTCAAATTTTTCGTAATTTTTTTTTTTTGCAAACTAGCATAATTCTTAACAACAAGACTAATTCCAAAAAAATATATAAAACAAAAGATAATAAATAAGCAACACTTTGTAATTTATTTTATTGTCTTATCAGGACCTTAAAATAAAATTTGGAACAAATACAAAAACTTTATAATTAGATAATAGATAAAACTCCAACATTTTCCATTTCGGCACCAATATCTGATCATAATTGAGTACCTAGGCATACAATGACGCCTTGGATGTTCATTCATTCATTCATTTTCTCCCGCTTATGCGTAATTCGGGTCGCGGGGGCAGCAGTCTAAGCAGGCCCCCGCCTTCGACTGCTGCCCAATCCTAACAGCACCGTCCATTACGGTCCCTCCTGCAGGCGGTGAGCCCACGGGAAGACAGCCCCACGTCACGGACCTTGATATTTCCCTCGTAAGGGACCCCCGGAGCATAGAGGGTTAAGGGCCTACGCCTTGGATGTATGTACAGTATTTCACGGTGCTTGGCCCCCCAGAATGTTTCATTGTGCTTAGACCCTTACTGAACAGGATGGTCTGAATCAAAAGTACGACTGTTTGAATGTAATTGCTTATGAACTCCCAGCATATTCAGATTCAATCCACTGATAAGAAATCATTCATTTACACTGCTTGTAAGCGTTTTCCTTCTCACAGAGTAGATAACAACACGATAACTGCTTTAACAATGGGTGGCCAAAGTTCCTTTGAAACCTTTTTTGTTATAATGACTTGTTCTGACTTTGGAAAAAATTCAAATTAAAAATGAGACTTAAATTAATATTTAAAATCCAAATTTGGCCCTATTTTTGGTTTATTTATTTATTTATTTATTTATTTATTTATTTATTTTTTATAGTTTCACATCTTTTTTTCCCCCTCATCAGCTGCATCTTACATTAAAGGCTTACACAGAGGCACATAACAACGTCCAGCCACCACACGGAGGAAAACCGAGTGGGAATCAATACTAATCCACTGCTCGCTAATTAAATTGTGTGAGAAATGATTGCTCATGGCCGCGCTTTAGCCTTCGGTTAGCTTCGTGTGCTTAAAACGAGCGAGTCGCTTCGCAAGACTAATGAGCTCCTAGTTTCTCGCCTGAACGACCGCGTTTCTCGCCGGCTCCAATATGTGAATATGATGGATTCCTCTCCTGTTATCAACTTTGATTTCGTGCTCTTCAACTCAGCTTTCATTTTCTTATAGTTAATTAAAAATAGATAGATAAATAAATAAATAACCTAGTACGATATTTATTCAACAGTACGCTAGGCTAGCTTGCGTATACTTAACTGTAATTGGATTAGGTTTACAATTTTGATTGATTTCTATAAGGAGACATTTATTCAATATTTAGGGATGGAAGGAGTCTCCATTGTTAGAGACTTATTAAAGCTTTATGTTTTTAGGACACTGAAGTTGATGCTTTGTGGTTTCTCAGTACCATCGAAGGTCAAGATGTAAAAAAAAAAGGGGGAACGGGAAGCCATTTACCTTTATGGCATCTGGAGTATAGTGGTATTCCAGAGTGATTAATGACTATGGTGTTCTAGTGGTTAGAATGCGGCGCTCTCACCGATGCGGCCCGGGTTCGATCCCCGGTCAGGGAACCAACCCCAGCCATTAGGGTTGTGCAAGCCTTAGTGCCGGTCCCAAGCCCGGATAAATGGGGAGGGTTGCATTAGGAAGGGCATCCAGTGTAAAAACATGTGCCAAATCAAACATGCGGATGATCCGCTGTGGAAAGAAAGTTTCAACTTGATCAGCTGAAGATTAAGAGTCAAATGTCCTCCAGTGGTAGATTGGTGGTGGTAGAATTTGAACTCATGACCTTCTAAGCAAAAAAGCACCCTGACCACCAAGTTACCCCTTCTGAGGAAACATGAATCCATAGCAACAACAACAAAACCATAAACGAGCATTTCATTATAGTTTACTCAAGGCTAGGTCGTTCTTTTTTTTTATTATTATTTGTTTTGGTCTTCTTTTAGTTTACAGTCCCCCCCATCACCCCCACCCAATCGCTCTTGAATGCTAATGTCGGTCTTGTGAGGAAGCACAAGGTCGTTTAATAGTTTAGTGTGGATACAGAGACGGGAAGCTGCAGATTCATTTCAACCGCATCCACATGCTAACGTCATTGTTTTCAATAACAATTTGAAAATGTACCATAAGAGCGGTTTGTAAGGTAAGATAGGGTAGAGAGGGGGTTTGTGGTTAAGACATTGGATTATGTATCTGAATGTTGTGAGGTTACGCTGTCACTTCCCGGCCCCTTGAGCAAGACCCTTGACCACATAGCTGCTCAGTTGTATGTATGACAAAAAAATCAAAGTCTGATCTTACATAGATAAGGACGACTATCAAATGCTCAAAATCTTCGTAGGACTTGCACCCTCTGCAGGACAGGTGAAGGATTACACTTGCAGGGTGTCCAGTCTTTTCCACAAAGGACCTATGTGGGTGCAGGTTTTCAATCTAGTAAAGCCACACTAGACTCCACCTGTTTCGATCTTCATTTTCAATGGACTATCACATGTGGCTCTTGTTTGGTTGGGATGAAAACCTGCACCTGCAATGGCTCTTTGGGGAAAAGATTGGACACCCCTTGGCTTAAAAGGTTAGGTGAAAGTACCTGGTATTTAGACTTTACCTTCTGCTTGTGTGCTAGGAATTTATCATTGTATGAAACTTTTCAATTTTTTCGGTTTATATTCTCAATATTTCCACCACAAAATGTCTTCATAAACGATAAGGTATTCGCCTGAAAAATTGTGGATAATTGATTTCATAGACAAACCCCCAATTTGGGTGAAATGAATTTTGCTTACCGAGCCACTGCAATGACTGTGATGTAGAAATAGGACACAGGATGTTAGTTACTCCGAGACATACTCTCATCATTACAGTGCAATTTGCCACACAAACTAATTTAGTTGCGATCTCGAAAATTGAGTTAAATCGATCCCAATCGCGAATCAGAGGCGCGACCCGATTCCGCCGAAAGAGGTCGAGGAGCGCCTCCGAATCCGACAGTTGTGACTCGCAGAGTTATTTTCGACTCTCCTAACCTACTTCTCTCGCTCCTTCTCTCCTTGTTCTCCGCCCCCTCCGAGAGGTCTAATCTGCCTCTTCAGACCTTTTGATCCCTTCATTTTACGCTGTGTCATGTTTGAGGTTCCCCGCCGCGAGAGCGCCGGCGCTTGTCATGCCGTGCATACGCCAACCCGAATCCTTGACCTCGTGATAAAAGAATGCGACCTCAATCGGTCCTTTTTCCTTTTCCTTTTTTTTTTTTGTGACACACATACACTTGGTTTAAAATGGTGTTTAAGCAGAAGGGGCCATAAATCATGCTGTGATGAAGGTAATTGTAAAAGGGTAGGTGTTTTTTTGTTGTTGTTGTTATTCGAAATAAAAGGCAGAGTCAACAAGCAGCACGACATGTTAGAGAGAAAGAGAGAAGGATAGAGTGAGAGTAAGGGGGCAGGTTGTACTACATATAGGACAAAATAGTCAGGGAGGGTGAAGGAGGATAATATATTCAGAAAAAGACAACAATATACAGGAAGTATAATGGAGAGAAAGAGAGAGAGATTGAGATAGAAGGAGAACATTATATAGAGAAAGGACAAGGTATAATGAGAGATGGAGAGAGAGAGAGAGAGAGGGAGAGAGAGAGAAAGAGAGAGAGAGAGAGAAAGAGAGAGGACTATATATATAAAGGACAATAATATAAAAGAAGTGTAATGTGAAGAGAGTGTGAGACAAAGAGAAAGAACGAAGGAAGACTATATACAAAAAGGACAATAATATACACTGTGGATAATGTGATAACGTAGAAAGAAAGAGAGGGAGAGAGGGAGAGAGAGAGAGAATGTCTATAGAACCTACATCATTTTACGAGTAAAAGAGAGAAGGATAATTTATTGTATATACAAAAAGATACAGGAAATGTAATGGAGAGAAAGAGAGAGAAAGATATATGTAATATATAGAGAAGAGACAACGTATAATGTGAGAGAGTGATAGAAAAGGAGGACAAATAAATACATATATACAGTATATTAAAAGGAAAACAAAATAGAAGAAGTGTAGTGTAACGATTGTATGTAAAGAAGGGGATAATATATAGATATGACAATAATATACAGGACGGATGATGTAGAGAAAGAAAAAGAGAGAGAGAGAGAGAGAGCGAGAGAGAGAGAGAGAGAGAGAGAGAGAGAGAGAGAGAGAGAGAGGACACGTTATACTACAGTGAGCATATGAAAGGACAAGAATAAATAAATGGACTTTTAATTAAAATGTTAATAAAATCATTCCGACTGGCTCGAAGGTTTTGCAAATGAAATATTGTGCATATCTACGCTTTTTTTTTTTTTTCTTCTGCAGTGTTGCACAAATTTCAGCTAAGTTTCATTCAAAATATAAAAAAGTTTCCGTTCGCTTTTCAATAAATTCAAATTAAACCAAAGTAAATCTAATTTGTGTTCGGTGTTATGTACCTTTTTTATTCAGCTAATTTCATTCAGTGTGTGTATTTGGTTTTTATTTAACTAGTTTTATTGAATGTGTAGCTAGTTTTATTTCATTTGTAAACCAGTTTGTGTTTAGTTTCATTCAGTGCGTATTCAGTTTTTATTCAGCTAGTTTCAATTAGCGTGTCTTTTTTTATCCAGTTAGATGTATTTGGTGTGTGTGAGCTAGTTTTTATTCAGCTAGATTTATTTGTGTCAAGTGTGTTAGCTAGGTTTATTAAGTGTGTTTTTGTGTGTGTGGCTACTTTTATTTGGTGTGTGTAAAACAGCCTTTGTTCAGCTAGTCTTATTTGGTGTGTGTATGCTATTTTTTGTAGCTAGCTAGCTAGTTTCGTTGTGTGTGTGTGTGTGTCTGTGTGTAGCTAGTTTTAATCAGTATGTGTTAGCTAGGTTTATTCAGTGTGTTTTTGTGTGCGCATGTGTGTGTGGCTACTTTTATTTGGTGTGTGTAAACCAGCCTTTGTTCAGCTAGTCTTATTTGGTGTGTGTATGCTATTTTTTGTAGCTAGCTAGCTAGCTAGTTTTAGTGTGTGTACACACACTAAAACTAGCTAGCTAGATACAAAAAATAGCATACGTGTGTGTGTGTGTGTGTGTGTGTGTGTGTGTAGCTAGGTTTAATCAGTATGTTTAAGCTAGATTTTATTCAACTAGATTTTGTGTGTGTGTGTGTGTGTGTGTGTGTGTGTGTGTGTGTGTGTGTGTGTGTGTGTGTGTAGCTAGGTTTAATCAGTATGTTTAAGCTAGATTTTATTCAACTAGATTTTGTGTGTGTGTGTGTGTGTGTGTGTGTGTGTGTGTGTGTGTGTGTGTGTGTGTTTGTGTGTGTGTGTGGAGCTAGGTTTATTTGGTGTGTGTAAACCAGCTTTTGTTCAGCTAGTCTTATTTGTGTGTTGAATGCTATTTTTTGTAGATAAGTTTAATCAGTATGTGTACACTACTTTTTATTCAACTGTGTGTGTGTGTGTGTGTTTGTTTGTTTGTGTGTGTGTAGAGCTAGGTTTATTTGGTGTGTGTGTAAACTAGCTTTTATTCAGCTAGTCTCATTTGTTGTGTGTATGCTATTATTTTGTAGCTAGCTAGCTAGTTTCATTGTGTGTGTGTAAGCCAGTTTAAATATAACTAGTTTCATTCTGTGTGTGTGTGTGTGTGTGTGTGTGTGTGTGTGTGTGTGTGTAGCAAGGTTTATTGATAAGTGTAAGCTAGTTTTTGTTTCGTTCAGTTTACTTGTGTGTTTTTGTGTGGCTAGTTTTTGTTCAGCTAGTTTCATTTTGTGTGTGTGTGTGTGTGTGTGTGTGTGTGTGTGTGTGTGTGTGTGAGCTAGTTTTGCTAATGTTAGTGTGATAAATCTAAATGTAAGCTATATTTATCCAAATGTAAACAATTTATCCAAAATAGAGTCCCAAAAGTAGGCTTTTTTAGGCGTCTTTACCAAGTAAAAATCCAAATTGCGTGATCTAATGCTAGTCTCTGCCAGGTGTGATGTTTTCAGCAGTAGCTGCAGCAGCAGGTGTGATTTTGAATACAGTGAATTATACATCAAGTGTGTATTTAATGCTAGTAAATGATAGTTCTTCCACCCTGTGCAGAAATTTTGAACACTGTATCATTGGTGCTGTAGAGGAGAATGTGTGGAGAAGTAGCAGTGTGTGTAAAGCTCTGTGTAAACGCTGAGATTCAAAGCTGCTGATAAAACTTGCAGATCGGCTTAAAGAGCTCGGTGGTGTGTATTTTTCTTTTTCGCTTATCAAGTTATTACTGGAGCACTCAATTCCAGCCGTCGGTCTGCCACTAATCTATGTCTCTTCAGAATGCATGTTTGTGAAAACGTATAGATTCACCAGTATCTCCGTGTTATCGATGGTGCACATCCAGCCGTCTGACATTTAATAATGATTCGCATTTAATAACTCTGTCTTCGGTGTGTGTTGCTTCTCAAGAGTGGATGATGGATTGTGACGTTTATTTGATGCTTCCTAAAAATAATGCCTGTTTAAAAATTCATGGGAATGATTCAACGTTGGGGCAACAGCAGTTTAAGCTTTTTATGGTTTAATTTTTATTGATTATTTATACATTTTTAATTAAATGATGACAAATTGGATAGATACAAGCACTGCAAAAAATATACGAATAGAAATAATTTTTTTTATTCCAAATGTAAACTAGTTGTTTATTTCCCCACCTTCATTTGTATTTAAGTATAAAATTTCTCACATATATACACTATGTGGAAAAAAAAGTATATATATATGGTACTTATATTTTTTTTAGTATTACTTGTAGTATTTTTTGAAGAAAAAGAGGTGACGCTTTTGTTCATATGTGACTTTCATTTTTGGGGAAAACAAAGACTTTTTGCCTTCGTTTCTGTTAGTCTTATTAAAGACAATGTACCTTTGTTCCTCTTTGTCAGATTACCTTAAGTAGGTGTTGCTTTTGGTCCTTTGTGACTGTCAATCTTGATAAAGTAGTTGTGGCCCTTGTTCCTCTGTGCCTGTCAGTCTTAGTAAAGTAGGTGTGGTTTATTATCCTAAGTGCCTGTCAGTCTCAGTAAAGTATATGTGGCCTTTGTTCCTCTGTGCCTGTCAGTCTCAGTAAAGATAATGTAGTCATTGTTCCTCTGTGCCTGTCAGTCTCAGTAAAGATAATGTAGTCATTGTTCCTCTGTGCCTGTCAGTCTCAGTAAAGATGATGTAGTCATTGTTTCTTTGTGCCTGTCAGTCTCAGTAAGTTAGGTGTAGCCTTTTTCCTATGTGCCTGCCAGGCTTAAAGTAGGTGTGGCTTTTGTTCCTCTGTGCCTGTCAGTCTCAGTAAAGTAGTTGCGGCCTTTGTTTTTCTGTGCCTGTCAGTCTCAGTAAAGTAGGTGTAGTCTTTGTTCCTTTGTGCCTGCCAGACTTAAAGAAGGTGTGGTCTTTGTTCCTCTGTGCCTGTCAGTCTCAGTAAAGTAGGTGTGGCCTTTTTCCTATGTGCCTGCCAGGCTTAAAGTAGGTGTGGCTTCTGTTCCTCTGTGCCTGTCAGTCTCAGTAAAGTAGGTGTGGTCTCTTTCATCTGTGCCTGCCAGTCTTTAAGTAGTTGTGGCCTTTTTCCACTGTGCCTGTCAGTCTCAGTAAAGTGGGTGTAGTCTTTGTTCCTCTGTGCCTGTCAGTCTCAGTAAAGTAGGTGTGTGCTTGTCTCAATTTTAGTAAAGAAAGCATGTTTTTTTTCTTATGTGACTTTCATATTTGGGAAAAGGATGTGGCCTTTGTTACTTTGTGCCTGTCAGATTTAACAAATATGGTGTAGCCTTTGTTTCTGTGTGCCTGTCAGTCTTGGTGAAGGAGGTTTAACTATATTTCTCAGTGACTTTCAGGCTGGGGAACAGTGGTTGTGGTCTTGGTTCTTCTGTGCCTGTCAGTCTTTTTAAAGCAGGTATATAGAAAATGTTGTTAATACTTTCTAGAGGTTACCCTGAAATTTCTAGGACATGGCTATAGAGAAACTAGAAACCAATCTGTTTGTTATCCATGTGCCACATTTCCAGCTCAGATGTGAGGAAGCGTGTGAGCTCCGGCATGGGTTTTTCACTTTTCATTTCCGCTGTTTTTTTCTTTCCCTCGCATGTTCTCCGGTGCATCCCAGCTCCCCTAGGAGAGCCTCTTCGAACACACAATCTTAGACTGAGTAATGCAACAAGCTCCTCATACAGATCACTGTTATTACACCCGGGACTGGTGTACACACACACACACACACACACACACACACACACACACACACACACACACACATCTGGGACAAGTCGAAACAATTCTTTCCCCTACATGCACAAAATGTGAGAAGGAAATAAGTTTGTGTACTGAAAGCTCATGTACATCCCGCTAACATTGTCCATGGCTAACAAGTGCTAGCATGACTGGGTGGATTTCTGAGGTACATTTTCAATCTCAATTTGTAAAAATGCTGCTCTATAAAACAGATTCACAGCAATGTCCTGTCTGTTGTCATTTTTAGCCTGGTAAAATGATGTTCCTGTCTATTCATTAAAGTGTTCATTAGTGCCTTTTTTGTTGTTAGCGTACTTAATCTGTTCAAGCTGCATCTAATGCAAAAAATGCCTTTTGTTGTTTCGATGAAATCATTATGCCGTAGAGCTCAAATCTTTACCTTAGAAACATGGACAAAATCATAAAGACCTCACTGAAATGTGACAAACAAACAAATAAATATCTCCCGTTCAACGTTAGCATGATTTCCCCGCTAGTAAGCGCGAATACAGATTTTTTTGGCTGATTTTGATGAAAAATGCTAATCTAGTCTGGGTTATTTTTAGAGAACAAGGTTAACATTCATAGAAACAATTTCAGAGGTAAAAGGCTAAGACTAAGGTTAAATGGGTTAATAAAGGAATACAGACTGTTCTTGAGAAATATTTGTACAGCCTGACTGGCAGTGCTAATCCTAGGCTAATTTTTAAAGCTACGGCAATAGAGATATCCTGCTGCGAGTACCTGAGCACCTTTTAAAGCCATCCACAGCCATGACAAACGCACAACGTTATGACAGACGATTAAGACTTCGTAACCCGCCAATTTTTTTATAACGTTTAAACGCTTAACCCGGAATCGTCGCCTGAGAGACTTTCCCCTCATGAATTATTCCTTTCATTTGACTTGCCCTTGACCTCATAATGAAGAAATTTCATCCCACAAGAGACGCACAATTGGTAATTAATGAAATTATCAGACGACTCATTTATGTTTCCCGCCGGAGCAATGCACCAAATTGAGGCAAAATCGGCAGATAAAACTAACCCAGATCTGTACCACAGGAATATTGAGAGACCTGACTTTTCCAGCCAAATGTGTCTGGGACACCTAATGTGATTGTGGTATTAGGATACCTGAGTCTTTCAGCCATATGCGGGTCTTTACCAGAATATTAGCACAAATTAGGAGCCATAAATTGTATTGGATGTCTTTCGAAGCAGTAGCATTACATTATCCATTCACTTGACCTAGGAGAAAATCTGTTCCAGCATGATGATGCTCCTGTGCACAAAGCCAGCTTTAATAGGATATATTTTACATGGGTTGGAGTGAAGGATCTCCTGCTATAGAGTTCCGACCTCAACCCTACTAAACACCTTTGGGATAAATTGGAATGCTGACCGGACCACAGGCCTTCTCACCTACATCCGTACCTGACTTCACTAACACCCTTGTGGTTAAATGAATTTCCACAAGCACACTCCACAATCTAGTGGAACATTTTTTCAGAAAAATAGTGGTTACAGCAAATGTGGACTTAATGTTGAATGTAATGCAACTCCCTTATAGTGTATATATACTCTATATTTGGTTTCCCTCAAAAAGGGAAATGTTGATGTCAAGGAGATCAAATTTTACCTCAAAAATCATAAACACCTCACTGAATTGTGACCAAACAAACAAATAAATACTTAAGGTTCCATGTTAGCATGTTAGCATTTGCTAACTCGGCTAGTAAACAGCAACAAAAAGGTATATAGTTAAAGGGTATAATGCTAACATGTTAGCCAAGCCATAGTTGCTATTATAGATCACGTTACAAACACTATTACTCTATATTCGATATATGGAATAGAATTGAATGTTTTTGCTGGAATGTGGAAAATGTTTTTCTTAGCATAGTTTTGTGCGTTTTTTTTTCTTCCTGTGTAGTAAATAGGCACACCGAGGTTGAAGAGCGAGCGGAGTTTAATCGGCAGGTCGATAAACAGTGCTAAGCAGGTGGTCATGAATCAGGACTGGAGAGTAAATGTGGATTGATTAGCCGTACGTATGAAGAAACGCCCCAATCTTGCTGCATTTGATGTCTTTTTTTTATTATGTAATCAACAGAACAAGACACGTGATTGACGTTTAAACATGCACTGTGGCTAAGCCAACAGCGGGAAACAGGAAGTGGCGCCGGTGTCCTCCTGACACTTCTGTACGTCGCAGTATGTTCTCTACTTAGCAACCGTTACCAAGCCGACGCTTTAGATTGTAAATCAATACAAGCAGGAGATTTATGAATCCGGCTCAGCACTGATCGATTTAAAGTGTCCTGATGAGAATCACTTTTATTTCAGTAGCTCACACTGACCTCGAGATTCACTTTATTTACTTGTTTGTTTTTATAATTATTTCTTTTTGTTAAACATGCATGCTGGGAAATTCCTATGATTTAGATTTTGGCATTTTTATTACAAATTATGGTGTTTAAATTCAATTATAAACGATTTAGCAAAACACTGCTTCAGCGCAAAGAGATTTTCTTTATTTTTTGCTTCACTTTGTATATTTAAAAATAAATGGAAATGAAAGAGGTTTCAGTAAAAAAAAAAAAAAAAAAAAAAAAAAAAAAAATATATATATATATATATATATATATATATATATAAAAATATTGCACTATTATTTGATTTATTTTTTTTATAAATGAATAAAAAGGAAAAAAATAATATATATATATATATATATATATATATATATATATATATATATATATATATATATATATATATATATATATATATATAGGGGGGAGTGGTGGCTCCAGCGGTTAAGCCGCTGGGTTGCCGATCGGAAGGTCTGGGGTTCAAGCCCCGGTATCGCCAAGCTGCCACTCTTGGGCCCTTGAGCAAGGCCCTTAACCCTCTATGCTCCGGGGGTCCCTTACGAGGGAAATATCAAGGTCCGTGACGTCGGAGTGACGTGGGGCCGCCTTCCCGTGGGCTCACCACCTGTAGGAGGGACCGTAAGGGACGGTGCTGTGAGGATTGGGCAGCAGTCGAAAGGCGGGGGCCTGCTTGGACTGCTGCCCCCGCGACCCGAATTACGGATAAGCGGGAGAAAATTAATGAATGAATATATATATATATATATATATATATATATATATATATATATATATATATAAACATTATACACAATTATATATGCATATGGGATTAACTAAGCAAATCATTAATATGCTTTTACATGATTGGATTGGTTCGCCGATTAATATGCAATAAGCTGCAACAAGTCATTTCACCCCAACTGATGCAGTTCTCATTTCTTAAACAACCAAGGCATATCCTGTGTTTGTGAAAAAAGATGTTACTCTTTCAGAACAGTCAAATCATTGGCCTGCATCAAAAAGATAAAACTAAGAAGATAGTTAAAAACAAAAATTTGGTTAAAAACTGTCCAATACCGTATTAAAACCTCAAAGAAGGAATGTGATCGGGAAAAAAATTCATAAATTATTGTATTGAACACGATCAGAGATCACTTCAACATTGAATAAAATTACATTGTAAAAAGAAAAATACTATGAATGAATCAAAAAATAACAGAAAAACTCACAGGTATGTTCATAGTCATTTTAAGAGCATTTCCACATGAAAAATGTGAAGAGAACTTAAAAGAATTGGGACTAAACCCCCGTGTTCCCCTAAAAACACTTGTCAGTGAAGCAAATTTGAAAAAAAGGCTTTGATTTGCAAAAAAAAAAAAAAAAGCACTCCAGAGTGATGAGCACATCAGAGTAAGATGGAAGGCGGATGAAATGATGAAACCATTATGCCTTCGTAAGCATTGTATATTATATAATCCTGTAGGGGCAGTGTTTTGATCTGCGGTTGCTTCAATTGGTCAGGTCTTATTTCAGCATCATTATGTTCTTAAAACAAATGAAGTCTGTTGAATAGCTGAATATACCAAAAGGTTACCGGATGGCACGAGCATATTTCTGAGATGACAGTGTCAGGATTTATCAAGCTCAGATTGTGAAAAAGTGGTTCAGGAAGCATGAGACATCCTTTCCGCAAATGGATTGGCCACCACTTAACCCGATTGAGAATCTTTGGTTTGTGCTAGAGAAGACTTTACATAGAGGTCTGGCTCTCCCCTGATCAAATATCTTAGGCGGGGGTGGAACGAATGAAATGCAATGCAAGGAACGTTTGTGTCCTGGTTGCCAGGTGGGATGGATTTCCCCTCGTTCTTGGGACGCACAACGCATATCTGCCCAGTCGCTGCGTCTAATCTTTCCTTGTCTATCTGTTGACTTTGTTGCTGTGGTCCTGAGGATCCCTCTGTTCAGCAATATGTGGTGCTTAAGCAGCTCTTTTTTTTTTTTTTTTTCCCTCGCTTTCTTTTCTTTCGCTTAATCAGAAGCGGCTACGGTTCAATGCTGGAGTGTTTTCCCCCTTTCTATAATAAACAATGCGCTCTACATGTGCACTTGATGTCATGAGTAATTAGATAAAGTGTCAGTTTGTACTCCTTTCTCTTTTTTTCTCAGTGAGTGAGCGAGCAGCGGCTCTGTTTGCACTGCTGTGTGGCTCAAAGCCATTTTTCCCTCTATTGCTGATGTACAGAAATCAATCTGTTCTCTCTTTCTCGCTCTCTATCTCTCTCTCTCTCTCTCTCTCTCTCTCTCTCGCTCTTGATCTCTCCGAACAGCCTTTTAATGTTCCAACACAAAACCAATGAGTCACGTTTCATTTATTCTCCGTGTACGGCTGGATATATTTGGTGGAAAGTCTGTTAAACAACCAGAGATCGCTGCAGTGCAATATTTAAGGACTCTAGCATGACACGCAAATTATAAATCACGCACTCGTCCCAAATTACAATGAATCCATTTGCGCTATCGATCCCCACCCTTCTTCTCGGTTATCTAGAATTATTAGCATGGCTAGTCCATAAGGAGCGTATCGCTAATGTTAATTGTGAATTATGTGCGTGCGCTAATAGCAAACAGTAGCATGGGATTGTAGTAAAAAGCTAAGTGGTCCATCAATAAGTGCACTGGAGAGACATGAATATATTTAGACCGGGTCATCGAAAAATGACTTAAGAATAAATTGACACCCCTGAAACTTTTTGTAGAACATCTTCACCTGTTAGACCAATTCTACGAAGGACAAATTCCCAAATTGATCTTGATGTGGTTTAAGAGTTGAGTAGACCAATCCTTGATCCATTTGTCGATTTATCATGAGTCATGTGGGGACAAAAGTGTCCTAAGATGAATCAAGTCAAAAAACTGGAAAAATCTGGTACTTTCTGTGCACATTAGGGATAAAAAAATACATCATAAAGATGGTTTTGACCAAATAATCAGCGCAGTTTGATTTCCACAAGGTGTTCAGTGGTTCAATTTTGTTTTCATCAAACTTTAGAATCTTTAGCAGCCACCTGCTCTTTTGTTCCATCAAGCTTTTAGAAGGTTCACTTTCTCACAGGTTCTCCAATTTCCAAACAGGACCTTCAGGGTTTTAGTTCTTAGACACATCCATGACTAAAAGGCTAATAGTAGAACACATTATGGAAGCTAATAACTTTTAATTATCCTAGAAACCATGACAATCCCATCGCCTCTGAATCCACCATGACCCAAGATAAACTGGTTACTAAAGATGAACGAATGAATTAAAAATTTCAAGTAAAACTGAGATTTCTTTATTCCTTTATTTAATTCCGGCCACTGTAAAGAGTTCCCTCTAGTGGGACAACCAAAAGAAAATAAGAAGGTTGTTGAGGTAGAAAATTTTACAAGGACTGGAATTCCAAGTTAAACTGAAATTACATAAATGTTAAAGCAACCCAAACACACTTTGATTCTAAACTATGAAGTATTACGGCCATGTCCACACAAATTCTTTTCACAATTAATTTTCATTTATTTTGTTTTATAGCCTTTATTTGTCACATATACATTACAGCACAGGGAAATTCGTTTTTCGCATATCCCAGCTTGCTCAGAATCTGGGGTCAGAGTGAAGGTCAGCCATGATACGGCGCCCCTGGAGCAAAGAGTGTTAAGGGCCTTGCTCAAGGGCCCAAAAGTGGCAGCTTGGCGATATCCTCGTCCTTCCGATCAGTAACCCAGTGCCCTAACCACTGAGGTGGGGGAGTGTCTGTATTTCTTTCCATTTTAGTCGTCCATCCCCACTGAGATGGCATTGTTCAGTTCGTTTCAGTGTGGATGAGCAACTTTTGAAAAACGTTTCAAAATGAAACTTTGGCAACGGAGCGTTTTTTTAGATGGGAACCATTTTTAAATGTATCTGGATGAGTGTAGACGTAGCCATAGACTTAATGAGGTCAAAGCAGATCTTGCTATTCAGAATTCTTCAGAGTTTGGTCATCAATAAATGTGGACAAGAACCACATGCTTTCACAGAAACTGGATGTTCAACTGATAGAGCAGATAACCAGCAAACCTTAATCCAATCAGATTGCAGACTTCAAGATTCTGAAAACTGTGACCAGAAAAGTGTCCAAAACAATATCATAGCAGAATCAACAAATGGGTTTATCTGCAGGTTTCACAAATGTAGGACTTTTTAAGACCATTAAGAATTAAATTTAAGACCTGTATAACAACATGACAAACACACCCAAATCCGTTGTGAGCAACTGGTCTTTACCGAGCTCTAAATTCGTTTATTTTTTTCAAGCCAAGTATCGCTAAACTTGCACTTTACGGCTAGCTGAAAAACAAAATCCGTTTCACATTTGTGGTACAATTCGAGAAAGAGATTCGCTCCAATAACAGAAAGCTGATTGGCTATTCGGAAAACGAAGACTTTTGCAAAGCCTCAAATTTTGATGATTAAATTTGACTATTATTTGACTCCGCAGAAAACTCCCTGTTTATTGGTCAAAGGGTAGACAGAAAGCATCCGTGCCTGTATATTGCCTGTCCATTTATCCATAGATCCATATGGTAACATAAGCTTCTCGGGATATCTGCGTTTACTCTCCTTTATTTGTTTCTGATTTGCTTGTACACTGTTAACAAGCCCATCTGCTGCACGCTAATTAAATTGCGCGTTAAACGCGCTACATCGTACCGTCGCCTGCTGTATGGTGCCAGAATGCGTCACGGCGAACAACGTCAGAGAGTCGAGAACCAGAGAACTGGCTTTATGATGATCTTTAAAGTGGATGTCGTATTAAACTGTGTACGAACACCATATCTATTGGACCATCTGCAGCTCCAAACATGAAACACAAATCCCAAGGAGATGAAACAAAATCAGAACTACAGACGTGTCTCACTCTTTCTCTCTTTCTCTCTCTCTCTCTCTCTCTCTCTCTCTCTCTCTCTCTCTCTTTCTCTCTCTCTCTTACTCCTGTCTACTCTCTGCTTTGTTAATGTTTTTTTTTTACCCCATCCCACAGTGCGATATACATCTCGTTAATTCTTGCCTCGCAGCATGTTTCAAAACATCCAACCTTTTTCATCTCGCTCTCTCTCCCTTTATCCATCACTGACGCTTCATTAATTTTTATCAGGCCAGCCGATAAATAATTAGTCATAGGCATCTTAGATAGGGAACAGAACATTGCAGAGAGTGCTGTCAGTGCCAACAAAGTGCAGTCTAAGCGTTTCTGTGTGCATGCCTTATTTATGGTTCTCCTCATTACATTGTTCACAGGGGAACGATGTTACGGCGACCGTTACAGAGCCTGAAAGAATCGCATCTGGGAATGGCACGTTAAAAAAAAAAAAAATCTACTTTCTGATCCAACCTTAGAGCACAAGCCTACAAATAGAACAAAGCTAAAAGAAGACCTTATACCATGTACAATCCAGAGTTAAATTGCCTTTCATTCTTTTGCTAATTATTTCTCAGTAACGTGATTGCAAATTTAAAAAGATGGGAGTCATTAAGCTTGTTTTTCCTAAGGCCTAAATTTTCTTACCTTCTTACTCATTTCCTGTAACCTGAGGTCTCTTATCCTACTTCTTGAAATTCACTTTCTTTTAGCCTTAGGCTCATAGTCTTAGTCTCGAATCTCCTACAAGTGTTCCTTTAGCCTTGAATTTCTAAACTCACAGTGATGTTCTTTATTTTTTTATAACTCCTACCAACAATCCATTTTAGCACTTTAGATTACTTCCATCGCATCTTTATCCCCTGCAAATCTACAATCCCAAATCCAAATGATAAATACTGTTAAATGTAAACCCCATGGTCCCTCTCACCATTTTC
Organism: Silurus aristotelis; assembly: GCF_946808225.1. Classification (NCBI taxonomy): domain Eukaryota; kingdom Metazoa; phylum Chordata; class Actinopteri; order Siluriformes; family Siluridae; genus Silurus; species Silurus aristotelis. The sequence goes on from NC_139593.1 coordinate 19,217,127, forward strand.
CTAGACTACACCTCATTTAGTCTGCTTACTAACCCTTGACACATGTCCCCAACCCCCAAGTTTTCAGCATGAGTTTGTCCATTTTTAAAGCGAAAGTCCCTCCCTGACCATTTTGTCTGGTTTCCAATAGTTTAGTACAGTGGTCCCCAACCCCAGGGCACCAGTCCATGGGTCAGTTGGTACCAGAGGCCCACAGAAAGAATACATAACTAACATTATTTCCGTTTTATTTCTTATCTGATTCTGAACGATGTATTATTTTGGAAAATTACCAGATTCTCTCCTCCACATCTGTCTATGACTCACTCTTGATGCATGTCAAGATGCCTCGGTCACATGACTTACCTCCATCCGCTACCTTCTTAAAGGGGCTCCGGCCGCTAACACATAATACATTACCGCTAAATTCAAACCCCCCAGTGAGCAAAATGAAAAAAAAAAAAAAACAACGCAGTGGATTCACGTTTATTATTATTATTATATTTAAAAAACACCAGTTTTATGGTCGTATCGTTTTATTTTGTTATATTTATCCGACACACCTTAAAGGCCGTTCCGTGAAAAATATTGTCCGACATTAATCCGGTCGGTGGTGCAAAAAAGGTTGGGGACCACTGGTTTAGTACATACAAAAGACACCAGTCCCTCAGCCCAGTCCTTTAGCTATGACTCATTTAGTATAGCCTAAAACCAAATTTCATTGAGCCTGGTTGTTACTTCAAGTCTGTAATGTAATGTAAGTAATGAATGGCCATTTGGTGGCTCCCGAATGAGGACAAGTTCCCTTTTGAGTCTCTGAAGGTTTCTTCCTCATGCCATCTCAGGGGTGTTTTACATTGTCACAGTCACCACTGGCTCGTTTATTTGGGGGACATTTAAAATTATAAGGAACAAACTAATAGGCACCAAACTTATACATTTTTTAGACAACTTTCTCTTTTTGAGACAAAGTCCATTGTTAAAAATGGTATACAAATGAATTGAAGTCTCTGGTCCTTTAACCTTAAACCCTGATTTATAAAGTCCTATCCAAATTCCAAAAGTCACAAAGCCTGGTCCTGTATCTCTAAGTTCCTTACCCCTGAATCCTTCAGTGCACACCAACATCCCCCAATTATAATTGTTTGTCCTTAGTCCCATAGGCTACATCTAAACTAATCTGGATACATTTAGAAAATTGTATTTTCATCCAAAAACGCTCCACACTTTAATTTTCAATCGTTTGACAAAAGTCGTTCTTTCACGCTGATGCATTTTTTTCAAACTGCGTCATTTCGAAATTAATGTAATTTAATTTAGCGATGGCTAAAATCGCTTTTCGAAAGCCTACGTCCGCACTGCGACTCGAAAATGCTTTTTAAAGTGTATGCACTTCGGAGAGCGCTTTCAAATAAGTTATGTTTTATTATGTAGCTACTTAATTGTTAGCTACGTAATTATTTAGCCCTTACGAATTTAATTGACTTCGCTGGTCCTGGAGTTCCTCATGGATCAGCCACATCTCCTAACCCTTTCCATTTTACCTTGGGTCAGTTGGTTTGGCTTTTAAACCTACAGTTCCTTATCACCAAAGTCTCTTAGTCCCAAAGTCATCCCTGTCCTTATATGGTCCCACCTTTCTGTTGTCCCTGTTCTTTCAGTTCTTTAACACGTTTTTCCCATCTTTTTGCATAGGTCTGTTCTTGGACATGAGTAATTTTCCTGTCACAAATATTGCTTTTAAATGCAGAACACTGGAATTGTGATTTAATATAGCTATTTGTCCTTTCCAAAGACACCCGAGCCTTCGCCCCCGAAATCTGTGTGCTCCACTAAACTAAGAAAGCTTTTATTTTAGTTTGTACACCGAAGTGGTTTTATTCCTTCATCCTCTCTCTCAGTGTAGGTGATTTTTCTTCTTCTTCTTTTTTTTGTTTGTTTGTTTGTGTAAGAAGCTGATGTAGTGTGTGTGGGCGTCTCCTCCCTGCTGAGTGTCAGTTCTAATAAAACCGAACACACTGAGACGTTTATTCAGGACATCAGTGGCGTCTCATCCATAAACACGATTGTGTATTGAGTCACTGTGCATCTGCGCTTCGGCATTAAGGCCATGTTCATGTTTCTGGAATTGGATTTCTCCTTCGTCATGCATTCGTTTTGTGCGCCGCTGCTGACTGAACGATTTTTTTTTTTTTATCCGGCTGCCTCCTCGTCAGTGGGCAACAGAGCAATGGCTCTCCTGTAATTCGACAGAAAAATGGGTCGACCTGTAACAGTTTTACCGACTTAATCTGTTCCCTATACAAAAGCACCCACAGGATAAGTCAGGTGTACACAAATCTTTTGCTAACAGCAAGCAAGTGTGAAAGTTCAACAATGATCCTGCTACTACTGTAACGCAAGATTGCACATTTCCAAAGAATTGCAAACTTCTTGGTCAGTTGAAATGTCATTTTAGCTCACTCAAAAGCATTCAAACTTCTTCGCTAATTACCCAGTAGCCTGTGACAGTTTGACTGTTGCATTTAAGGTCTCAGTTTTTAAACAAATAGAACTCTTGCAACATACAAACCATAAAAAAATAATAAATAAATAAAGTTAGTGAGCTAAAAACATCAAGATAGTTAGCTAGCACAACCTTACATATCATCCTGCTAGCTAATTAGCCAGTTTGTTGGCTTAGTGCCTAATGTGCTTACATTGCAGCCTGCCAACTGCATCTAACTAAAAAAATACAATAAAATTAAATTAATAAATAATGGTAAAGCATTAAAATGCAAATTACATAAGAGTTATATTATAGACTTGTATTATTATTTTTATTGTCAGTATTGGTAGTAGCATGAATCATCATCTTTTTTCGGCTTCTCCCATTAGGGGGCGCCACAGCAGATCATCCCTCTCCATACCCCCCTGTCCTCCACATCTGCCTCTTTCAACCCAACTACCTGCATGTCTTCTCTCACCACATTTATAAACCTCCTCATTGGTCTTCCTCTTTTCCTTCTTCCATCCTCAGCATTCTCCTACCGATATACCCCATGTCCCTCCGCTGAACATGTCCAAATCATTCTCAACCTGCTCCCTACTCTCACCACAAATAACAATATCATCTGCAAACATCATAGTCCACGGAGACTCCTGTCTGACCTTGTCTGTCAACCTGTCCATCACCACCGCAAACAGGAAAGGACTCAGAGCCGATCCTTGATGCAGTCTAACCTCCACCTTGAACCAGTCTGCTGTTCCTACTGCACATTTACACACTGCTGTCACAATGTCCTCATACATGTCTTTATTTGTCTTTACTCATTTAATCAATTTTCTTGTTCAATTCAATTTTTGTTCATGCCCTCTTCAATTCGTTTATGTGTTTGTCTATCTGTCTGTCTTTCTATCTATCTTTATGTATTTATTTATCTATTTTTTATTAGATTTTTGTGTTCTCAGGTTTGTTTAAGAGGAATTTATATTCCTCTATTTATTTATTTATTTATTTATTTATTTATTTATTTATTTATTTAATTAATTAATTATTTATTTATTTATTTGTCTTCGCTTGTTTAATAGATTTTCTACAGTTTCTTTGTTTATTTATTAATGGATTTGTTTGCCTATCTATCTATCTATCTATCTATCTATCTATCTATCTATCTATCTATCTATCTATCTATCCATCCATCCATCCATCCATCCATCCATCCATCCATCCATCCATCCATCCATCCATCCATCCATCCATCCATCTATATTAATTATTTATTTATGTTTATTTATATATATATGGGCGTGAAGTGCCATTTAGTCATGTGACTTACTCCAAAACAGAGAGCACATTACTTTCCAGCATGTCTCCCTTCACTAGAGACAAAAGTCCCATTTTCTTTCTTGCACAAGGACGAAGAGACTTTTTCATTTCTCGTCGTTATATAATACATTTATTTATTTTTTTGTACATTTTCTTTGCCGATTGTTAAAAACTTTTTTGACTCTCACCTTCAAGTTTTTTTTTTTTCTGCTAAGGAAATTAAAAAGAATCTTCTTGAAGATGAGTGAGAGGTGTAAATCAGCGGGTTTATATCCGGGTTGTGTTTATACCGAAGAGATTGTGTGTGCGTGTGTGTGTGAGTGTGTGTACGTCATTACTATTTAACGAGGCAGGATGAAAATTAACGAGGCGCTCGTACACTCGCCGACTTCCTCCTGTTTCTCGTTGCAATAATGATTTAGAACGTTATGAGTAAAAGTCCAGGATGTTGTGTCTGATAATAAACATTTCATTTAATGAACCTGGGCATCTCATTAATATTTATATGGCTGCATTAATATTAATATTAATATTAATTAACGCTGCTTTGTTAAAATTGCTATTATAAACATGGTATCTGTACGCTTTTGACAGCTCTCTTCTCCAATTGGCAATGGACAATTTGTCAGGTTGCAATTTCACACTGTTGAAGTGCAAGATTCAGGCTGTGGGTTCTCCTTCCCGTTCTTACGGTGGTTCTGATCTCAATAAGCAGTCTGAGAAATTGACATTATATACCAAATCTGAACATTTCCTTCATTTCAGGAGTGTGAAGTTTTGTATGATTATAGTTTCATCTGATTCAATTTAGAACTTCTCATTCCACATTTAGTCCCCATTTTGGTGTTTTAATATCTCCATTTTTCTGGGAAGAAGTTCCACATCTTCTTTTTCTTTTGGAGGGTGATTGTGGAGTTTTGTGCCCATTCAGATACATGTGGTGAGGTGAGGAAGCCTGGGGGTGCAGTCAGCATTCCAATTCATCCCAGAGGTATTAAATAGGGTCGTAGCTCTATAGCAGATCTTCCACTCCAACCCATTGTTTAACAGATCTTTGTGCACAGGGGCATTTCATGCTGTGGAACAGGTTTGGAACTCCTGGTTCAAGTGAATGGAAAATGTAATACTACTGCAGCCAAAGCCTCCACCTTTTGGGGAAGAACATCATCTGGCTGGGAAAAGCCCTAGTCCATATCTTGTATAAATTAATTATTCATTGTGGTTCCCTGACATTGACCTGGGTTACATTCTGTTTTCTTTTTTTGCAAATTATTTACATATGTTAATGCTTTTCTTTCCTTTCTTTACGTTGTAATCTTGTTTTTTTTCCCCTTCTGTGGTGTAATGTTTTTGTTTTGGGTTTTTTTTATCTTTATTTATTTATTTATTTATTTATTTGTATTTCCTGATTTTTTTTTTATTATTATTATCTTCGGATAATATGCTTGAGGTCAATCTATTTTTTATTTTTTCCCTCTCTACCATTTCTTTGTGTTGTGAAGGTTTTTATTTATTTATTTATTTCATTATTTTTGTTTATTTATTTTAGAAGGCTAAAATTCATTCATCATTCATTCATTCATTTTCTCCCGCTTATCCGTAATTCGGGTCCCGGGGGCAGCAGTCTAAGCAGACCCCCGCCTTCGACTGCTACCCAATCCTCACAGCACCGTCCCTTACGGTCCCTCCTGCAGGTGGTGAGCCCACGGGAAGGCTGCCCCACGTCACTCCGACGTCACGGACCTTGATATTTCCCTCGTAAGGGACCCCTGGAGCATAGAGGGTTAAGGGCCTTGCTCAAGAGCCCAAGAGTGGCAGCTAGGCTAAAATTATTTTTTTAATATACTTTCTTTTGTAATAATTTTTTTAATATACAGTACATATTCTTTAAATTTGTCTTTTTCTTTGGTGTCCTGAGGTTAAATTCTTTTCTTTTTTTTTTTTCAACCTTTTTTGTTATTACGATTATATACAGCAAAGTCTAAGTCTTATTTATTTCTTTATTTCTTTCTCCAGAAATTTGTATTTTTCTTGATATCTTTTAAAAATATATATTTTTATTTCAATATGCATGAGGTAAAAAAAATGTTGTTGTTGCTTTTTTCATACTTTTTTGGTTTTTGCAATTCCTTCTGTTTTGGAAAGTTTGTATCGTTTTATTTATTTATTTATTATTGTTTATTTAATTTTTTTATTCGTGAATTTTATTTATTTTAATATTTTGGTAGCTTTTTTTAGGCTCAATTTATTTCTTTTTTTCTCAGGGTTTTTTTTTTTTTTTATTTAACTTTTTTTAGATATATTTTTAGCCTCTTTTTTGGTGTCTCTTTTAGGTTTTTTTCCTCAGTTTTTCTCCTTGATATTTTTGAGGTTTTAATTTCCTTTTTTTTTGTAATTTGTTATTACCCCAGGGTTGGTAATTATTTAATTTCATGAAGTGGAGTCAAATTTAGTTTCCTTCACCCCGACTCCTCGCTCACTGTGCACTTGGTTACCTTAGCAGCTGTTTCTCGTTGCTGTCCATCTGTTAAGGGTTTTGTTTGTGCGCATTGTTGATTCCAGACTCATTACTTTCCCCTCCACTGTTTATCTGCTATTGTTCTTTACGCTAATGTGTATGTTCACGTCCAACCAGTGCAGGGTTTCACCGAGCCGAGAGGAAAAACCGAGAAGGAAAAGGGTTGTGTCCCAGTTAGTCCTGTGTCCTGTGGGGGGGGTCCTTACTGAAGAACCTTCACCTTTAATGAGCAACATACGGAGGTTTAGAGTGCAATTCATCTTCTGTTACTGAGGGCTTTGTAATCTCTTGGAAGCCTGCTATACAGCTTATCCTGCAAATAAGTGAGAAGTGTTTCCGGGTTTATTATCCTCAATATCGCTGCGTCTTATTGCAGAGATATATTTTATATCCAGTCCTTTCTGAAGGTATTGGAGTTTTTGCTAGACACTGAAGACATTTGGGTTCCAGATCAAAAAATAACTACGAGGCGATAGAACAGAATTCGATTCTGTGCAGTTAAGGGCTTTACGAGAATGGGGAGCACCTTGAATAATAGACTCTTACAAAAAGAGTGAGTGTGAATCTTGAAAGCCTCACCAGTTACTACACGGACCTGCAAATCTTCAGATGAGCAAATCTTGATTATGAACAAAAGACTCATTGATTCCTACACTGAGTCGATGAATGAACGACATCCAAAGGCATATAATTGTGTGCTTCCAACCTGGTGTTAACCGGTCAGCTGTCACTTTTTGTGTATATATTATCGTTCTCCTATGATCATTATGCACAAGTTGCTGAAAGACATTTTCAGGGGTTGAGCTCGTTGAAGATCTTCCTGATCTCCCGGCGTCTTCTTGTGATGTTCTTCCGCTCTTCACCTCACGTGCCGTTTAAAACGCCTCGAACTACTCGTTGCAGCATCACTGTATGTCATGTCGAAACGCAGATTTGCTCAGTTTTACACGGAAGTTCACGTTTGCACTTTGTTCTAACTTGCAGATCGTGATGAAATCGCAGACATGGTAACTCACCAGTTTTTTTTCAAAATCATTTTGAGACCACCTCGTACACACACACACAGAGGTCCCCATGTCCGATTGTTTTTATCGATAGTCCACTGAGGCAACAATTCTTGGCAAGCCACATCTATAGAGCCATCAGGTTTCCTAAAGGCTCCACTAATAACAGTGGACATAATAGCCATATTCTTCTTGTAAGAGGTTATTAATCAAGGCCTTCCCTCCGTCTTCTAATGGCCTTAATTAAACGTAATCAATTTGTTTAGCGACAAGTGTGTGTACATATGTACCCTGATTTATGGCTCCAGCATTTGGAGAGCTTAGCTATTTGGGTGCTGGCCATTTTTAAAGGAAATTGAGCACCTCTTTCCCCCCTCTTGGTGTAAATTTTGGTGTCAGGATACTGTGAGCCAGTTGCATTCTTAGCTCTTTCACACTTTTCATTTGAAGAATATTTGGACATTTTGAGAGAAAAAATTGTATTTAAAAAATGGCTGATGTCAAACCGATTTTTTTATTATAATTTTTTATGAATTTTATACTGCTTCAGGATAAAAGTTTTATATATATAAAATTAAAAATATATATATATTACTATATATTTTTTTAAATACTGTTTTATTTTATATAATTTTAATTTTAATTTTTTTTATAATAATTATTATTATTATTGCTGTTGTTGGTATTTGTTTACATTTTTTTGAAGTGTGAATTTTGAACTTTTTGAATTTTGTCATTTATTTTATTTGAAATTTTTACTAACCAAAGTAGCTAAAAAAAAAAAAATTCTTCTTTTTTTCTGTGATTTATTTTCAACAAAATCTTAATTTTTTTTTAACAAAATGGCTGGAAAAGAGAAAAAAAGAAATAATGATAAAATATCATTTTTGAATATCTGTATTTTTTACACAATCAATACAACATAAAAGTTTTTTGCCAATATGAGCAGTACAGTATTGTCTAAATATTGCTTAAGAGGGTGTAGGAAAAAACACAATCTGTTCCCACACTGCTTTTATACAGACAGAGGGTTTGTAGATACTTAACAAAAGTTGTGGAACCTGGAAGAATTGTTAGCGTCAGCGTTTAAATTTACTTCTGCTGCTGCAGAACATCTGGAAGTTGTTAAGCGGTTACTTCTTATCTAAAAATAAAAAAAGGCACCTATGGCAGTTTATTGCTTACCTTTGTACTGTTACTTTTTTGTACCATTTTGGGTTATTTACTGGACTTAAGTTAGAAGAAATAAAAAAATAAGTTTACCTTCTGACTCATAGTTTTTTTTAGCTACAAAGGGTACAGATATAATAGACGAGTTCAAAACTTATTTATTATTTTTACTTAATTCACAAAGGAAAACATTTCAAGGCCTTTGTTGTAATTTTTTCAAAATGGCGGAGTTTAACATCATGTCTGAGGTAAATCTTTTGTTAGTCGCAATGCCTTATAACTAACTCAATCATCAAGCTTGCAGCTTTATACACCCAAAACCTGAACCCAAACAAACACCAAACACGGGGCAGTTCATTTGGTTTTAGTTCGATTGTAGAGGTCAGACGCAGTCCAACAACTAACCAAGTGTCTACATCCATGAAACATGTTGTGTCTGAAGCAGAAAATGGCTGCTGTTAACTTTAGCCTGTCTCTAAACGAGCAGCGTGCTGTGTGTGTCCCGGTCTTCAGGGGGTCGTTTTCTTTATTTGCAGCCGGAGATGTTCACAGCACAGACTTCCCGCTCTCCTGCATGCCGAACGATTCCGGACACGGCCACTTAGCCGAGCTTGACCTTCACATCCGAGCAGAACAGCGAGGCGCGTAACAGCGGCGCGGGCGAGTCGAAATATCCGCCGAAATTAAGAAGCTTCACGCGAGGAGATTAAGGTTCTCGATTCGCCTGGAATCCTTTTCAAGTATGTGACATTTACATGCTGCAAAACAGCCTTTTTTTCTAAAAGATAATTTACATTTATTTATTTTTCTATTGCCTTTCCTTGAGCAGACAGGAGGAAGTGAGTTTTCCATAACGGCCAGCAATTTATTTTTATTCATTTACTTCTTATTGCTATTTGCTATAGTTAAAACATAAAAATTTCATTATGTGGTGTTTTTTGTTTTTTTTGTTCCCATGCAACGGTGATAATCTGAAGATTCTTGAAGAATGAACAAAAGACTTTGACCTAGCAAATACTTAAATGTACAAATGTTCCACTTTATTTTCATTGAATAATCCTCGCTTAGCATGTATAACAGCGTCTTAGCATCTGGACAGTTTGTTGTGCTGGAGATTTCTTTCTGACTTTGTGATCCAGTTCATCCCAGAGCAATTCAATAGGATTTAGGTGCAGTGACCAGGCAGCCCACTCCATGATATATACCACTCATATCACTCCAACCCACGCTTAACAACGCTTACAGAGCTCAGACGTACGCTTCGGTCTATCGTCTCGTTGTATGGCGAATGTCGATTCCAATGAGCCGCAGTCCAGACGGATTTGCATGGTGGCCATGTTGGTTTCTTTCACCCGGAAAAAGTCTCCAACGTTCCCTGCTCCAAAAAAAAATAAACCCAAACCAAAAAGCTTTCACCTCCATATTTGACTGTGGGGGTGATTCAGTCTGATCACATCATCTATCCCATTCCGCAAGATCATAAAGCAATATACAAATAAGCAGACGAGTTTTATTTGCTATTTTAATGCTGATACACATTTGATTGTCTTAAATCCAAAACGCACTACAAACCATCATCTCTCTTTGATAGAACAAAATTGAAATATAATAATGAAATTCAAATGGGGGGGGGGGGGGGGGAGAAACATGACCTAGTTGGATATGTATTTATTTATTGTGAATTTTTAATTGTCAAAAAGAAAGAAGTGACAGAAACGATTTATTTTTAAGAAAGGGAGGGGGGGGGGCAGAAAAATGACAGTAAGAGGCAACAAAGAACAAAGTAAGAAAGAATAGAGGAAATAACATGGCTTTTGAGAATAATGCAATAATGTTAGAATATGTATGTATGTATGTATGTATGTATGTATGTATTTATGTATATAATAGGTATGTATGTAAGTAAATAATGAGATAAATATAGGGAAAAAACGAGAACATGTAATATTTTGATCGTGTCCTATAAATGGTATGATTGGTGTGTAAGTGAATTGGGGCTCTGTGCTGCTTATGGCTGCAGTGTAGCTGTGGTATATGAATAGGGATGATTGAGTAAGGAAGGTGAAAGAGATGTGCACATATAAATATATATATATTTATAATATTTAAAATTCACCTCAGAGCTAAAAATAGCCTCTCCGCCTCAGTGCCATCTGCCATCCATCATGGCGGACAGGACGTTCATTCAACGGGGACAGTGGCGACTAACCGTTCCACCTCGTCCTCTAGCGCCTTTTCTCTTCGCGTTTATCTCGCCGTGCTCTCGGGAGCGTCTTTAATAAAAAATACGCTGTGATTTCAGTGACAGTTAGCTGAAGCTCTGTGACACACGAGACGCCGAGTCAGCGCTAGTCAGATTGTTTTGTTCTTTTTTTTTCTCCCCCAGATTAAAAGAAACCGGGCGCGAATTTCTATTAGATTTGTATATTTTGACAGGAAATAAAGAAGAAAAAAAATAGTGCTGAGCATGCGATTCGCACTACAAAACGGCTGTGAATCAAAGTGCTTAGCAGCTTCAGTACTAGCAAACACAAAGCCATTTCAACTTGAATACACAATCAAATCACAAGCTAGCGGAATTTGTGTAAATAGAAATGTTAGCTACAAAGCTAACTAACCAAAGACTAATTATGTATGTTGGGAAAAAAAATACAGTAGCTAGCTTTTCTTAGCTTGCAAGCTTATACAGACATCTTTTAAATGACCACTGGTGAATTATCAGGCTAGTTAATTAGCATGTAAGCTAGTTTGAGAAGTAATGAGAAGAAGTTAATTTAGCGTGTAATTTAGGACACATTCACAGTGAACTATTGATAGGGTTTATGTGGACTTTATAGTGAAGGGGGGTCCAGCAAGGGTCCTTCAAATAAGCCAACACCAGTCTCTCAAATGACTTCATGACCACAGATGTTTCAATAGATGACACTGCAGTCATTTACCTCATTAATGATAGTGATGAATCTGCATTCAGAAGTGAGGTTTAGCAGCTGGCTGTCTGGTACAGTCATAACAACGTAGAGCTTAACACACTCAAAAATAGTGGAGATGATTGTGGATTTCAGGAGAAACCCCCCCTGCTCTCCCCCACTCACCATCATGAACACAACTGTGGCAGCAGTAGAGTCATTCAGATTCCTGGGCACCGCTATCTCTCAGGGACTGAAGTGGGACAATCACATCGACTCCATTGTTAAAATGCCCAACAGAGGACGTACTTGAGTCAACTGAGGAAGTTCAACCTGCCACAGGACCTGCTCAAACAGTTCTACTCAGCCGTCATCGAGTCTGTCCTGTGCACATCGATAACTGTCTGGTTTGGGCTAAGCTACACAATCAGACATCAGGAGACTACAGAGGGCGATTATTGATGATCCCCTGCCCAGAGGGAGAAAAAAGGGCCCAGAAAATCACCCTGGACCCCTCACAAACAAGCCATATGCTTTGTGAATTTTTGCCGTCTGGCCGACGCTACAGAGCACCGAGGTCTTATGTAGTAAATATGAAAGTGTGATTTGAGACACATCCATGTGGACTTATCATGGGTGTGTGGATTGGGACATGCCAACACTAAACTGTTGATCATCTAGTATGTAGTCTATATAGAAAATAAGGTGTGTGTGTGTGTGTGTGTGTGTGTGTGTGTGTGTGTGTGTGTGTGTGTGTGTGTGTGTGTGTGTAGACTATGTATTGAATGGAACAAGTAGTTTGGGACACACCCATACTGACCTGAATATGGTGTTCATTTGGACTTTATAGGTAATATACCTGTAGTGTGTGGTTTGGTCTGATAATGGTGTTTATGGGGACTCCATTGTGAGTTGCAATCCACAATGGATTGCTGATGATTTTAATTTGGATTATATAGAGAGTGAGGTTTGGGGTTTGGGACATGTCCACAATGGCACAATAATGATTTTTATTTGGATTACATAGGAAACAGGGTATGGGATTTGGGACACATCCACAGTGGATTGCTGATGATATTTATTTGCATTATATACAGGGAGAGGGGTGTGGGGTGTGGGACATGTCCACAGTGTATTGATGATGGTATGTATGTAGACTGTGTAGTGGATGGAGCAAGTAATTTGGAACACACCCATAGTGACATGAAAATGGTGTTTATTTGAACTTTATAGGGAATATACCTGTAGTGTGTGGTTTAGTCTGATAATTGTGTTTATGGGGACTCCATAGTGAGTTGCAATCCACAATGGATTATGAATGAATTTGGATTATATAGGGAGTGAGGTGTGGGGTTTGGGACACGTCCATAGTGCCACAGTGGATGGTGTTTATTTAGACTATATAGTCTTATAGGAATTGTGCTTTGGGACACATCCACCCTGGACTGATGATAGTGTTCATTTGAAGTATATAGAGAATGAGGTGGGTGGTTTGGGACACGTCCACTGCGCCACAGTGCATGGTGTTTATTCGTAGGATAGTGTTATAGGAAATGTGCTTTGGGACACATCCAGGTGAAAGATTTCAGGAAGTTTTTCCTTTTTTTTTTTTCCTTTCCAGAATCGGATATTACACACACTTCTCAGTTTTAAATGGCAGCCAAGAGACTTGGCCACTCTGGCCTTCAAAATGTAGATTTTCTTTTCCGCTATAAATGTCAGGCCTCAGCTGGCGAGCCGCGTACCTTCGGAGAACCTCAGCTATATTTTGTACATAATAAGCTCTAACTTCAGATTTGTAGCCTCGTTTATATCGAGTTTTCCAGGTGAAGTTTCCTTCTTTTTTTTTTCTTTTTTTATTGTTTATCTTTTCCAACTCTCATATGGCAGTACACTTCGGGGAACCAGTAAATAATTATTACATCGAAAATATGGCATAATTGGTCTCACAGTCGAGAAGGAAGTGTGTGTTAACAAGGCATCATGCCAGAAGGAACAATGATTAAATTTATAACATCTTCCCCGGCAAATATTTTTAGAAAGGTTGCAGCGTGACACTTGGCTCAGTTAGTCTCCGAGGGTGAACTTTCTCAGTACTCATCAGCGAATCCATACACGTGAAAGCACCACGCATTAGTGACTGCGGACTAATAAAGTGAAGGTGCAGTGTGTTTCTGTAACGACCCACAAAAGCAGTGTGAGAAAGGTCATCACTGCGATACACTCTGAAATACTTTCTGAAATGAGCATGAATAAATACCAGTGTCCATTATATCAGCTGTTATTAGACTAAAAAAAGGACCAATGTGCATGTAGAAAAGAGAAAGAAAGAAAGAAAGAAAGAAAGAAAGAAAGAAAGAAAGAAAGAAAGAAAGAAAGAAAGAAAGAAAGAAAGAAAGAAAAACTTAGAATATAAAGTAATTAAAATAATTTTTTTACATTTGTAAAATAAGAAAGAAAAAAAGAAAGAAAGAAAGAAAGAAAGAAAGAAAGAAAGAAAGAAAGAATATGCGGATAATGAATGATAGTGGAAAAGTAACAAGAAAAGCACATAGTAATGTCTGGACAAATGAACAAAAAAGAAAGGAAGGAACAAAAAACGAATAAAAAAAATAATGGAAGGAAGTTATCATTTATGGAAAAGGGATCAGAGAAGGCAGGAAGGACAGACAACAGAAAGAAAGAAAGAACACTTAGTTAAATTAAGAGAATAGGAATGGAATTGATTACCCACCAATCTATCAGCAATTTTTTTTTTTTATGAAAAAGTTTCACCCTTTAAATTGAAAGAATAAATAAATAATGAAAAATGGCGTGCTGCAGCAGACTGAAATTCCCTACAAAAGCACATCTAAATAAAAGGCAGTAATTATAATTGATAAATGATGGAGAGAGAGTTAAGAGGAGAAGATGTGAGATTTGGGACACGAGTGTCTCAGTCGGCTGTGTTTTATATCACTTCGGTCGCACTTCAGAGAGAGAAAATTGCCCATTTGGTTATGATGGACGGCGAACATAAATGTCTCGGAAACCATTTGGAAACAAACAGGCGATAATGGAAGCACACGGTGATGACGATCGGTTCGTTTTCTCATTTTCTAATGCCCGGGTTCTAGATGCTCGAGAAGCAGACAGAACAATACGTGCATGATTACAAAACAATTCTGCTCCAATTACATCTCATTAGAGTTCGGAGGTAGCAATTAATAAAGGGATGATGGGATACGCTGGGTTTGGACTGTCTGGAATGGCAATCATGGCCCTTTGAACTGAACGCTGCATTGAGATGGAGAAACAAGTATTTAGTTTGGTCCAAAAAAATCAAGGTTGTGATTGAAGTGCTGAAAGAAAGAAAGAAAGAAAGAAAGAAAGAAAGAAAGAAAGAAAGAAAGAAAGAAAGAAAGAAAGAAAGAAAGAAAGAAAGAAAGAAAATGAACATTGTGATGAAATGCATATTTAAGAAAGAAAGAAAGCTAAACTTATAATATCAATTTAATAAACAATTTTTTACATTTGTAAAATACATAAGAAAGAAAGAAAGAAAGAAAGAAAGAAAGAAAGAAAGAAAGAAAGAAAGAAAGAGAAAGAAAGAAAGGGATGCATAATTAAGAAAAAAAGAAAAATAGGAAGAAAAAAAACAAAGAATAATATAAATTAACAAATAATTTTAGAAACGAGTAAAATACACAAGAAAGAAAAAACAAAGTAACATTGTGATGAATGAATATTTAAGAAATAAGGAAAAAGTTCAAAAGTAAAAAGAAAAACTAAACATATAAGGTAAATAAACAAATAAATAAAAGAAAGAAAAATAAATAAATAAATAAAGACACAGGAACATTGTGATGGTTGCATATTCAAAAAATAAAAAATAAACTCAAAATATAAAGTAAATAAGCTAATAATAAAAAATTAGTAAAATACACAAGAAAGAAAGAAAGAAAGAAAGAAAGAAAGAAAGAAAGAAAGAAAGAAAGAAAACTCTAATAATTTTAATTATATGAGGTATTTATAAGTTTACATTTAGGTCATTCTGATGTAATTCCAGAGCAATTCTCATGCAAATCCATTTGTATGTAAGTTTAATTACTGTATAAGATATGTTTAGTTATTCTTGTGTTAATCTGAGATAAATGTGTCCAGCTAACTTAATTAAAAATACCAAAAAATTCAGCTAATTATTTGAGGTTGTTTTAAGGTATGTCTGCTTGCATATGTATGCACAGGTGAGCTTCATTACAGTGAGACTGTGGTTTCTGAGGTAATTCTGAGGTCATTTTTATGGTAAATATAAGGTAAATCTGAGGTCATTGTGATGTAATTCAGAAGCAATTCCAATGTAAATTTATCCTTATGTAAGACTAATTGCTGTATTAGATACTGCCGAGGTATTTCAGAGGTAAATTCATCAGAGCTTAATTACTATGAGAGTCAGTTCAGAGGTAATTCTGAATTCCTTTTTATGATCATTGTGAGATACAGCTGATGTAATCTTGAAGTAATAATGAGGTCATTCTGAAGCAATTCTAAAACGAATCCATTCTAATTATTGTATATAATACATCCGAGGCGATTCTGAAGTAATTCCGAGGTAACTTTGTCCACAAGTGAGCCAAATTTAATTAAACCTGTATTTTTTGCTGCATAAGTATGCAAATGTGAGCGTCATTACTGTATCACTCAGTTCCATGATCATTTTGAATTGATTTTATGGTAAGTAAAAGGTACTTTTGAGGTCATTCGAAAAGAATAAAAAGTAAAATCTACTCATAAGTAAGATTTATTTGCTTTATAAGGTACTCCGAGGTGTTTTTAATAATAACTTTGTCCACAAGTGAGCTAACCAAATTTCTGATGTGGGTATTTTTTTTTAGGTTTTTCTACTATATATGTACGCAATTTAGCTGATTTACTATATGACTCGGTTCCGAAGGTCATTCTGAGGGGATTTTATGGTACTTGTGATGTACATCTAAGGTAAATCCAAATAAGAGGTAAATGTGAGGTAAATGTGTCTACACCTGAGGTAAATTACTGCCTCTGGTAAATTATGCAGTATGTAATTGTACTTTTTGAGATAGTTATGATGTATAACTGAATACAAGTGAATTAAATACCCTTTTAGGGTAATTTTGCTGTACTTTCGAGGTACTTTTTCTGAGGTAAACGTGTCCACAAGTCGACTTAAATGCATCCACATGTCATATATCGAATGCTAATACGAGAAATTAGATTCATTTTGTGTATATCCATTTTTAATTTCAAACCGACCCTGAATTTTAGCATTCGAGACAAAGTCAATAAATGCCACTGTGGGATTTCTATCTTCCTTTTCACGTCTTTCTTTGCTCAAGCTCAATTTCTTGGGGGCGATCTATATAAAATATTATTTCAGTGACACCCTGACCTTCGTCTTCGCGAAGCCCTGGTTCGTTTTTTAATGCAGATTTTTATAGTTTTAAACACTGTTTGCATTTTCACTGCCGAAGGGCATCCAGACCGTTTTAACAGCTAATTCTCTTGGGATTGATTTGATGAGTCGTGCCTCGTCCTTCTTCTTCTTCTTCGTTTTTTTTATTTGGTAGAAAAGCCCGAGGGCTGGGGCTGTATTTTACAGAGTTATGTTATAAAAACAGCTAATCGGGGACGTAATAAAAGCCGCATGACCCTGGGCGGGGGATCCTAATTATAAATAGGGGTAGTTTGGTTGTATTATGGCCACCATAAATTTTGGACTTTGCAGTTCATCTTTTTTTATAACTGAAATAAAGATGATGGAGTCAGAACAGAAGATCGCAGCAATAGATCAGTGTGTAAGTGACCAGGAGGTTGTAAGTTCAAATTCCAAGACTGGGCTTGAATTAGATTCTTAATAATACTATGTCACGTTGCATAAACCCAGCCAAGTAAATGTCTAAAAATGTGGAAAAAGTCATGCCACACTATATTTATTCTTTTCATTTGTTTTAATTTGGACCTCAAATCAGATTTTAATCAGCCAGCTGGACCGCTCATGAGTTTGGCATTCCTCTTACTCAACTATTCGCTAATTATACAGATGGGTAATATTTCAATTTAGAAATTTGTCAGATTAATTTGCCACTTCCACTTCATCATGCTGCTCTTTATATCAGTTTATAATCCAACAAACAATGCTGAAAAAGATTTATTCTTTCATTGTGTTTAACAGCCAAACAAAAAGACATAAAATGGTATCAAATGGTTTATTATTAAATCTAACAAATAATTAAATAATAATATTATGTTAATAACTAGAGGTCTACCGATAGGGGATTTTATCAATACCAATAGATAGCTTGGCTATTACTTGCCGATAACCAATTTATCAACCCATAGTTTTTAAAATGGATTCTGGATAAAAAATAAAAACAGTCCATGTAAAATAGTACTAAACTTTTACAAAAATAATAAATACCAAAGTAATGAATTATTAAAATCAATATGAATATATTCATTAATAAATATAGTTTAGCACTCTTCGTGCAGCGCGCAGTCTCACGTGTAAAAACAAACAGCATGTGGCATCAGTGATTCTCCTCTAGAGGCCGCTCTCATAATGACAGCAGATCTACTGTATATTTCTGATAGTTCCAGCAATTAACTATCAGTACCTTGACCTCTAATAATAATACAGATATACGAGTTAAACATATTTAAAATGACGTCTTTTAAATATTGTTCAGAGAGCCAGTCAAGTTTAAGTACCCCTGATTTAGAGGATAGCTCCAACCCACAATATTACAGTAACCAGTGATGGCAAAATCCTTCAATCATGTAGAAGTAGAGATATTAATGTTTTAAAAGACTTTAAAAGTTGAAGTTCTGACATTTGGGCTCTGAGATGTACTTAAGTAAAAAGTAGTCATTACTTGTAGTTTTAGTGTCACACTGGTAACTGAACCTCACATCATCATAATATATTAATACAAAAGCATTTCAAATGTTGTTACCTAATGAATCCAGGCTAAACACCCACCATATAGAACAGAAAAAAGATGATGATGATCAGGTGATCATAAATCTCTCTGTTCTCAGTCATGTTTACATCGTCAACTCCCTCTGTCTCATCCAAGTTAACCCCATACTTCTTGTTGCCTTCTACCGTGCTCGTTGTTAGCTTCTTAAACTAGCCTACGAGGAAACGATACACCAGTGGTAAATTGAAAAAGCCACACAATGACAAGAATAAATATTGATCGTGTCACCAAATAGATCAAAGCCAAAGTCTGGTTTGACAACGTAAGTAGTAGAAAGTACAGATATCTGTGTACCAAAATTTGAAAGTAAAACGTTAAAAACAAATATTGAAGTAAAGTAGCGATACCAGAAAAATGTACTTAAATACAGTAATGAAGTAACTAATCGAACCACAGTTCCCACTTACGATGGCACTGCAACCCACCCAGCTATAGTTCTCACCTACAATATTATATGCAACCTTCTAGCCCACATTTCCTGCCCACAGTGGTAGTCACCAATCAGAACACAGACTCTACGCCACCTATTTGGCCACAGTTCCTGTCCACAGTGTTGCAGTGATTTAGACAACGGTTTCCAATTCTAATTGGACCACAGTTCCTACTCATAATGACTCTATAACCAATCAGATCACAGTTGATGATGCAAGAAATCAGAAAAATAAAGCCCCAGCTCAGTTAAAAGTCCCGTAAACATGCAGTCACACATGAATGGCCACCAGATGCTCATTGTGCCTTATTGTTGGCTGCCAGCTCTACTCATTGATTCTTGAGCTACAATGTACGGTCACGCCTTTTCTGGTCTGAGAATCAGCAGTTGCACCATTAAGCACACTTAATTTCCGAGGCCATTAGAGCATCTCACTCAATCAGGTAAATGACACAGCGACTGGACTTTAGGGAGCATCTCATTTTCTTCTCTCTCTCTGGACGAATACAGTGGCCACTTGAAACCGATCGTGGACTTTAGCAGTGGCTCAGCTGAAGTGTGCACTCCGGAGCTGATTGCACAGGATCGGGACGACGCAAAATTTTTTGACATCAAGGAGTCGGCTCGCCGATGGACTTCACAGCCAACCAGGATCCTTCTTTCACTTATTCCTCTTCTTCACAATCATCATCTATTTTATTGTTATTTCAAATTCCTCTTCCTCTTTTCTACCCCAGATGAAATAAAGTGCACTAGACTGAGTATCACTGAGACGTTCTTCATTGGGTTTCTGTGTAATTTACAGACCGTCGAATTAAATGTTACTGTGTGTACTACAACAATGTGAAGGTGTGTGTGTGGGGGAGATAATTGGTGTTAGGAGACTCCTGACCTCTGTGTGTCAATGTTAGGGGCTGAAAAATCAATGCAAAACAGTTTACACCTTCCTCAAGAGCATACGCAGTAAATGTAATGACTTGCTCATCGATTCGATGCAAAACGAAAGAATTGATATCAACCAATCGTTTAACTTTCTGTCAGGGGCCATGTGTGTGTGTGTGTGTGTGTGTGTGTGTGTGTAGGTGGGTGGGGTGGTTAGGCTTTCGTAGGCTCTGAGAGGCATGACGAAGCCAAACCTAAATTGAACGATCACTTGGGTTCCTTAATGTTAACACATATTAGTTAATGCTAATTAATAGAGAGAGTAAACTACATTCCATGCTTTCCATATAGTATACATCTAGGACACTAGGTAGGGTATATGTATTATTTTACACCCCAGCCAGTGCACTTGGTGCTCTCAGATTAGGATAAACCCCCTCATACCCAAAACACTAAATTCACTGTATTACTTATTCCATTATCATTTGTTTCAAATGATTTCACAGTAGGTCACCTTCATAGCAACTAGGAGGCTGAAGGGTGTAGGGCCCAATTTCAAGTGCACTGGTTGGACATGTAGTGCACAAAGTAGGGTGCATTTTATGTCCAATAAAGGTGCCATTATTATTATCTTTCTGTCTGACTGACTGGCTCGCTTACAGACAGTCTTTCTCTCTGTCTATGTCTATACAGACATACTTATCCATCTTTTTCTGCTTCTGTCTGTCTGTGTCTGTCCATATGTCTGTCTATCAACCTGTCTGTCTCTATCATAGCTTTCCTGTCTATCTGTGTATATTATCTGTGTGGACGAGAGTCTGTCCATCTGTTAGTGTGTCTCTGGGGTCTGTCTGTCAGTTTATCTCTCTGTAGATACTGTAGATCTGTACATATGTCTATTTGTCTGGCTGTCCATCTCTTTGTCTACCAGTCTGTCTGTCACATCTATCCATCTGTTTATAGTATCTATGTGGGTGTCAGTCTGTCTGTTGTTGTCTCTCAGTGTCCGTCTGTCTGTTTAACCCTCTGTCTATACAACTGTCTGAATGTCTATCTATTCTAAATACCACTCTATCTATCTATCTGTCTGCCTGCCTGCCTGCCTGCCTGCCTGCCTGTCCGTCCGTCCGTCCGTATATTTGTTTATATGTATCTTTATCTATCTGTCTATTTCTATATTTCTGTGTCTGATTTCTATCTATCTGTTTGTCCTTGTTAATTTTCTCGTACCCCACACACTTCTAAATGTGCACTGTTTAGGCAGATTTGCAGCCGTATCCTATAACACAGTGTAGAATTGTAGAGAATAGTACACTTCCCACAATGCACTGCAGCAAAGTCTGTGTTCTGACTGGTAACGAGTCCCCATAATGCATGCTGGTGTTAGCAGGGAGCAGTGAGTAAGGGCACTACGTGAGAGCGAGTGTGTAATGCAGATGGTGACGGCGGGACGCTGCGTGCACTCTGGCACTGACTCGGTGAACTCAGCGGGGTCCTGGCAGGGCTTTAGGGCGCATCGTTAACACGGCGAGCGGGTGGGGCGCTGTCTCGCATCACTCTGCAAACGGCGACAAATTAATCCAACCGGCTCCCTGCGTGGCTCGTGTCCCAATCCACATTAGCACTTCCAGATAGTGTGTGGTGTTCTAATTGCTTGCCTTTTGCATTTGCTTTCACTTGCTCGTGTTCCACTTTGACTCCTCCCCCTTTCCCATTTAAATGTATAAGCTAATTTAGCGAATACAGCCGGTATACACTGTGTAGTGTGTGAGTTTATACAGACTGAGGGGCTTCATGAAGAAAAAAAAATCAACAAATAAATACTTTAATTTATTTAGCAATACATGGAAAAGGAACACAATTATTAGTTTATACATTTTTTTATTTCTTTGTTTATTTGTTTTTTCATGTGCAGTGTTTCTTTTTTTATTTAAAATGAATCATTTTCTCTCTTTTTTTTATAATTTATTATATCTTATTTCTTTTTTACCTATATTGTTTATTTTCTGTTTACTTTTATTCCTTTTGTTATTTTTTTGTCATTTCCATTCTTCTTCATTTTCTTTCTTTCTTTCTTTCTTTGTTTTTTTTATTCTCTACCATTTTTTCTTTGTCTGTTTATGTTGTTTTTTTTTCTGTTTACTTTTATGTCTTTTGTTATTTTTTGTCATTTTTATTTTTCTTCTTTCTTTCTTTCTTTCTTTCTTTCTTTCTTTCTTTCTTTCTTTCTTTCTTTCTTTCTTTCTTTGTTTTTTTTATTCTCTACCATTTTTTCTTTGTCTGTTTATGTTGTTTTTTTTTTCTGTTTACTTTTATGTCTTTTGTTATTTTTTGTCATTTTTATTTTTCTTCTTTCTTTCTTTCTTTCTTTCTTTCTTTCTTTCTTTCTTTCTTTCTTTCTTTCTTTCTTTCATTATTACTTCTAATCTAGTGGTTAAGATGCAGCGCTCCCACCGCTGCGACCCGGGTTCGATTCCCGGTCAGGGAACCATCCCCAGCCACTCTTAGTGCCGGTCCCAAGCCCGGATAAATTGGGGAGGGTTGCGTTAGGAAGGGCATCCAGCGTAAAAACATGTGCCAAATCAAGCGTGCGGAGGATCCGCTGTGGCGACCCCTAACGGGAGAAGCCGAAAAGAAAGTTTATTTTTTTTTTATTTGTTTCTTCACCCTATTTTCTTGTTCTTGTTTTTCTATTTTTTTCTCTTTTCTTTGTCTCGTTTCTTCTTTCATTTTTTCATTTTTTCTGTCTTGTTTCTTTCTTGATTATTTTTCACTTTCTTAAAAAAAAAGTTTTTTTAAACTTAGTTTGTACAGTAGGTTGGTGTTGGTAGGGTGTATTTTCTAGATGTAGAAGGTTGTAGTTGTGGGGTGTAGGCTGTAGTTAATAGGTTGTTCGGGTTGCTAGGTTGAAATTGCAGGGTGTAGTTGTGAGGTGGTTTTGGTAGGTTGTAGTTGTTGATTGAAGTAGGTAGGTTGTAAATGTAGGGTGTCGTTTGTATGTTCTAGTTAGTAGGTTGTAATTGCAGGGTGTAGTTGGTAAGGTGTAGTTGTGAGGTGGTTTTGGCAGGTTGTAGTTTTTGATTAAAGTAGGTAGGTTGTAAATGTAGTGTGTAGTTGTGGGGTGTTTTTTGTAGGTTGTAGTTTTAGGTTGTACCTGGAATACTGTAGTTGGTAGGTTGTAGTTGGTAGACCATAATTGTAGATTGTAGTTTTAAATTGTAGTAATACACTGTAGTTGGTAGGTTGTAGGTTGTATCTAGTATGTTGTAGTTGGTAGGTTGTCGTTGATAGGCTGTAATTGTAGGTTGTAGTTATAGGATGTAGTTGGCAGGTTGTTGTTAGTATTTTGTAATTGTAGATTGTAGTTATACATTGCAGTTGTAAGGTATATTTGTAGAGTGTAGCTATACATTGTAGTTGTTAGGTTGTAGTTGTAGGATGTAGGAGGCATTGTCATAAACTAGGATGGGCACATAGACAACCTGAAACCATTCGTTCCATCTGTGGTGAGCAAAACAGCAGCTCTGAAGAGTTCAGCCTACAGCAGCAGAAGGCTGGTTTCTTTTCCAGGCTGAGTTGACTTAAAGCAGGATGATCTTGGCAACGCAGAAACATTCTTTAATCCATATTTAAAGCTAACGTTTCAGCTCTCGTCCCGTGGGCCGTATCGTGACCCCAGCTCTGTCCTGTCTCTCTGTTACTCTGATAAATACACTTCAGGCTCTAACATGTCACAATACATAGGCGGCAGCTGTACAGAGTTGTTTCCATATCGGAGAACATGTCAGAGCGGTCAGAGGAGGAAATCTCGCCAGGCGTTGTGTTTGCGTTTGACAGGAACACGGCAGCGCAGCGTTTTTCTTTCCTCCCTCAGCTCCTTTTTTCCTCGTGTCCTTTCATTTATTATTTTCTGTCCGTGTTGTTTCACAGAGCATGTGTTCCTCCGAGTTACAAAACCTCACACTGTAGTCAACCTGCCTTTCATTCCTCCAACTGCAGCTGCTTTATTCAGATTCTACCGATTACAGTTAATATATAATGTTCGTTTTTTTCTTTTTCATTTGTTTGATGTTTCTTTTTTTCTTTTTAATTATTTGTTCAATATTGTTTTTATTTTTTATTTTTCTTTCTTATTTTTTTATTTTTTAATCACAGTTTTTTTTTATTTAATCTTTTTTCATTTTTCATGTTTATTTATTTGCTTTCTATCCCTTTTAATAATTCTTTTTTAATAATATTTATAATTTATCATTTTATAAATTTTTAAATGTCTTTCGTTTTTGCATTATTTCTGTCTGTGATTTGTTTTGCACATTAATTCATAATTTATTTTTTTTCTTGCTTATTTTTTTTTTCCCCCAGTCATTTTTTATTTTTTTTTTTTATTATTTTTGTTTTTCTTTTTTAGTGAATATTTTGGTTCAATTTTTTTCCTATCGTTTTTCCTTTCAATTCTTTCGTCATCCCTCTTTTTTAATGATCTTGATTTTATGCTTGCTTTCTTTAAAAAAAATAAATAAATCTTAGCAAACTTATGTGCTTTGTTTATACATTTTTTTTATATTGGATTTTATTTATTTAAAAAAATATATATTATCTGGTCTTTTCTTTCTTACTTACTTTTTTTTTTTCTTGATTTAAAATCTAATTTTTTTTTTAGATATATATTTTTTTTTTCTAAGCCTAGTTTTTCTTCCTTCCCTCAACTTTGAATCCATTTCATTTATCTTCACTGTGGCTTCTAGATAGATAGACCTTTTGTTGTTCTAATTTCTTGCTTTTATATCTCTCTGTCCTTTCCCTCTCTCTCTCTCTCTCTCTCTCTCTCTCTCTCTCTCTCTCTCTCTCTCCCTGTCTACCTCTCTCAGAACGACAGGAGCAGTGATGTAAGCAGCGTGCGGTTGTTAGTCGGTCTCTCTGATGGAGGCCGGTGTGGTTAACGAAGGCAGTGATGATGCGTGCGAGTTAATTGAGCTGAAGATGAATGGAGGAGACTGTGTGTGGACGCGGAGGAGAAGCGAGACGGCACGTACATCTGACATGAATGGTTGCTGAGCAACATCAATCCAATCCAAATCTCTCTCTCTCTCTCTCTCTCTGTCTCATTCTCTCTCTCTCGCTTTCTCGTCCTTTAATTCAGCCCCCTGCTGGAGTTAATCTCGTTTCTTCATTGAGCTTCTGAGATAATTAATGCAAATTTCAACTGGGAAACTTATTTAGAGCTAAGCTGTCGCACAAGTAAGGCGAGGCCGTGATGTCCCAATTATCGTCTCCTTCCGCTGAACCTCGTCACGCGCCAACGTCTTCAGTTCGCTTTTCCGTCCACCGAGTGATTCAATACAGCAATTCCAATACACTCGGACTTCTACTGCTTCATCTTTCATGCATGGTTTACTAGGAGGACTTCACTGAGAGTGTGAAACTTTCCCACTGAAACTCACTGACGCAACACTCTACAATTCCACCTGACAGCCGGTGATGTCGTAGTGGGTGTTACAGCAGCCGACCAATCAGCAGCTTCCTTTCTACTCTGACTCAGTGAAAATGCGCACACACACACACACACACACACACACACACACACACACACACACACACACACACACACATACACACACACACAGTCACTACAATCTTAATACTCACACAGACACACACACAAACACACTATAATGCTAATAGACACACACATGCACCCACATTCACTACGATTATAATACACAGTTACTCTCTCACACACACACACACACACACACACACACACACACACACACACACACACACACACACACACACACACACACAGTCACTCCAATCCAAATACTCACACATACACTATCACTACAATCTTAATACTTACACAGACACACACAAACACACACAATCACTACAATTTTAATACACACACACACACACTACAGTCCTAACACATACACACACTACAATCCTAATACACATTTACAGACACACACACAGACACACACACACTCACTACAATCCTAATACAAACTCACTCACACACACACACACACGCACGCACGCACACATGCACACACACACACACACACACAGTACAATCCTAACACACACACACACACACACACACACACACACACACACACACACACACACACACACACACAAACACTCACTACAATCCAAACACACACTCACACAATCACTACAATCATAATACTTTTAAAATCCTAACACACATTCACACACATTACAATCAAAACACATCAATAAAATCCTAATACTCTCTCACACACACACACACACACACACACACACACACACACACACACACACACACACACACACACACACTACAATCCTGACACACACACTCACACAATCACTACAATTCTGAGACACGCACTACAATCCTAACGCACTCACACACTCACTACAACCACTCTTTTTTCCACCCTCTTTCCCCCTATTGCTTTCTATCAGTATGATTGCATCTCATCTTGACTTTTTTCATTCTTTGATTCTTAGAATCCATTTCTTTCTTTCTCCTTCTTGTTTTTTTTTTTTTTTTTTCCAGATAGCCTGTAGATTGGGACGCGCTCACAGCAGACTGCTGATGTTTATGTGGATTATATAGTGAATATGGTGTTTGGATTGGGACATGTCCACAGTGGATATTTTATCGGGGTTATTCAACAGTGTGTGTGTGTGTGTGTGTGTGTTTTTTCATTGAGACTGTAAATGTGTTTAGAGCACACGCAGGCATCCATATGTGCACAGCTGTGTCATCACCAAGTGCACACTCACAAAGCCGGTGTAAATGACCCGGGCCATGTTTGATGGATTAGGGAACTATTTTTGGAGGCAGCATAGTTAGTGCATCATAAAGCACCGAGATGTGGCGCCGTTGTTTATTTACTCTCTTTTTTTTTTTTTTTTTTTCGATGGAAACGGTTCAACATCTAGAAAAAAAAACTATTTGTCTACCCTGGAATTGTTTTGGAAAACGTTTTTTCATTTATTTATTTTTTTTATTCTATACACTGCATCCCATTGGATGTTTTTTTTTTATTTTTATTATTATTATTTTTTTTATATCTACTTTGTGTACCATATCTGTTCCACATCCTGCCCAATTCCAAACCATATCTGTTCAACATCCTGACCAATTCCAAACCATATCTGTTCCACATCCTGCCCAATTCCAAACCATATCTGTTCCACATCCTGCCCAATTCCATACCGTATCTGTTCCACATCCTGTCCAATCCCAAACCATATCTGTTTCACATCCTGCCCAATTCCAAACCATATCTGTTTCACATCCTGCCCAATTCCAAACCATATCTGTTTCACATCCTGTCCAATTCCATACCATATCTGTTCCACATCCTGCCCAATTTCAAACCATATCTGTTCCACATCCTGCCCAATTCCAGATACAGTCCAATTCCTGGCCAATTCCAAACCATATCTGTTCCACATCCTGCCCAATTCCAGACCCTATCTGGTACACATCCTGCCCTGTTCAAGACCGTATCTGTTCCACATCCTGCCCAATTCCAGACCCTATCTGGTACACATCCTGCCCTGTTCAAGACCGTATCTGGTCCACATCCTGCCCTGTTCCAAACCATATCTGTTACACATCCTACCCAAATTCAGACCAAATCTGTTCCGGATCCTGCCTAATTCCAAACCATATCTGTTCCACATCTTGCCAATTTCCAGACCGTATCTGGTCCACATCCTGCCCTGTTCAAGACCGCATCTGTTTCACATACTGCCCAATTCCAGACTGTATCCTGCCCTATTCCAAACCATATCTGTTCCGCATCCTTCTCAATTCCAGGCCATATCTGTTCCACATGCTTCCCTGTTCCAGATCCTGTCCATTTCCACCCTGTCCATAACATATCTGTTTCACATACTGCCTAATTCCAAATTGTATCAGTTCTAAATCCTGCTCATTTCCACAGCATATTTTCTTTTTAAATCCTACCAATTAAAACCATATCTGTTTCGTATACAGCTCATTTGCTAACAGTATTTGTTTAACATCCTGCCCAATTTCAAACCTTATATGATAATCATTCTGACCAGATACAAACAGTATCTGTTCCACATCCAGTCCATTACCAAACCATATTTGTTTTGCCTGCTGCCCAATTTCAAACATATCTGTTCCACATCCTTTCCTCAAACCATATCTGATCCACATTCGGCCCAATTCCAAACCCCATCTGTTCTACATCCTACCCATATCTGAAGAATTCATAATAAATAGTATTAAAAGTTAATAAAAAATAATTCAGCATTGGTTTGCTACTATGAGTAACTGGCTTTTTTTTTTCTGGTTTTTAGCACAAAACTGCTAATATAACTGTTTGCTAGCACCCGTTTTTCTGGATCGATAGTATATAATTCAGCTGTATTAGCAAAAGATTGTATCAACAAAACTACTGGGAGACCAAATCACAAAATCCACACGAGAACACTCTAAAAATCTAGTAAAAATCTTTCGTTAAATCGATGATATACGGCATTGATTGAACGGTGTTTCATAGCATATTAGCTCACATAATTTTTTTTTTCATTTCAGGAAAACTTGTTTTTCTCAAGTTCTCTGCTAGATTTCCAAACAGCAAACAGACGACAGCGAGGGCAACCAGAAATAATGCTTCATTAAAACACAAAGTGAGAGGAAATCGTCACTAGCGCTAACGAACGTGTATCCACATTTTTTGTGCTTGTCCTGGGAACAAGGGGTCGCCGGAGGTGAGGGGGGTAAGAGGAGCCGGGGGCTGGGATTTAATTACGAGGATGTAGCGAGAAAGGAGAGCTGGATAACAAGGGGAAAAGAAACCTGACAGCACAGATGAAAAGGATGGCGTTTTAGGCTATTATAATCCTGTCAGCTGATAAACGAGGGCATGATTAGCTTAGCAGGAGATTATTAAAAACAGGCGTGATTGTAATGGCTTGTTATTGGGTTTTGAAGAGGTACTCGGACGTTCGGAAGGGTTTGGCTCTTATCCCGACTGATATTGTAATTCTTTAACCTGTCTTTACAAGTCAAAAGAAAGAATGGATAGTTGTTTGAAAGGGTGGCGTGAACAAAATTTAGTAAAGGTTTTTCATGTTTTTAGCCTGACGCAGATACTGAGAGATGCAGCATGGCGGTTCAGTGGTTCTTTATAAAGTGTGAGGTAAAATATTTCAAAATGTGAAGTAAACCTTGTGGAAAAAACACGAAATTAGAACATCAAATGAGTCCTAAATGTGGAACGGGAAATTCACAACAGTCCTATAGTCGGGTACGTATTTATTTACATATATAGGTATATATTAATGAGTAAAGGCATGTGTTAAAATGGCATCAATGTCAAATTTCAGTCATTACCTCATTAAGATGTTTGAGTTTTGTTGGAAGATGTTAGTGATGAAGTGTTTTCTGGTTGTTGTTTTTTTTTTTTTTTTTGTTATTTTAATATGTATTATACGTGTATATTTTTCTTACCTATAGTTCCAGAACTAAGCTATATCAAGACTTCCTGTATTTGCAATTTCTACTATTTTGTGCCCCCAGTTTATCGCGGAATTGCATTCACCACATAACTAATTTGATTAGCTGGTTTTCCCGCGGATAGCACGGTAGGCCAAAAAACTTATCTTCTTCTTCTTCTTTTTTCGGCTGCTCCCATTAGGGGTTGCCACAGCGGATCATCCGTCTCCATACCACCCTGTCCTCTACATCTGCCTCTTTTACACCAACTACCTGCATGTCTTCCCTCACCACATCCATGAACCTCCTCCTTGGCCTTTCTCTTTTTTCCCCTTACCTGGTGGCTCCATCCTCAGCATTCTTCTACCAATATAATTCATGTCCCTCCTCTGCACATGTCCAAACCATCTCAATCTCGCCTCCCTCGCCTTGTCACCAAAACATCCTACATGCACTGTCCCTCTAATAAACTCATTTCTAATCTTGTCCATCCTCGTCACTCCCAACGAAAACCTTAACATCTTCAGCTCTGCTACCTCCAGCTCCACCTCCTGTCTAATCCATACAACATCACAGGTCTCACTACAGTCCCATAAACTTTCCCTTTCACTCTCACAGATACTCTTCTATCACAAATCACTCCTGTCACTCTTCTCCACCCACTCCACCCTGCCTGCACTCTTTTCTTCACTTCTCTAACACACTCTCCATTACTTTGCACTGTTGACCCCAGGTACCTGAACTCCTTCACCTTCTCCACCTCTTCTCCTTGCAACCGCACCACTCCACTGCCCTCCTCTCATTCACACACATGTATTCTGTCTTACTCCTACTGACTTTCATTCCTCTTCTCTCCAGCACGTAGGCACCTCTTCAGGCTCTTCTCAACCTGCTCCCTACTCTCACAACAAATCACAATCATCCGCAAACATCACAGTCCACGGAGACTGGACCTGTCCATCACCCTGCAAACAGGAAAGGGCACAGTCCAACCTCCAGCGTGTCAAAAAAAAGGCAAAGTCAGAGAAGAAAGACATACTTCACCAGATTTAGCCAATGAAAGTAAAGAATGCAGTGACGCGTAGCCTCCTTTTTTGACGTCATAGGACACGTCGACCAATAAACAAGCAAAGAATCTACGCATAGGCTACTACAGAACTGTATACTGTACTATACATGTACTCACTATAAATGTGATACAAAAATTCATCTTGCAAATGTGTTCTGTGTGTTTAAATTGTGTGGGAGGATAATGTATGGATTAAACCATATGTGTCAAACTCAAGGGCCGCGGGCCACATCTGGCCCGATGTACAATTATATCCGGCCCGCAAGATCATTTTTTATATATCTATTATTACATGAAGCGCTGATAACACAAACTACAGATCCCATAATGAAGCGCTTCAGCTGCCTTACCGAACGCTAGGCTACCTGGGAACATTCCAGCGTCAATCAAGACAAGGTTCTGTTGATGTATTAAACCCTATTGTAAAGTTATTGCGAAGCTAGCGCCTCACAATGGCGAAGAGAAAAGTGGATTCTGAAAACAGAGCATTTCAATATGTATATGTTTACTGATATTGCCGATGAGTGCAGAGCAGAAGATACAGAAAGTAGAAGAGTTAAAGAAGAATCGGACATTTCAGCAGACGTTTTTCACCAGAGCAAAATCACAAAGTGAAGCTTTTTATTGTTTTATTGTGGCAAGGGAGAAATCAGAGCCAAAATCAGCCCGGCCATTTACCGGGGGAGGGTTTCTGAAGAGCTGCATGATGACGGTGTGCGGCGTTTTGTGTTCGACAGGAGATATTTTTATAAAGAGCAAAATATTTGAAGTTATTAAAAGTTTATATATTTTTTTGTGGCATAAGAGCAAAGAAATTGGATTGTTTCGATTTGTTGTTATTTTAACGTTTACTTAAAAGCGTTTTTTTTTTTAGCAACATCTTCAGATTTCTAACTTGTAGCATTTTGACAGGAGATATTTTTATGGAGAGCGAAATATTTTAAGTTATTAAAAGTTTAAATTGATTTATTCTGGAATAATATTCCTGTCTTTTTTAATTCATATTTAGGTTCCAAAAACATTGTTTTAGTGTGTTCAATAAATAGGTTTTTAATTAAATTAGTCAGTACCAAAAGCAAAATTGGAGATGATATTGGAGATGATAATTTAAGATCATGGTACAAAAAATGAGTACATTCCTAATAAATCAGTAAAAAACTGATGATAATACACAGGAATTTACCAGGCGTTGAGTCTAATCAATGATCACCCAGGTGATGACTATCAAGAGCGGTACTTAAAAGAGAGACAAGTCACTCCCATTCAACACACTGAATCGCTGAGAAAGTCCTGAGAAAGACCTGAGAAATAAAGTTTCTTTGCCGAAAAAGGAGGTCAAGATTATGTGAAAATTTGTCATTGCTATTAAGTCGGAATCCCGTTTTTAAAAGTGATGCAAAAATTTCAAAAAGGGGGGTCTTGTGGGAAGCTGGCTGAGAAGTCCAGGTTGTCCACCTCATCAAGAGTGATTTGTGAAGAGAGAAGTTAAAGAAAATTAGCCATGCATGTTCAACAAAGCCATGGAAAGAAGGAAATAAACCCCTGCTAGAATATACCAGAGCTGATGTGGACAAAGGCATAGACTATTGGGACTCAATACTTTAGAGTGAATGTTTTGGGCTCTGATGGGTTCTGAATTGTATTGTGTCGCAATGGTGAGGAGCACAATGAGAAATGCAGGGTGCCAACAGTAAAGCGTGGCGGTGTTCTTGTGTGGGGTTGCATGAGGCGCTGCAGGCGAGGTGTTCGGGAGTTACTTTTCATAGACGCCATCATAAATTCACAGATGTATTGTGTGAAATAGTAAAAGAGAAGATGCTACTGCTGTCAATGGTTGAGTTCTGAGGAAAAACAGGGTGAAAGGGATTTAGTGGATGAGGGTCACCAGTTCACAAGTTTAAGAAAAAAGCTGTTTGGTGACCAGTCTTATGTAAATAAAAATACATGTTCATTAAAACGTAAAAAATCTAAAAGAAATAAGGCGCAAATTGGTTTTCCTGTTTGCTGAGAAATGGAGAAAAATCTGATTTTGAATCTCATAAATGTATCATTTCAGTCATTGCATTTAGTGTCATTGATTTCTGTCAGAAGCTGTTTGTGATGTGGGGTCTTTTGTCTTTTTTTGCAATATGAAGAAGTCTGGGATTCCGTTTCCAAATTAGGCGACTGTACAGTCGTTAAACGATCGTTCGTTTTTGTAGTCGCAATTCCTGCTTCCTTCCATATCGTGCACCAGAATTCAGACCAAATTGCGAAAGATGACTGAAACTCAATGGTCATCAATTAACACAATGTGGGGAAGTTCTGAAAGCACGAGTTTAATGACGTTCTCCATCCTGAATCCAGGATTTCAAAGACTTCATTCTTCTAGATGGTGATGGAAAAAGATAGACGTAGCTGTGTGTCGTAAAAAGAAATCAAGGAGGCCATACATATATTCAATGAAACCATTTTTGCAAATGCTCATTTGAAATTTTTAGTTTTAAAGTTTTATTTTTGATTTATCCTAAAAATGATTGGTGACCACACTTTAATGCAAATAAGACTAAAAATAAATGTTCAATAAAACTGTTATGTTAAATTACAGCAAATTGGTTTCATGTTTGCTGAGAAATGGATGAAAATCTTAATTTTAGGGGGTGTGATTATATATATATATATACTCATTAATGTTTCTTACATATTAGCTGTTTATTGCTCGCCTGCGTAATTTGTACATACGCCTCCGTCGATTCTGCTCGGTGCTGCTGCTAATTTTAGACCTTCGATTCCTGAGGAGGATGAGAGTGGAGGTTTCCACAAATGGATTTTTTTTTTTATTATTTCCAACTGGTTTCGTGCGAAGGTGTTACCGTAAAGTGTAATAAAAGTAAACACTCGAAAACTGGGTTTTTATTCCGCATAAAAAGGAGTAGAAGGATCTCAGGGAGAAATGGAAAGACCGGAAGAAATCTATGTATCTGTAATGGATCGCTTTTTGTTCTGAGGTATTTGCGTATCGGTGATATCGGACCGGATCAATTAAAGCGCCGTTGCGGTAGCACTTGCGTATGCAAATAAGGCACAGAATAAGCAGCCACACCCACCTGACCATGTTCTAGGTACAAAATAATAACCAGTTTGCAATGGTTAGCAAACGATGATTTAAGGACAAAAAGCCGTGACTATATAAGGAAAGTTGGTTGAGGGAAGTAATTGCCTCAGACAATTACCACAGCATTTAAATGGTTTGACGAGAGCAGGTCGGGTTTCCCTTTCAGCCCTTTTAATTCGTGCCTGTATTGAGCTGCGATGAGCAACTTCTGCCTCTGAGATCACACGCAGGGCACAATCTATTTCTCCCTCCCGTCTCGTTCGCAGTGCCAGTTGCTATTGGCAACTCCGAACCCGGCAGCCTCCACTGCTCGAGTCTGAGAGAGCATCGGTTTTGCGCCAGGGAGTAACAAGCCTGTCAGTTCACTTCCTGACTCCTGCTCGCGTAACATTTCCCGACAGCTCCGGCGCCAGGCCCAAACCCAAGCAAAGGGTGTGAGGGAGGGAGGGAGGGATGGAGCAAGGGAGCAAGTCGCAAGCCTCGTTAGAGTTAATAGGACAACGAGATGCCGTGTTGTTTCCAAGAGAGCGGCATCCTTCGCCAAATGTCAGCGTAATTCCTTCTGACTCACCGTAATAACGCTGAGAACGGCCCGCTAATGATTTCCTGTTTGGCACTAAAGCGGACAGCAGCATGCCAGACTCCGGACCGACAGTTCTCCACTGACCTTTTTCTATTTACAAAAGATACACACGTTTTGTTTCTGTGGGGTTTCGCCTCTTTTTTTTTTTCTTTTCTTCAAATTTCATTCATTTCCGTTTGATTTTACAACTGGGTACTTTTCTGTGGGTGAAGGGGGGCTGTTTTTAATATACAGTATGTGTGTGTGTGTGTGTGTGTGTGTGTGTGTGTGTGTGTGTATAGAACAGCTTCAACTCTTCTGGGAAGGCTTTCCACAAGGTTTAGGAGTGCATTCGTGGGAATTTTGGACTGTTCTTCCAGAAGCATATGACACCGATGTTGGACGAGAAGGCCTGGATCACAGTCTCCGCTCAAATTCACCTCAAAGGTGCTCCATCAGGTCGAGGTCAGGACTCAAGTTCTTCTACACCAAACTCACTTGTCCATGTCTTTAAGGACCTCACTTGCATTATTATTTTATATACACACACAGATTGACAAAAAGCCTGGAGGTATAGTTAAAGATGCTGCGATTTTCCCATCAGCAGGGATGAGGTGGGACAAGGATTAGAAATGTGTTTATATGAGGGACCGTGCAGGTGGGACATTTTAGAGACAAGGTGAAAGGATTGGGATGGTTTGGTCATGTGCATTTGATGGACATGGGGGTATATCAGTAGAAGAAAGTTGAGGATGAAACTGGCAGGCAGAAGAAAAAGAGGAAGACCAAGTAGGTGTGACGGAAGATACCACACTCTCGCTAGCGGTCGATGGAGTAAAGTTGTCTCGGTGTGTGTTTTTTCTGTTTCAAACAGCAATTTTGGTGATAAAAGCATATCTTCCAAGCGCCCAAGTACGTCTCCTGCTGATAGTGAAAAAAAAGAAGAGGAAAGCCGTCAGTTTAGAGCAGAAAATTCAAATTATAAATCAGCAGGAAGCAGAAGAAGCTGTCGCAGTCGTAGCACCATCTTCGACTTACGATATTTTTTTCCTACGACGGGGTTGTCGTTAACGTATCCCCATCGTAAGTAGAGGACTACCTCTATTTGTCCAGATGTTCCTCTTTATTTTCATTGAAAAAGTATCCCTTAACATGAATGACAGCTTTCCACATACGTAGCTTCAGCTGAACTACTTTGCCATGCCTCCTGAAAAACTTGCTAAAGGTGTTCAGTCGTTGGGGATTTCTTTCTGATGATGTGATCCAGTTCATTCCAGAGCAGTTTAATAGGATTTAGGTGCAGTGACTGGGCAGGCCATTCCATGATGGATAACACTCCAGATGATTCGTTGTCTTGTTGTATGGTTGGCAAGTCGGTATCAATTAGCAAAGTCCAAGATCCAAACCTCTGAGCTACCGCTTAACTTACCTCTGAGCTGCCCATATGATTTATATAATATACAGTATATGTTAAAAAGCCAGATGAACTCCTTAGCAACCTAGCTTACTTGATGAAAATTATGATATGGCTAAATAAACTAGCAACGAGGGAATTACTAATAACACCACATGCATTTGCTCCATTTCCTTATATGGTCATCATTTCCTATAACCTCGTACAGCTACTAGTTAGTAAGCTAGTAAGCTACCCACTTAGCTGTAGCATTCATTTTCTGAAAATTGCTTAGCTCTGGCTAAGGAGGCAGCAAACATACAGTAGCGTCGTCATGTGGTATTTAAAATTCGGAATTATAGTTACAGCTCATTCTAAATGTGATTATTACCCATCTCTTTTGCAGCATTGTGCTTTTTTTCTTCCATTTTTTTTATTTAATTGGGACTCCACCCACTCATCTGTTCCGTTCCAATTTATCAGATTAAGAGTGATGACGTGGACTCTGCCTCATTATGATGTATTTACTGTCCACTTAAGTCTAATTCATATTTAGTGACCTATTTATTCGAATTCAACAGATTGCGGCTCGCCGAGTCGTGCGTGGCTGCTGTTCAATTATTCATCGCCTGACTAAAGTCTCAGTGACGCCCATTTTGTTCAGCAGGAAATGTCTTATCGATAGACTAGCGTTTTTACATAATGTCTTTTTTTCAGTCATATTAAGCCTTAAGGGCATGTACATCAACGTAATGATAACAGACTTTTTTTTACCCCTTTAAAGTAGAATTAATAATCACTTGTTACACATTAATTTCTTTTTCTATATACACTATAGGAACAAAAGTATCGTTACACCAGACTTTTTTCAGCCATATTGTTCCCCAAACTGTTACGAAACTGTTGGAGGAATACAATTTTATAGTCTCATGCTACGTCCACACTAATCTGGATACATTTTAAAACACTTATATGTTTGAAAACGCATATTTTCTCTCCGTTTCAGCCTTCCGTCCACTCTGAGATGGCGTTTTTAGCCAAAATGTCGCTTTTTAAAAAACTTCTTTCCTCTGCGTTGCCGCGACGTGTCAATGAGCCAGAAAATAAACGGCAGGCGGAATGACGCGGGTCCAAGTGTTAAACGGTTTGTTCATGAACAGTACACGGACGTAAGATTTTCCAGACGTTTCGTTGTGGATGAGCGACTATCGGGAAATGATTGAAAACAAAAGTGTGAACGTGGAGCGTTTTTAAACGATAAACGCCATTTAGCGCCGCACCGTTTTATCTGGATTAGTTAGTGTAGACGTAGCGTAAGACATACTATAAAATTGTGTGGCAGTCAGGTGTCCTAATACTTTTGCCCATATAATATGTATATATTATATACTGTATATGTTCAGAAGCCAGATAAACTTGCTAACAATCTAGCCTACTTGATTACAATTGATATTATTGATATCATTAATGACAAAGCGGCTAATTCTCTATATGGTCATTTCCTATAGCCTCATACGGCTACGGTTAAGCTTAGCTTGCTAAGATCATTGTAGCGCTGTGTCTATCCCTAGTACCATTCATTTACTGATAATAGCTGATGACATTCACATTCAGGAGGCAACATAGTTGGATTCCTCTGGTTTGAACCCTGGCCTTATGTTTGTTTATGAAATATTCTGTTCTGCTTTTCGCCCAGCAGTCTGTGGCCTAATGTTGTGACAACAAAACTCCGGTCAGTTTTAATAAACACACTTGAAGCACACCCCCTGCGCCCTGCGCCTCCCTCTTGCACCTGGTATTAGTTGCTGTTCGTGTTGTCTGATAACGACATTTAACAAAGCACCGTGAGTCCTCGAGAGATCTGGAGTATCATGTTGCTTGTTAATGAGCAGCCATGTTTGCTCATATTAGCTTGGATTTTCTTCATAACAAAACCTTGTAGGTGAGCAACGGGTACGTTTTGTGTTCCAGACGATGGCTTAGTGCACGGTTATTAGGCGCATCAATTACTAGTCGCGCATTTTGAAATGATTATCGTCGCTGGGTGCGTTAATCGGGATAAATGACACCTATGCTGAAGGATTTATTCGCTTTAACGCTAATGCAAAAATCGCACCTCTTCAAGCATGCACAAAGCATCCGCTTGCTAATTAACGCTAATTTTATGCCGCTCAACAATCTGAGAAGATACAGATCCAGCCTGAGGCGATGCCCGAATCCCACCTCGAAGACTACCCTCCCTTTAATGCTCCCTTATCTCTTTCTTCGCATCTCCTCCAATCGAGTGTTACGAAGGTTTTCCCTTCCGATAAACCCCGATCAAAGGTAACAACACCAGATGAATAAACGTGAACTGGGATAATGGAGCGGGAGGTGATGATGAAGATCTTCTCCTTCTTCCTTGCACAGCCTGTAGCTTTGGGAATATAAATGTCCTAGTGTTTGTCAGACCAATAAATCGAATAACAGAGAAGCGACAGAACGATAGTGGATGAGAGATGGATGAGAGCGAGAGACATGGCGATACAGAAAGTGTAGATAGAAAAAGAGAGAGTAATAGAATGAGCGAGAGAGGGAGAAAAATGGAAAAGAAAATATGTGAGTGAGGGACACGCCGATGTAGAGAGAGCGACGATGAAATAAAGATAGTGAAGTGTAGTGGACCGTGATGGAGCCTTGAGGGATGCCTTAGTTCACTGATACTGAATTGGATATACGGCCAAACTGTCAGATATGTAAGTAATAAACCTCTTTGTGTTGCTGTTACAGTGAAATGCCAAGTGATGGTTTGGTGAAGATGATTTACCGTCACCACCCTGAAGAGCTTTATTCCTCTTTTGGGAGAACTGTTCTTCCAATTCTAAATGGAAAGTGAAACAGAGCAAAAAAAATTTATATTAAAAGAAAATTACAGAGTGGAATAAAAAGCACATATACTGTAAATATGAAATCAAAGCAAATAAACAGACAAAGAAGACCAAGGACAGAACCATGGGTGAAACCTTGACTGGCTACTAATGCAGTTTTGGGAACCAGGGTTTTCTGCACTGTTTATTGCTATTTGTTTAAGCATGCTAAATCCTAACATATAAGTATCATCAGCATATGGGTTAAGGTTATCAGGCATGTGAATCATTAAGTCTCTGGTATATTATCAAGTCTCTGGTATTTTAATCTACAGCGACTGTAGTGCTGTAGTGAATTCTGGCCAAGACTGCGAGTCTGGTTACATAAATCAAACCTACATCCACCTAAGCTCCGCCCACAAAAAATCACGATGTTTACCAACTGAAAAAGGTCTATA
This sequence comes from Silurus aristotelis, assembly GCF_946808225.1. NCBI lineage: Eukaryota > Metazoa > Chordata > Actinopteri > Siluriformes > Siluridae > Silurus > Silurus aristotelis. Next base: position 19,255,725 of record NC_139593.1, read on the forward strand.
AGGCTGGAAACACTTAACAGTTTGAGTTATAATTAGCATTGTAAGTACTATTTAGTTAGTCAAGATGTACTCAAGACTTGGTGACCTCCAGATTTTCAACTATATCCAAAATAAGTACGATACAGTAAATCAGCAAATTAAATCAATAGTTTTAACTGCTTACACAGACTTTACAATATCTACAACTTTAGTTCCTACTTTATAACAAGTCCCCATTTGCGGCTTGGTGCACAATACTAAAAGAAAACATTGAACCCTGGATTCAGCTCATATTACAGTATACAACCTCTCATTAAATGTATAGCAAAGAAGTAGCTGGGATCATTGATGCCCACATGCACTCCTACATGGTTCTATAGAGAACTTGGGGAAAAAATCCCTTTAGGGTCTTCAAAGATGGTCACAGAGTAATCTGTGTCTTCTCCTTATAATGATTTCAGCCAGATCTGGTTGCCCAGAGATATACGTGTGATTTAAAGGCGTTCCGGAATGTTCAGGTTATCCGAAGGACATTTTCCAGACAGTCAAAGAGAATTATGTCGGATGCTGCATCAAGAGAACCATTGACCGTTCTAACCAGTGATACACAAAGAGATAGCGAAAGAAAGGATGTAATGGAAGACAAGCGGGCAGGAGAATAAAAGTGCAATGGAGAGAAAAAAAAATGGATAAAAGGAAAAAAAGATAAACAGAAAGATAATGAAAGATAGTCAGAATATGGTGTCTGGAGGGACGAGTGAGTCAGAGAGAAAGATTTTGTGAGAGGCCGTGAATGAGATAAGAAGATATTCAATTTAGAAGGAAATAAAAAAATGAGATTTCAAGAAAGATCGACGGGAATTAAAGAATAAAAGACAGTAAAATTAGGGAGAGAGAAAGAAGAAATCAGGTGACAAAAATTTTAAGTTTAAGTAAAGGAATAGGAGCAGATGACAAAACATGAAAAATTGAGAGAAAGAGAAAGCAAAAAATATCAGAAGTAGAAAGTAAATTAGAAAGCAAGAGTAAAACAGATAGAGTAAACAAAATAGACCATTAAACGAGAGAGAATATGAGATGGAAAGTAGAACGAAATGTGAAGATTACAATTCAAGAGTAGACGGATCGAAAGTGAGACGGAGAGAGAGCAAAAGATCGCGAAAGTGCGGCTGTGATCTTTGTTCCCCTCAAGGCAGAGCAGAAGAGATTTCATAATTTTATAATTTGTAATCCACAAACATCACTACTAATCTCCGGCTCCTTTATGAGCCGTTGCCTAGCAACAGCCGGCAGTATGACCCCTCTTGACACACAGTTATAACACATTGTACAGTAAGAGGACGTGGAGAACAGACAGAGAACTTACTTTCTTGCCTCCACGATGTAAAAAATGAAGGTAAACAAACCATCACCTCTATTATCTGTTTGCTAAAAAAGATTATATACTTACAGATTTGCTCACCGCTACAGTATTTCTCAGGGTGTATCAGTACACACAAATATACTCTGTGTTAGCAGCCATTTTATTAACACTTATCCAGTCAGTCAGATTTATGCTAATTCGGCTAGCACATTAAGGGACCTTTTAACATTTATATGGTATGCTAGCTGCCATGTCTGAGCTAATGTATCCAGCAGACCAGCTAATCCCCCAATCCGTTATCATAATTGAACTGTTTCTATTATCACCTTCAAGTGTTTTAGTCAGCATGTGTACTCGTTTTTCCCAACAATTTACACAATGAGCTAATTTCTCATAGCTCAGGATGAGTCTCCTAAATTTTATACTCTTCGTCAAGAGTTTACATCATCAATAAACAATATCAAATCTCATAGCCAGTGAAGAGTCATCTCAAACATCTATAGAAGGGTATACCATCTCATTAATCATGGGAGTCCCCACAAACCCTATGCCTTAGACTCTTCTTCAGGATTGTGCACTGTGGTTAAAGACCTCATAACCGGTGCCCTAAACCCTACATCCTAGAGAAGCGTACACATCTCATAACTCGTGTTGATTTCCCATGGCGAGTCCCCTTAAACACGAAACGCTTGTTCAAAAGTTTGTAGAATGAATAAACTCTGAAGTATATCAGTGTGTAGTCTCGTTAATCGTGGGAGTCCCCATAAACCTTGCACCCGAAACTCTTCTTCAGGAAGGTGCTTAAACTATTGAATATCTCATAATCTTTGCTCCAAACCCTACACACTTATTCTTACATAGTCCACTCAAACCGAACACCCCACATTCTGTGTGCTATCATTACACAGTTTTGTAGGTCATGGGGAGTCCCATCAAACCCTATACTCCAACCCTTCTTTAGAATCGTGTACATGGTTATACTTTAACTATACAATAATCCAATGCTGAATACTCTAAACTCTACAATCCCCACCCTTCTATTGGAGGGTACACAGTCTTGTAACTCATCCCAAACTCCCTCAAACCCAACATCTTGAACCGTTTTTCAGGAATGTGTAATTAAACTATGCTAAATATACTAAAACCATCATATCACACCACCAATCATAACATTCTAGAGAAAGCTATACAGTACCTTCATATTATTTATGTACGTCCCGTCAAACCTTTTTAGTACTGTCTACCACGGTTATATTTTATAGTACCTCGAAGCAAGGAACCTAAACCCAACACTCTTGACTCCCCACATCATGCAATTCCACTTAAACCCTCCTCCTTAACGCATTTTCAGGAATGTGTACCATGTTTAAACAATGCCATATTATGGCAGTTTCCTGAAACCCTAAAACCCTTAAACCTTTTACATAAGTGTCTGTCATTAGTACCCTATCTTGAGGCACTTGTCCCACTGTACCCTAACCCCTTTTGACAAGTGTTTAAGCAATGTTGTTTTAGCAACTGTTGAGTGCCCTAAATCCTACTCTTCTACAAGAGTCTATATATCTTGTACCTCGATGTGAATCCATAAATGTTCTACCATACCCCTCAAAACATTCTTCAACTTGTGCATGACCACACCAGATTTTATTTTAGATCCTGCAATCACCCTAAACCCTAAGTACATATCAGACATATTAAATCTGATTCAGGCATATTATTTAAGCACCTAGAAACTGTATAGCAATTTTAATGCTAATTCTGCTAATTTACCTTGTGATTTCAAAAGAAAATCGTGCAAACAGATTGAAATGAATTCTAAAAACCGAACAGAACATTACTAAGAAGTGCACACTACAGCAGGATTAAATGGATATTTTTGGGGCTGATAGGTGGACATTTTCCAGAGTCAACATTTAAGGCAATCGTTTAAGAGCAAACTTTCATTCACACAGCGCTTCTTAATGCAAATAGGCAATGGCTTACGATGAAGACAGAGCGACAGATTGAGCTTCCTGAATAATTAAGAAAGACATTCAGGTCCCCCCCCGTTTAGGTATGACCTCTTTTAAATTAGCACTAAAGTGACTCCATGCTAATTCCAATTCACGTCTGTTAAGCTAATTTACTTTTTAAAAGTGAAGCGAGATGGCCGTTAGGTGAAATTGCAGATAAAACACTTACCCTTGTTCTAACAGATTCAGTACATAACCGTTGGAAAATTAGTCACACAGATTGCCGGATAAACACATTCAATGGGGCATTAGCATGTCACGCTATCTCAGCGACCCCCTGCTATTCATTAACTGCTGTAAAATGGATTATATGAAGCAAAGAAAGGAGTAAAGTGGCTATAATTTTGTTTAATTCTATAACAGATAGCAGATGTGTTAAATTTTACTACATGGATGAGCGTTAAAAGAGGCCTCTGAGAATGCTAATGCTAAAGAAGATAAGCGTTTTTTTAATAAAAACAAGGTGATATATATCTCTATCTTTTACTTGATCGTAAAGAAAAAAGCCCACATAGCATTCATGTTTTCATTTAAAAGAATGAGGTCGCAATTTACCTGAAGCTAAGCTTATTGTGAGGGAAAACTTTAGTTTTAGGTAACATTAAAGTAAGGTCAAACTTTAGCATGCAATTAAATTAGCTGAAGGGGACTTTAATGTAGATGTAGGGGTTGATCTAAAAGTTTGATCCTAAGATAAGATTAAAGCTAGCATTATTGTAATGCTTAACCTTTAGCTGAGCTAAAAATTACCGTGAGAAAAAAATCTGCTTATAAATATAAGGAAAATCTACACCTGAGGTAAAGGTAATTCACAGTATCTGGAAGGTGCCGTTATTGAGCACAACTTAGTTACATCATTAATACAACTGAGGATTAAGGGCCTTGCTCAAGGGCCCAGCAGTGGCAGCTTGATGGTGCTGGAATTTAAACTCACAACCTTCTGATCAGAAGTCCCATGTCTTACCCACTGAGCTCCTACTTTCTGTATACAAGTTTGGTTTTGCAAAATATAAAACAAAGTGCAAAGTGTAAACTAGGGTCCTCAGTCCTTAACATCTGTAAGGAACTGGGGAATTACTGAGGAGATTAGGAAGGTGTCTGAGGGGATAAGATGGCAGCTACAGCTTAAGAAATGAAGCTGTACTTCAGTCTGTTTGTGTGTGACCTGATGGCCCTGTACCTCTTTCCAAATAGTAAGGGGACACACATTATGCGACCTGAATGAATGGAGTCTTTGATAAAGCTGTTGTTTGCAGTCGACTCGCATATACAGTGTCCAGGTTCGGGAGCTCAGTGCCCATGAGGCGCTGTGCTGATTTAACTCCCCGACACGATTCTTTGTGGTTTTCCCCTGTGCAGCTAGCATACCAGACTGTGATACAGTATGTCAGAATGCTCACTACGGTGTTGCCTTCGGAATCTAGCATTTTTAAAAAGTGTGTTCAGGCGTAAACCGCTAATGTGAAACGCTATCGTAACAGCATTAGTGACAGAGAAATGTATGCTAACCTTATATTGGTTATTTTATACCACTGGTATTGGTATATGTGGGTTAATGTTTAGCGTGAAGTGATACTTTATCCGTTCATACTGTGAAAAAAGTTTCTTGACGTTTTTATATTAAATTATAAAAATATCTAAGCAAAAATTAGTTCAAACTTACACAACGCTACGATTTCTATTAGTGATAGCTTTAACACTAGCTATAGTATTGCTCTATTGGTAGCTATAGTGTAAGCGAACGAGCAAAGGATGATAATGTGCAGTAGAAGCTAGCATTAAGGTTGCGTCGAGCTAAGTTTTCATTAAAATAAAACTAAAATCTTTTTATCTTAGTAAATGTGGTAAAATGTTAGTTTAAAAGGGTCAGGAACATGTCATAAGCTGTTTCCCATCAGCCTTTGCACATCACAGAACCATGCCACGTGTCTGTGTACAACTTGCGTATATAACGTCATTTGTACGTGTGTGTTTTGTATATACATCCTCTTAATTTGAATTATTTTGAAAGGAAAACTGTATCATAAGCTTGGGTTTATGTGAGGGTGAGGGAGCTAGCATAACTGTAAGCTTTGATATAATATGTATGAGTTAAACTTTTAGCTTGTAATAGCATTCTTGTGAAGGGTAGCTTAAGCATAGAGTTAGCTCAAGCTAATTTTAAGTTAAAGAGAAGACTTGTAAAGAAAGTTGTGAAGAAAGGTTTTAGCTAAGCTGAACAGATGATTAAGAGTGTGAGGTAAAATAAATATTCAGGGGAACATTATTGTGAGGTGAAAAAGTGCTTGTGAGTGCAATGTGATCATGTGCTATGTTTTCATCATATTGTTCTTAAAGGGCGAAACATATTATTACTTTGTACTCCAACTTTATTACAAATGACCAATATTAAGGCCTCATTTGAATATAAAACTTCATCAAAAACATCAAGCATGACAATTTCTGCATCTGACATGCTGTTGAGAAATGCTAAGCAGGGCCTGCTAATTATCAAGAATATGTGGGGATCGTGAGGACAAAAACGTTTCTAAGTGGGATGATAATTGGTGAAGCGGTGGCGTCTGAAGCCGAGCCGCAGCTGTTCGTCTCAGATTGGAGAGTTGAAAGATAAATCTCGGTACGAATTAGCGGCGGATTTTCATCTCCGCCGAGGACAGATCCTCATCTCTCCCAGATTCGATTTGGACTCGTCGTCACTTTTTTTCCCTCCTTTTTTTTTTTTGCGCTGTCAGACACCACAGAGACATTAAAGTGGGAGAAAGTGGCGGCTTCGGCTCACCAATCCATCACCCTTTGTGCAATCTGTAACTGTGAAATGTGAAAATAATAAACAAAGAGTGGTGATGCTTCGATTCAATTCAATGCAGGCATTCAAAGCAGATAGGAACGATTGTGCTCAGCCGTAACTCTTCCCACTTTTTCCACACCCTTAATTCTAGAACTTTCCCTTTCATTTAAAAAAATCTTTTAGTTTCTTTTTACATGTTCTTAAATCCTAATTCTTGTTCTAGAATTGGGCCCCCCAATTTAAGGAATTGTAATGGTTTCCACTACAAATCCCATTTGCGGCTATTAGTTGTTAACTATTAAAACCATCACCAAACAGTTTGCATTACTAAGTTTGTTTACATTACCATTATCATTCAAGCAAAAAATTCTAGTAACTGACTGAAGGTTTAATGGTGTCCTAATGTTGTCCAGTAGATACCAACATGTGATCAAGTTGCCAAAGGTGTTATATTAATACTTAATGGTATCCCCATTAGACATAGAACTTAACAAAATGCTATTAAAAACCCACAGAGACCATTAATTTTTTTAAAGTACAAAAAAATAACTAGCGTTTTTTGCCAGCTACCTAATCACACACTTTTACCTCAGAAATCCTTCCACAACTGAGGCTGGGTCATGTTTCAGCACAGTTTTCATGGCTGCTATACAATCTCTGATTGTTTAGTTGCTTATGGCAACATGGTACCTATGTAGAGGATTTTTTTCAGTAAGCATTGATCACAGCAGTTTTATACTTTATTATAATATACACAATGTAGAGAAAGGTTTTGAGACACCAGACCCGTCCAGCCATATGTGGTTCTTCCTCAAATTGCTACCAGAAAGTTGACGGCACTTCTGTGTAGGATTTTTTTGAATGTGGTAAGATGACACCTTCCCTTCACTAGCAGATCCAAATCTGTTCCAGCATAACAATTCCCCTGTGCACAAAGCCAGCTTTATTAAGGTATCTTTTACATGGGTTGAAGTGGAAGATCTCCTTCTATAGAGCTTTGACCTCAACTCTGACTGGAGCCCAGGCCACCTCACCTTATCTTCCCAGAAGAGTGAAGGTAATTATATCAGCAAATGGGGACGAATTGTGAAATTGGAAGGTTCGAATACACATACAAATCGGATGGTCAGGTGTCCACAAACTTGAATGTAACTGCTCTTTTCTTAAAAAGTATGCTTGTTTTGTATGTGTTAATATTTGTGCAATACTTTTGTTTCGGCACTCGACATATCCTTCATACAAAAACAGTTATAAGCACACCAGATCTAGCATTATAGTGATTCAGTGTAGAATCTTAAGTTGGCTGTCAATTTCTAGGCTTAATTAGCTTGTCATTTAAGCTCTAGGTTGTCATTAGGTTGTCATTAAGCTCTTAGAATCTTTTCTTAGATTCTTTTTAACACATCTGAGTTGAGGCAAATGTTCCGAATGGTTCCCTATGATTCATTTTTTTTTATCTGTCACTGTAGGTTTACATTTTTCGCCATTAAAGATAGCTACGTAATAAGGGGTTAAGTCAGTAGCCTGTCATTAGCTAGCTCGCATTTAGTTGAAAAGAATTATCTTGTGATGCATTATCCCGTGATGGAATCTCACTAGAATAAGGAGAGCTAAGAGCTAGATATCTGAAAGCTGTATTTTCTTTTGCAGTAATCATTCCCAGTCATCTGGGTGAAGGGAAAAAGGACAGAGATGGTATCCTCTGTCTCTTAGCACCTTTATCAGCACCTGAGTGACAGAAAGCAGCAGATCATCAACCACCGGTTGTGAACTTTACAAGAGGTCGAAGGTCAGTGGAAAAAATAGACTTCGACTCTGTGCTTCCTGCCGACTAGAGTGGACTTGAGTGAACTTGGCTGGTGGAAGTGCAGTTTGGCTCGGAGTGGATAGATTGCAGGGAAAATAACTGTATACATCTAAAAGTGCAGCAGAATTCTTCTAGAAGAGTGGTCCCCAAACTTTTTTGCGCCACGGACCGGTTTAATGTCAGAAAATATTTTCATGGACCGGCCTTTAAGGTGTGGCGGATAAATACAACAAATTAAAATGATACGACCGGCATAAAAACTGGTATTTTTCTAAATATAATAATAAATGTAAATTCACTATGTTGTGTTCTGTTAATTTTGCTAACTTGGGTGTTTTAATTTAGCGGTAATGTATTATGTGTTATCGACCGGAGCCCCTTTAAGAAGGTAGCGGATATAAAGCATCTTGACATGCATCAAGAGTGAGTCATAGACAGATGTGGCAGAGAGAATCTGGTAATTTTCCAAAATAAACCATAGTTCAAAATCAGATAATAAACAAAACGGAAATAATCTAAGTTACGTATTCTTTCTGTGTGGCCCGGTATCAAGTGACCCACGGACCGGTGCCGGTCTGCGGCCCGGGGGTTGGGGACCACTGTTCTAGAATATTTAGTATGTTCACAAATATGGACATGTTGTCTGCTTATTGGCAGTTCTTCTCCCATCCCAAAATGAAAAGGAAACAAGGAATATTAATAGTCAATTAACAAACAATCTCATTTGGATGGGTGTCGACATGAAAAATCATACCACTGAATACAGTGCAAAGTCGCCATATATTGCAGATCGCACATCTTTTGTCGACGTTCATGTCTGTCAATCTCGGCTACTCGTTATGTCCGAGTTGTTACCTTGCTTTGCTATTCCTCTCTAATGTTATGTGGTCGTTGTCAAATAAAAAAGGTCTGCACTTGCGTTTGCCCCTGTAATCTTTTCCTGACAAGAAGCTTGAGCCGCAATTTATTTCCCAAGAATAAAAGAACTTCACCCACCTGATGTGAAAGCAACAGGGGAACAGAAATTTGATCAGCCCCACACTGGGAAGATCTTGATGTTTTGAGTCCCCCTGGGAAATTTTTTAGAGACGGTGGTGTCCAACCAGGCAGGAACCATCTCCCGCACCAGCAAAGAAAACAGCCTACCTCGTTTCTTAGCAGAGAAATTTGATTTACCTCGGAGGATATCACTCTGCCCAAGGACACTTTGGCCAAGAAGGTCACTCCACCTCCTTGTTTGATAAGTGTGTTATACTGCCTCTCTTTCTTCAGTCAAGATATTGCTTATTTCCTTTGCTATGAAGGCCCTTCGGACCAACTCCCTTTTGCTCCGTTGAAGATGTTTCCTCTCCCACTTTGGAGTAGACATCTTTTTTCCAACTGGTACACCCTTGGGCTTTCTGCGCATAGTAATGAAGAGTTTGTTCAAAAAGTGAAGAAAAGAGTGCAGGCGGGGTGGAGTGGGGGACAAGAGTGGCAGGAGTGATTTGTAGAAGAAGGGTATCTGCAAAAATGAGAAGGGAAAGTTTCAAAATCATTGGTTAGACCTGATATGTTGAAAGGGTTTAAGACAGTGGCATTGACTAAAAGACAGGAGGCGACAGAGTTGGAGATGCTGCGACTTTCTTTAGGAGTTACGAGGATGGACAGGAACAAAAATAAATGTTATTAGAGGGACCGCAAAGGTAGGACTTTTGGACAAGGGGAGAGAGGTTTGATTGAGATGGTTTGGTCATTGGCAGAGGAGGGACATGGGGTATATTGGTAGAAAAATGTTAAGGATTGAGACCCTAAGCAAAAGATGAGGGCCAAGGAGCGGGCTCATGTATGTGGTGAAGGCAGAATTGCAGGTGGTTAGTTTGAAAGAGGCAGATGTTGAGGACAGAGTGGTATAAAGATAGATAATTAGCTGTGGTGACAGCTGAATGAAGAAGATGACACCCTTGGACTTTCTTCCCTTACTGGCTTCATGGAGGCCATTGTTCCATGTTTATGTTCTGTCCTCGGATGTTACACCCCACCTTGGCTATGCTGAGGGGATTGTTTTGCCTCTTAGACTTTTAAACTAAGATTACTAGGGTTAGGGTTAGGGTTAGGGTGAAAGGACTTCACACATGGTACCCAGGACTCCCTATAAATGCTTTGTAATGCACTCATAGATTTGTCCTGTGCTATCATTCTGTTGTTCTCGGCTACTTGTATTATGTACAAGCTCTTACCTTCCCATGCTATAACTTTTTATTGTCTTTCCATTTAATTTGTTTTTCACTGTAAATAATATTCAGCTGCATTTGCTTTTCCATAACCAATTCCTGACAGATGTTATCTTTATCTATTATAGATGATTTCTTCCTTATATCTTAAACCCGGTGACTATAAAATGGGCAGCAGATGTGATTTTTTCACTTTTTATTTATTTATTTATATTTTTTTTGCATTAGCTCATATGAAAAAAAGGATTTGCTCAGGATTGAAACTCTGCTATTTCGGAATCAAAATATTTTCCTTGAATCGGAGCAAAGCTAAGTCTGATTTAACTAGGCTTAATGCTGTATAATGTTCAGCAGGGTTTTGCAGTTTTGGGAGAAAAAAAATGCACAATTTAGAAATATGTTGTGTTTAACAGCAGTTGAATTCATTCCAAATCTAAAGTTTCGGGAGGTTTTTTTATCCCATTAACCCCCCTTGATTGTAAAATTTGTCCAATTAGCTTTTATTTTATAAGTTCCCTGGTGGTCTAGTGGTTAGGATCCGGCACTCTCAACGATGCGGCCCGGGTTGCGTTAGGAAGGGCATCCAGCGTAAAACGTGCCAAATCAAACATGCGGATGATCCGCTGTGGCGACCTCTAATGGGAAGAGCCGAAAGAAAGAGAAAGCTTTTATTTTATAACTAGGCTTGCTTGATGACTTTGTTCAGAATGTGTGTCTCGAATACGGATCTCGAATACGGAAAGTTTAAGGTAGGGTAGCGCATTGTACTTTTATATTCTTTTAGTTAAGGTAGAAGCCACACTTAAAAATGTTTGTTATTTTGGCATTGTCGTCTCAAGAGGTCAACGTCCAATAAATTCGTTATTCTTATAATTTTCTTGTCCATGCAGGTCTTTTTATGTTGTGCCTCTTCCCCTAGACCGAGTATGACAGTAGTTTGTTCTGTCTTTAACTACGTTATCTCCACCCTCTCCCCAACAAAGATCATGGTCACCATAGTTGCAGAACATGGAATAGATTTTTCAGCAAAAAAGTTAAACAATTGTGCAGGTAACATTGATTAATTTATTATATATATATATATATATATATATATATATATATATATATATATATATATATATATATATATATATATATATATATATATATATTTTCTTTTAGATTTCTTTAAAATATTTCACAAATACTTCTTTTTTTCTTTTGTAGAGACACCTAACCATAAGATTTGCAATCTAAAATCCCATTTCTTATTTCGCCTCCATTTGCTGCTATAATACCCTCCACTCTTCTGGGAAGATGTTCCACTAGATTTTCTGGAGATTTGTGTTCATTCAGCCACAAAGAGGGTTCATAAAATCAGGTACTGATGTAGATTGATGAGGCCTGAGGTGCAGTTAATGTTCCAATTTAATCCAAAGTTGTGCAATAGGTTTGGAGCTCTATAGCAGGAGATCTTCCAATCTTCATGGAGCTGTGCAATGTCATGCTGGAACAGGTTTGCGTCTCTTGGTTCAAGTGACATTTTCATGCCATTACATCCAAAGACATCAACAATTGTGCTCTAACTTTGGGGTAACACTTTGAGAAAGAACCACATAAAGTTCAGGTGTCCCAATACAAGTCCTGGATATTTTTACTGAGACCTGGGTAGAGGGAAAACTTTAATATAATATTCTAGTCTGAAGAATGGAAGGTTGGTCTTTGGTTTCTCGTGTATGTGAATTGGAATATGCCATCAATTCAACCTATTTTTCTCTATAAAAATAGTATAATTTTACATAGGCAAGAAACATTCACAAGTTTTGCAAAGGAATAAACATCTTCTGATAATGAATTGAGGAAATAAGCAGGTCTTCTAGCAGGTCACGCCAGTGAACAAGTAAAGTCTGGAGTCAGTAACCCCGAAGCAACGCCTACTCAAATATCAGCTCCCAGTTAACACAGTTTACAGAAGCAACACATCACATGGTACAGTGTTGAATAAAAAATATACAGGGCATCCGTTTTATTATAGCATTAGTGCTAGATATAAAGAGGAATAAAAGGCACTTCTCGCTAGTGCACTCAGACTTTTTCACGCCCTACATTAGTGTTGGGGGACACGAATTAAATTTGCGGCATGTGTCGATGGAACACAGCTGTCGTACGCCACTGAGTCACAAACAGCAGGAATGGGAGCGACAATTCGCAGACTACAAATGCGATCTGGAAGCGGCGTGGTGCTCGGCACCAGATACTCGCAGATGGCACAGTGACAGACGGGCAGAGAGATTAGAGCGCCGACCGGCAGCTGAGAGAAGGGGAGAACCGAAAAATAAAAAAAAAGAGAGAAGAGAAAAGTCGAGACACCACCTCACACACACACTACAGAGAGACGAGTGTGTGAGGACAAGCCAGGAAAATAATGTACTCTGTAATATGGGGGATGAATTCAGGAATAAAAAAATAACAAACAAAAAAAAGTCCGACAGACATGCGGTGCCTTGCATAAGTATTCACACCCTTGAACTTTTGCCCTCTAATAGCGTCAAACTAAAATCGAGCTTTTTATAAATATAAAATCTATGCATAATAGCCTTCGAGGTTGAAATCAATCAATAAGGTTGTTTAAATAAATAATAATTAGCAATATAATCTACATTTGAATAATATTCAAATTTTAATTTGAAAGGCTTTTGCTCTAAAATCCGCAAATTAGTTCTGGCGAATCTGAAGTTACATCGTTAAATGAATAGTTTATTATTAGTAGATTTGTTTTCTCTACCCATCCAGAGGTTGCACCAGCTCCAGTCGTGTCCCACCTCATGAAGATTGTGGACCTTCAAAGAATTAGATGTCGTGTCCGCAAACATCCCGAACCATCTAGAGACGTACCAGCGCCAATTGGATCCCACTTCATGTGGGCTTTGGACCTCTTTGAGTGTTTAAAGGCTTTCGCATGGAGAAACTGGTGTTGGATCAATGATGATCTCAGATGTTGAGCTATTTTAGGTGTTGCTCAGTAGCTCCTGGTTCCATAGCCTCAAATGACTGTATAAGACTGTAGAAAGAACATTACTCATAATCACACATTCCAGTGCTCATGTTAGTTCTCACTCTCCAGTGTCTTGTATTGTTTAAAGACTATAATCACACTCTTGATGTCACCCAAATTAGGATGGGTTCCCCTTTTGAGTCTGATTCCTGTATCGGAATAACTTGCGCATAAAAGGTGAGGGAGGCGAGATTGAGATGGTTATACATGTGCAGAGGAGGGGCATGGGGTATATCGGTAGGAGAATGCTGAGGATGGAGCTGCCAGGAAGGAGGAAAAGAGGAAGGCCAAGGAGAAGGTTTATGGATGTGGTGAGGGAAGACATGCAGGTAGTTGATTTGAGGACAGGGGGGTCCTCAAATCGCTAATGGGAGCAGCTGAAAGAAGAAGTAGATGATACTCATATTGTAAAATAGGTTTCAGCAGGTCTCAGTATTGAGAGACTGGGTACTGTAGCATGGTTTAAAGTCTTCTCTTGCAATGCTGCCTTCGGACATTGATGGTCATTCAAAATTGCATACATATAGAGCTGAATTGACTTGAATTGAGGTTGACGACGATTGATCTGGCTCGCTTTGCATGAACACGAGGGGCAAATCGATACTGATGGCTGTTTAAACAGTTACATTGACATGACGCTAAGAAAAAAAATTGGTCCACGTCAGTGGCGAGACCAGGCTTTGGAGACTACATATAAATATTCATCCGTGTCCTGGAAGTCTTCTTTTTAAAGTGTGTCAAGCACCTTCTGTGATTAGCTCTGGATCTCCGCAATGGTGTCAAAACGGCAACCTTTAAGCTGGATCTTCCTCTTCGGGAAGAGGGCAAAGTCCACAGGAGCCAAATCTGGGGAGCCAGGTGGGTACGGAATCCTGTGGAGCGTTGTCCGACGATCATCATGCATAAGATGCTGAATGGTTTTGAGAAATGCCGTGGGGGTGCAGGCTCATCGAAGTTCTTCTTGGTCTCTCTCGTCGTCTTCCAGTGACGTTCTCAAAACACGTTGGACGACTAGTTGCAGCTTCGCTGTACGTCAAACGTACGTCATGTCGAATGTTTCTGTGGCACATTTGCTCAGTTTCACACACAATTTCACGTCTGCTCTTTGTTTGCACGTTATGAAATCGCAGACGTGGTAACATGTGGTCAGAATAGCTTGAAACTTTGTAATAGCACGGGGAATGTGGTCAACATTTTCTTAAGTTTCCTATTCAGAGATTCCATTTCCTTCCTGTTTTGACAGGATTAATACAGAAGAAAAGTCTTGCAACTATGGGTTTTATTTTATTCTGATTTGTCCTCTGAATGAGTTCTAAACTTGGAAAGAAGCTGTGGTGATTTCTGGTATCTCTGGGTGACTGTACATCGCTTGGTTGTTTAGCTTGCCAATTAAATGAGTACAGAAAGACCACACCCACAAGAGACGAACTACAAGCTAATGCGAACGGGAAATCAAACACACCCACACGATGAGTTGATTCAGAGAGAAGACATTCATCTTTCAACGTCAGATGTGTAAATGTAGGTAATAAGCAAACAGATCGCTCAAGCTTGCTCGATGTTTGTTCACTGCTAGCCTAGCGGGGCGTGGTGCGGATTCATAGCATTGTATTAATCCAGAGGTCGATGTTTGTAATTTTCCGAAAATGAAGCCGTTCGTAATAAGTGACATTAAAGCAATAGGAATTTCGAGTTTCATCTCAAAGTGAAGCGAGATAACAGACAAAAACTTTTTTTTATTTTTTTATTTTAAAGTTTGATAACAATGTTTCATAAACACACACACACTGCAAGTCTTGCTCTCGTGGTCCTTAGTTTTTCATCTCTATCACATCTTTTTCTCTCTCGCCGCCTCATTAAAATCTCGCCTCGAACTTCGCACGGCTTCCATTACGCATTCATAGTTTTGTTGTTTATTTATTTATTTATGACTTCTTCAGAGAAACGGCCACCTTTTTTGTCTCGGCTAAAGCCCGAGCCTTCCTCCACTAATGAGGACGCACCCCCAAAGCCGTCTGCTTTCCCATCTAAAGCTCACGCTTCTCCCGAACACACTCTCTTTGTGCTTTCCCCTCGGGTTGCGCCCTACTAAGTCACACTCGGCCAATTGCAGACGATGAAGGCGCCTAGCGAAGAAGGAGGATAACGAGGGGGAGGAGATGAGCCTCGAGCCAATCGAGAGGCTGCGTCTCAAACCCATACCGGATCGCCAGTCGTTAGGAGACGAAGCCTCCAAAGGCGGTTTGATCCCAGCACACAATATCGAGGTCAGAAATAATTAATTATTTCATAATTATTTACTTATTTCCCCTTTAACATTTTCAGTATGATTCATTTTCTTATATAGTATTTTTTTTTTATGTTGAATGATTTAATAATTTTTATTGGTTATGATCTTTTTAATTCTCCAAATATTTTTTTTTATATTTATTTATATTCTAATTCTAATTTGTTAAATTATTGATTTATTTTTTGTGTGAGATTTGAATAAAATTTAATTGAATTGAATTTTTATTTTTGTATTTTTTTGAAACACAAATAACCGTATTCATGTAATACGTATTCATGGACAAACATATTAAAATCTATTATTCTGATAGAGTTTAGGCCAGTAAAGTAGACCTTGCTGGCCCTGATGGTGTTCCGCTAAATTGTCCTTCCTTCCTTCCTTCCTTCCTTCCTTCCTTCCTTCCTTCCTTCCTTCCTTCCTATCTATCTATCTATCTATCTATCTATCTATCTATCTATCTATCTATCTATCTATCTATCTATCTATCTATCTATCTATCTATCTATCTATCTATCTACTGTGAGTTGAAGGTGAATCAGCTGGCACAGAATATGTTGAGTAAAATGTTTTGATCTAACAATAGCTGCACAATTTCTTCCTGTACTTTTCTACTTTTCTTTTCCGGAACATTTTGTGAACATCATTTCAGTTGGTGTGATAGACGTTTAAAAATAGCACTTCATAGAAAGCTAAAAGCATATATAGACACACACACACACACACACACACACACACACACACACACACACACACACACACACACACACTGTATTGCCAAAAGTATTGGGTCACCTGATCATCAGTACGGTATGTGATTTTTGAGCACACTCTTTCCCTCCAATCTTCTGGGAAGATGGTCCACTAGATTTTGGAGTTTGCTTATAAATATTTGTGTTCATCAGCCACAAGGGTGTTATGAAGGCAGGTACTGATGTAGGTGAGGAGACCTGGGGTGCAGTTAGCGTTTACATTCATCCCAAAGGTCTTCAGTAGGGATGAGATCAGAGCTCTATTGCAGCAAGATCTTCCTCTCCAAAGCATGTAAACCAGATCTTCAAGGAGCTCACTTTGCGCACAGGGGCATCGCCATGCTGGAACAGGTTTGTCTTTCCAAGTTCAAGGAAATGGAAAATTTTATTATTTTATTATATATATATATATATATATATATATATATATATATATATATATATATATATATATATATATATATATATATATATATATATATATATAAAATGCACTTACTCACTCCAGATTCCACATTACATCTAGCAGAAAGAAGAAGATTAAAGAACAGTTATTAGCGTGTGGTGTGGGTGTACAGAGACACGTCCTCCGAGGTTTTGTAGATGGAGCTGGAGATAAAACCTCAGGCAAACAGGCATTTAGACTTCAAACAAAATCGTGTTTTGTTGCCGCTTGCATTATACGCGAGCAACAAGTGATTCGATCTTATATTGCAATGAAATTCCAAATAAATGTTTTTAAAAAAGACAGATTCGATTAAGATTTTGACCGTTTCAGCAGCAGTGTGTGTTTTTTTTTTTTTTTGTATCCTGAAGAAAAGGTTCTTCTTGAAACGATTATATATGATTTTGATTGAATTATATGTGATGTGCTTAGCAAGTCATTTTCTCATTTGGTGCTCAGTGAGTTGTCATTTGTGGAAGTTGTTATTTCTGACATCTGAGAATAATTGAGACTGAGGAGGAATGAAAGCATGTGGTTTTGGTTGGAAAGAGCATTTTTTTGTGTGTTTTGTTCAGAATGCAATGCTAAGCTAGTTAGACTAAAGTTTTTGAATGCCTGACCATAAACCACATTTAGTTCCCATTTGCTGTTATATCTTCTGAGAAGATGTTCCACTAGATTTTGTGGAGATTTGTTTTTTCAGCCATAAGGGTGTTAGTAAAATCTGGTACTGAGAAGGTCTGAGGTGCAGTCAGTGTTCCAATTGATTCCAAAGGCGTTCACTAGGTTTGGAGCTCTAAAGCAGGAGATCTCTCATGCCAAGGCTGAGATTTGTGTATATGACATTTTTCATGCTGGAACGAGTTGGATTTCCAAAGACATTCTACAGTATAACAATCGTGTCCTTCTAACTCTGAGGTAAAAGTTTGTCATAGAAGCACAGGGTGTTCCAAAACTTAGTCCATATACTTGTTCATATGTTGTAACACTAATTATAAAACATATTATGGTGTGAAAAGATCTGAACACTAAAAAAACACTAAAATCTAGCTGCATTGCTCTCTTTGAGTAGGCAACATGCATCGTATCACCACCAAGAGGTAGTGAAATGATGACTAAAAAACACGACAAACGGAATTTCATCCAAAAATGTACAATCCCGATTCCAAAGTTGGGACACTGTACAAATTGTGAATAAAAAAGGAATGCAATCATTTACAAATCTCAAACTTATATTTTATTCACAATATAATATAGATATGTTGAAAGTAAGACATTTTGAAATGTCATGCCAAATATTGGCTCATTTTGGATTTCATGAGAGCTACACATTCCAAAAAAGTTGGGACTGGTAGCAATAAGAGACCGGAAAAATTAAATGTACAGACAAGGAACAGCTAGAGGAACAATTTGCAACTTATCAGGTCAACTGGCAACATGACTGGGTATAAAAAGAGCCTCTCAGAGTGGCAGTGTCTCTCAGAAGTCAAGATGGACAGAGGATCACCAATTCCCCCAATGCTGTGGTGAAAATAGTGGAGCAATATCAGAAAGGGGTTTCTTAGAGAAAAATTGCAGAGTTTGAAGTTATGATCATCTACAGTGCATAATATCATCCAGAGAATATGGAACAATCTCTGTTTAAAGGGTCAAGGCCGGAAAACCGTACTAGATGCCCGTGATCTTCGGGCCCTTAGACGGCACTGCATCACATACAGGAATGCTACTGTAATGGAAATCACAACATGGGCTCAGGAATACTTCCAGAAAACATTGTCGGTGAACACAATCCACCGTGCCATTCGCCGTCGCCGGATAAAACTCTATAGGTCAAAAAAGAAGCCGTATCTAAACACGATCCAGAAGCGCTGTTTTTATTCACAATTTGTCCAAAACTTTTTTGGAATCGGGTTTGTACTTGTAAAGACGATGGTGTGTAAATTGTGTCGTGGGTTTTTTCTAAATAGTGTTTTCTTAGGGAAAAAAAAAAAAAATGGCCGAGAGCTCAAAGGCACACGCGCTGCAGTTTAATTACTTTTCCTGAAATCGATATCCAATTGCTCATTGTGATAAATGCGAAATAGTTTCTTCACCGTTGGCTACCCCTGTGTCGCGGCGTTTCGCGCGTAACGCCGAACACACATCTGCTGGCAGAAATCATTTTCGGCTTCATTATTGACGTCCCACGACGTTCCCGCTAATTGCGGTTTTCGCGATAAGTGATGTTAATGTAACGTGCAAAAATCTGCAAAATCTTTTCCGACCCGTGGAAACGGATTCGGCTCGCTTTCCCGTCTGTACTGCGATACGATGTGCGGTATTAACGCGTCTTCCGATCCGTGTGTCGGTCTTCCACACTTGTTCCTGATTTAGCTTTGTGCTTTTGTTTTGCTCTGCAGCTTCGCTCAGATGTCTACCAGCGAACATGCTAATCCTCTACACGTTGTTTGCCCTGCTTTCGTGATCTCGAGAAACATTTCTGACATGCATAACTTGCGTATCTGCCATACACACACACACACACACACGCATGCATGCTGTTCCCTCGTCTTGGTGAAGGCTTGTCGTTTTACTAGACACTACAATAGTTGTGTAGTGTAGCCTTCATGTAAATAACTACCTGTCTGAAAATTCTGGTGGAGTTCTGTGTCTCTTTTTCTGGTTTTAAGATAGATAGATAGATAGACAGACAGACAGACAGACAGACAGACAGACAGACAGACAGACAGACAGACAGACAGACAGACAGACAGACCGACCGACCGATCGATACAACTTTATTGTCATTGCATAGTACAGGTACACAGCAACGAAATGCAGTTTGGCATCTACCAGAAGTGCAAAATGTAGCAGTCAGGCAAAAGTGCAGATAAATATCTAGCATGTTTACAGTGCAGATAACTATCTAGCATATTTACAGCAAGTGGTATATATGAAAGTATATACAGTGAATAAATATAAAGGCTATTTCAGTGCAGAGATGTGTGGACATTCAGGAGTACGGTGAATAAATATGAAGGCGTACAGTAATTAAGAAAAATGTGCAGAAATGAAAGGTTACAGATCACAAGATTATGGCATTTGAGGAGTAGCAAGCTGAATAAACAGTCTACTATATATAAAAAAATATATATATAAATATATACACATACATTATATACACAAATGAATGTGAAATGTTGGGCAGAATGTACAGTAATAATAAAGATACATACAGATATAAAAGTGCAGATGTAATAAGGAGTAAAAAATATAATATAATAATAATATGTAGTATGTACATGTATTGTACAGAGGTTATATGCAGTCTTTTGTTTGTGTTTGTTTTGTAGTGATTTAGCGGTGTAGTGTAGAGTTCAGTAATGTGATGGTGGATGGAAAAAAGCTGTCCCTGAACCTGCTGGTTCTGGTGCGTAAGTTCCTGTATCTCCTTCGTGATGAAAGGAGGTTAAACAGTTTATGACTGGGATGTGAAGAGTCCTTGATAATGTTGTGAGCTCTGCGCAGACATCTGCTGTAGTGAAGGTGTTCAATGGCAGGTTGTTGGGTGCCAGTGATGCGTTGGGCGGTTTTGACCAGTGCTTTACGTTCACACACAGTGGAGCCTCCGTACCATACATTGATGGAGTTGGTCAGGATGCTCTCAATGATGCAGCGGTAGAAACTTGTTAAAATCCCCGGGGACAGATGAGATTTCTTGAGACTTCTCAAGAAGTACAGGCGTTGTTGTGCTTTTTTTACCAGAGCTGACGTGTTCTGCTGCCAGGACAGATCCTCAGAGATGTGAACTTCCAGGAACTTAAAGCTGGAGACTCGCTCTACCTCAGTTCCATTGATGTTGACTGGTAGATGTCTC
Organism: Silurus aristotelis; assembly: GCF_946808225.1. NCBI lineage: Eukaryota > Metazoa > Chordata > Actinopteri > Siluriformes > Siluridae > Silurus > Silurus aristotelis. The sequence continues at coordinate 19,276,264 of NC_139593.1, forward strand.
CCGCTGTTGGATTTCCGGAAGTCCACAATGAGCTCTTTGGTCTTTGTGGCGTTGAGGGACAGGTTGTTGGTGGCACACCATGCTGCCAGATTACGGATCTCTTCCCTGTAGGCTGATTCGTCGTTGTTTTCGATCTGGCCGACCACGGTGGTGTCATCTGCATACTTGATGAAGATGTTGGAGTTATACAGAGGAGCACAATCGTGGGTGAACAGGGAGTAGAGCAGTGGGCTCAGAACACAGCCCTGCGGTATGCCAGTGTTCAGAATGAGGGTTGAGGATACCTGGTTTCCCAACCTGACAGATTGAGGTCTGTTGGTGAGAAAGTCCAGAATCCATCTGCAAGTGGAGGTTCAGATACCCAGTTCACTGAGCTTAGTGATCAGTACAGTGGGGAGGACTGTATTGAATGCAGAGCTAAAGTCAATGAACAGCATTCTGATGTACGTGTTGCTTTTATCCAGGTGGGTGAGAGCAGAATTAAGAGCTGTGGAAACTGCATCCTCTGTTGACCTGTTCGGGCGATAGGCAAACTGGTATGGGTCCAGTGTAGGTGGTAGGCCCGCAGTGAGGTGATTCATTACCAGTTTCCCAAAGCACTTCATAGCAATGGGGGTGAGTGCAACTGGGCGAAAGTCATTCAGGCATTTAGCAGCTGAGTGCTTAGGCACTGGTACGATAGTAGTGGTCTTCAGGCATGTTGGTACCGTGGCTTGGGCCAGTGACAGGTTGAAAATGTCAGAAAAACCCTGTGCCAGTTGTCCAGCGAATGCTCTGAGAACACGTCCCGGTATGCCATCCGGGCCAGCTGCCTTGCGTGCATCCACTCTGCTAAACACTGACATCCGTTGTTGAGATTGAAAGTGGGCTGTAAGCAGTAGCAAAGTCCGTGGTTGGTGTAAAATGTCCTGTGCTTTGGTCAAAACGAGCAAAAAAGTGATTACGTTCGTTCGGTTAGAAGGCACTACTGGTTGGTTGAGCTGTAGGTTTGTAGTCTGTGATTGACTGGATGCCTTTCCACATGCGTCTGGGGTCAGAGTTGTGGAAGTGCTCTTCTATGTGGAGTTTGAATGTGAGCTTTGCTTTCCTGATGCCCCTTTTCAGGTTGGCCCTGGCTCTGTTGTAGTCCTCTGCACTGCCAGATTTAAAGGCAGCATCTCTTGCTTTCAACAGGAGACGGACTTCAGAGTTTATCCACGGCTTCTGGTTAGGAAAGCATTTCACGTGTTTGACGGTAGTGACATTGTCAATGCACGTGTTAATATGGTCCAAAACAGATGATGTGTAAATGTCCATGTCTGTGTGAGAGTCCAGTGTGGCCTGTGAGGCGAACATGTTCCAGTCAGTATCCTGAAACTGTTGTTGTAGAGAAGAAATGGCCCCCTCTGGCCATACCTTTACTGTCCTCAGAGCTGGTTTCACACGTTTGATCAGTGGTGTGTATTTGGGTAGCATGAACAAAGAGAGGTGATCAGACTGACCCAAGTGGGGGAGGGAAATGGCTGTGTATGCCCCAGGTATGTTTGTGTATACCTGGTCCAGTGTTTTGTCCCCTCTGGTAGAGCAGGAGACATTGCGGTGAAATTTTGGTAGAACAGATTTCAGGTTGGAGTGGTTGAAATCTCCAGCAACAATGATGGCTCCTTCTGGATGTGTAGAATGCTGTTTGCTGATAGCTGCATGCAGTTCCTCCATAGCTAGCTTAGCATTAGCATCCGGCGGAATGTACGCTGCAGTCACAACAATGGCTGGGAATTCTCTCGGTAAATTAAAGGGTCTGCACTTAATCGTCAAATACTCTAAATGAACAGAGCAATGACTTTCAGTAACAGTAAAGGCGTCCATTGTGCTACACACACACACACACACACACACACACACACACACACACACACACACACACACACACACACACACACAAAAACTGTCATAAGGATTACCTTAAAATGACAGTTGTGTTGCTCTAAAATGTAAACAGACGGTGTGAAGTAATAAAACAGCCTGCTGTTCCTGAACATTCGCTGCAATCTCATGTTATAGCGCACAAAGATTAGCATCGACACGGCTCAATAACACTGCGGATTTCAGGTGAAATGGGTGGATGGAGGGATGGATGGAGGGATGGTTTGGGATGACAAAGATATCTAATGTAATTTGTTTTCTTTTTATTCTGTATCACTACTGATATTACAAATTAGTAGCAGTGCAGCTATTAATGTTTTAAAATCCCCTATCTATCTTCTCATGGATGGATGGATGGATGGATGGATGGACGGATGGATGGATAGACAGATGGATGGAGGTTATATGAACATGCATACATTATTCCAATTGATTTTAGTGATCACTGAGCAGGATGGATAAAAAAAAAGTGATAGATGGATGAATAGATAGATAGAAGCCTGAATAAATGGATAGAGGGATGAATGGATTGAGTGTTATATGGACATGTTTACATGCTGCTAACTGATTTTAGTGAGCATTTAGGATGAAAAAGTAATGGGTGGATGGAAAAATAAAGAGAGGGATAAAGTTCTATATTTTAAAATCTACCGTCCATTTTCTTTTCCCAGTGATGAATTGGTGGATGGATGGATAGTTTTATGAATGGCTGGATGGATGGATGGATGGATGAATGGATATATACAATACCCAAATTGAGACGATACGGCAGGCAGCGATACGGACGGATAAATAGATAGAAGGATGGACTGATAGAAGGATGGATGGATGCAAGTATGACGTATGAAGAAATGATTAGGATGCACTGTGGCACAAAAGGGGAAATGGATAGATGGTGTATCTCCGAATAATGTTTAATAGAAGACAAATAAAAAAAAAAAGAAGAAATAAGTGGATGGAGGGAGAGAAAGACAGAAATGAAAAAGAGGGGTGAAATATTTAGTAGTCTTTTTAAGATGAGCTTGGTTTGTGTGATGAAGTGTGATTTTTATTTAGTGCCTGTGTGTGTGTGTGTGTGTGTGTGTGTGTGTGTGTGTGTGTGTGTGTGTGTGTGTGTGTGTGTGTGTGTGTGTGTGTGTGTTTTGTCCTTGAGCTTTAGTAAAACACTACACTAAAGCAATTGTTAATGTTGTAATTAAAGACTGTGATTAATCGCTTCATTCTGACCAATCAGAGCAAGAGAAGGAGCACTGAGCTTAGATGTTAGCATCAGTGCCCATATATATATGTGTATATATATATCTGGAATACTTTAGTTACACTAATTTGAAGTGTGGCACCGAGTCATTAGATTAGATTTTTTTTTTCCTCATCTTTCGACTCTGATTGTCGTAATTCAGCCCCATTTAGCTCGCCGTATGAAGTCATCGCAGGAGTAAGTACTGCTTATTGAAGATTTTCCTCGAATGGATTTATGTGCCTTTTTTTTTTTTTTTTTGATGCTCTTGTTCATCTGCCTCTGCCTGCCTTCCTCTGCCTCCGCCAGGAAAGTTTTCGAAAAGTTTTAACTGAAAAAGAAGTAAACAAGTTGCCGAATGTTGAATAATAAATACTCAACTGCAATAAATAATGACACATTGATGAAGAAGTGATTAAACTGATGGATGGATGGATGGATGGATGGATGGATGGATGGATGGATGGATGGATGGATGGATGGATAGGTGAACTAAAAGATTAATTCTGCAACGATTATTGAATAAATTAATGAATGGATGGATGAACAAATTTAAAAGCAAATGTATGTTTGCAGGGATTAATTAAGATAAGATGATGGATGAAAGAAAAAGAAAGAAAGAAAGAAAGAAAGAAAGAAAGAAAGAAAGAAAGAAAGAAAGAAAGAAAGAAAGAAAGAAAGAAAGAAAGAAAGAAAGAAAGAAAGAAAGAAAGAAAGATCGATCTCAAAAGCAAATATAGACCTGCAGGGAATAATAAAAGATAAGAGGATGGATGGATGGATGGATGGATGGATGGATGGATGGATGGATGGATGGATGGATGGATGGATGGATGGATGGATGAACTAAAAGATAAATTCTGCAAGGATTATTGTATAAATTAATGAATGGATGGATGAACAAATTTAAAAGCAAATGTATTTTTGCAGGGATTAATTAAGATAAGATGATGGATAAAAGAAAAAGAAAGATAAATGCTGCAAGGATTAAATGATTCATCATCATTAAATGATGATTGAATGAATGAATGAATGAATGAATGAATGGGTAAATTGTTAATTAAACAAATAGGTGGATAAAAGATTAAATCAGTGGCACACAAAATAACCAACTAATGAAATAATAAATGCCCAGATGGATAAAAACAATCATTTAACTCTATGAATGGATGGATGCTTGCAGAAAATAATGACAATTGAGGGTTTAATTAAGAAACGAATTGATAGATGAATAGATGGATAAACGAATAAACGGCTAAATTAGCACACTGCCATTCGATCACTGAATAAATCAACAGCAATTCTTTGTTATAACAGACCCCGATCGTACAGATTATTATCATTTTTTTTCAATCTTCTTTTTTTTTTACATCATTCATTAAACGGCTTTTATTTTGTGTGTGGACACCGTTAAGACTTTTCTTTTCCTCACAGCAGTAAACACATACTCTCGCTTATTGTTCCGTATTCAGTTCTTCAGATGCAATGTGTTTATCAGTTGTGGACCCTCGTGCCTCGCTCGTCATCTTTCCTCATCCATCTTTCTTTCATTTATTTTGTCATCCTGAAATTCAGTGGCCTCGAACATTCAACCATCAATCCACATCCCTCGTTCCTGGCAAGAAACAATTTCATCAGTCCACACACCACATTTTTGACAAAAAATATATATATATTTGAAGAAGTGGTTCCTGCGGTCAGAGATATCTAAAGTCTTAAGGCCTAGAAATGGTCTAATCTAGAATTATTAATAGTTGAATTTAGAATCGTAGATCTGAATCAGCAGCTAAGAAGAAGCTAAACATGTATTACCCCGCTAGCTACTTAGCTTACCATAAAACAACCCAAGCTACTGTAGCATTGAAAAATGCAGTAGTGTAATTACCAACTAGTAATATTTAAATCCTACTCTTTCTACACAAGTTATATACAAGATCAACCACCGAAAATGTCGAAATCATTCAGCAACTTGTGCATGATGATCGTCGGAGAACAATCCACACGATCTCACTTCCGCACCCACCCAACTCACCAGATTTGGCTTCTGAGGATTCGCCCTCTTCCCGAAGATGAAGATCCAGACGCCGTTTTGACGCTATTACGGAGTTTCAGCAGCGAAACGGCAAATTGTGTGATTGGAATTGCATTGAATAGGTCAGACACCTAGAATATGTGCAATTTTTAAACAAAGATCCCAATAACTCCTTTTTTTTTCCAGAAGTTTGGCCAATATCTAAGAAACATAGAGATGGAAAATATGTTAGCGTCAATGGGAATCAACTTGACTAGCGCAGTAACCTCAGCGACTATTGCTTACTGTATAAATGTTTTTACGAGACTCGCTCTGTTTACAAGAAAGTGCTTTATTCATCTACATTTACAAACTATCACCTTCAAAACAATCCCCTTGATGGATCTTTAACAAAGTCCACAGGAGCCAAATTTGGCGAGTAGGGTGGGTGCAGAAGTGAGATCATCATGCACAAGTTGTCTAATGGTTTCGACATTTTCGGTGGCCTTCCAGATCCCTCGTCATCTTCCATTGATGTTCTTGCGCTCTTGAAGCATGCGTGCCACTGTGTGTCAACCTGTGTGTCATGTCAAAAGTCTCTGTAGCAGATTTGCCATCTAGTTTTCTAGATGACCATCCATCTAGACCATCCATTAAGAATGGAACTAGTTTATCATGCAGAATTTCATGTTTGCTCTTTGTTCTAACTTGTTGTCCATGATGAAATCGCAGACATGATAATGTACATAGTCAGTACAGCACCAGTTAGCATTGTCAGTCTTAAAACCTTTGGATACCATTTCATAATTATGTTCAAATAACTTTTGTTTGTAGTGAAAAGTCCTTTGCAGACTTTTACAAGTCCTTGTTTCATAGCTGGATTGTTGAAGAGAAGGAACTCCTTTTAAGTCTCTCTGTTTTGGTATTTTGCTGTTTGGTTCGTTAGTGCTTTCCTGATGAGAGCACTAAAAAGTGTCCAGGCTGGTGAAAAATCTTTGCCAATTGTCCAGGCCCTGGTCCTACATCACCGGATGTAGATAAATGTGATGCAAGGAAGAGAACTCCTGATGGACTTCTTTGTTGTCCTTGCCACTCTGGATAGCACTTTCTGGCTCCCTTCTGTGACGGTCTTTTCTGCGCTTTTCAAATCTGCACTTGACTTTAAATCTGCACTTTACCGTTAACTCGAAGCAGGGAGTTTTTACTCCAGGCCTGTGGACCAGTGCATTAAGTGGGGGAATGGTGGCACAGTGGAAAGCATGACTACTTTACAGCTTCAGGGTTCTGGGTTTGATCTTGAACGTCCAAATGAATGTCCAGAACGTTGCATGTTTCAGTTGTTCACATGGGTTTTGAGGACTCTCTTGTCTTGCCTCCAGTGTTGCTGGACCAGTTGAGGTGATACCCCAGGAATCCATCTAGTTTAGAAAAAGTAAAGACAAATATATTTTTTCTGACAATCATCTCATATTTACACTTCAAGTCAAGGCATTCAAGTCAAACCAGGACAGTTACAAGTCTAAAAATAAATGCTAGTGTTAAGGTACTATGCGCAGCAGTAAGTGGCTAGCATGTCCTATTACTGATAGGTGGCACACATGTCAAAGGCTGGTCCAGAAACCGTTAATTAAGATGGCAGACAACATTGTGAATGATGGTCTAAAACCCGAGGATTCTGTTTTGAATCTAGAATTCTGCCTTGGCTTACCCCTTAGCCCTGTGTTTTCTGTTTCTGTGTTTGTTGTTTAATGTGGCATCAGGGTTCTGGAGGAACGTTGTTTCATTTCACTGTGTACTGCGTTAGCTATATATGGTTGAAATGACAATGAAAGCTTCTTGACTTGATTTGACTTGGATATCTATGAAAGACTTCAAGTGCAGTACGGTGATGAGACGCTCACCTGCGGGAAGACATTTGAGTTGTGTAAACATTTCAAAGATGGGCGTACATATGGGTCGTTGTTTCCCCGATAATGAAGTGAAGCTGTCCTAGGAGGGTTTGAGCGTACCGACAAATCTTTCTATGCTGAATCGTTCCAGGAATTAGTCTAATTAGTCCAAATGGAACTCCAGGGGTTCTAAGGATTGTCTTTCCACATACCAGGACATTTTTTGAATGTTCAAGAAGTTGAAGAACCTTGAGGAATTCAATGCTGACACAGAGAGAACTAATAAAACTGAACAGACAGTAACCTGAGCTCAAGGTGAAAATGGGAACCCTGCAGATGTTTGAATGCAAAGCTGGTAAAATGTGGTATAAAATATTGCTACAGATAAAACAAGCCACGGCACTAAAGAAACCTTTCTCAATGCTGCTAAAATCAGAAGTACATTAGGTTCTAAGGCCAGGTGTTTTCTTTGATACCTTCCTTCACAAGTTTAGACAAGTTTTTAACCTGGGAAGCAAATAAAGAAAACCCATCAATGAAATAAGGTGTAAACAAGTCATGCTGCTTTATTCTGGATCAGCTATAAGGACCTGATGGTGTGCACAGTAATACCAGCCTGGAGCTGAAGTAGTCAAGTCTCGAGAAGACGAGGGACTGAACAAGCAACCAAGTGGCCCCCTTGGAGAGCAAACGGTTTAATCAGGCCTTTAAGAAGCTTCGCAGCATAAAAGTACGCACTTCAGACAGCCTTCTATCAGGGTAGGATATCTCAAAGCCAGAAGGAGAAGAAAGAGAAGCTTATTTAATTATTTGAACTTCAAGTACGAGTGGGTAGCATTTGACAAGCAGGTTGACACCATTAGCCAGCTCTCATCCTTCTTCTTTTTCTCTTTTTTTTTTTTCGCTTTTGACATTTACCTAACTTTTCTTAAACCCGAAATGCACATTTTCTAGATTAAAATCTCATCAGAGGCCTGATTAAAACCTGATCTTTCATGGTGTGTGTCTCAGGGGATGGTGGAGGGAAAGATCTCTGCTTAAACATGGAGGCTGCATCCAAGGAATGTCAAATAATGTTGGTGTGTGTTAGATCTAGTACACTTCACATAAGAGAATTTAAAAAGAGTGCACTACAAACTGCTAGTTCTTTTCCAAAATAATCAACTACATTATATCAAGCAGTATCCCAAGGCTTTTTTGTTTGCTTGTGCAAAATTTTTGTGTGTTTATTGTTACAGGAAAGTCAACACAACATACCTTATATCTGTTTATAGTTACATGAAGGCATAAGTGTCAGACTTTTAATTTTTTATAGTTACAGGAAAGTCAAAACATAATTTTTATTTGTTTTCGAATTACAAAAAATCTATACATTTGTACTTTATTTTGTTTATACTTACAGGAAAACCATAGTGAGACCTGCGATGTTGTATGGTTTAGAGACAGTGGTATTTAGTAAAAGACAGGAGGTGGAGCTGGAGGTAGCAGAGCTGAAGATGTTAAGGTTTTCGTTGGGAGTGACAACAATGGACAGGATTAGAAATGAGTTTATTAGATGGACAGCGCATTTAGGATGTTTTGGAGACAAGGTGAGGGAGGCCAGATTGAGATGGTTTGGACATGTGCAGAGGAGGGACATGAGGTATATCAGTAGGAGAATGCTGAGGATGGAGCCACCAGGATGGAAGAAAAGATGAAGGCTAAGGAGGAGGTTTATGGATGTGGTGACGGAAGACATGCAGGAGGTTGGTTTGAAAGAGGCAGATGTAGTGGACAGGGGGGTATGGAGACGGATGATCTGCTGTGGCAACCCCTAACGGGAGAAGCCGAAAGAACAACAAGAAGAAGTTGTTACAGGGAAACCATGGTGTCATACTACTTTTAGTTTATGGTATCAGAGTTTTTATTCTGTTTATCGTTACATTAAGGTCAAAACATACGTTTTATCTGTTTATAGTTACATAAAGGCCAAGGTGTGACTTTTAATCGATTTATAGTTAGATGAAAGTCACAACATACTTTTATCTATTTAGAATTATAAAAAATTTTATGAATTGTACTTTATTTTTTTATTTATAGTTACAGAAAAACTATGGTGTCAAACTTTATAATGGCTTTGACAGGGAAGTCGAAACATCAGATTTTTATTACAGTTTATAGTTACAGAAAAGTCGCAATATACTTTTTTAAAATTATAGTATACAAAAAAGTCAAAACATACTATTTATCTGTTTGATGTTACAGAAAATCAGTTATATTTTATTTTGTTTGTAGTTAAACTAAAGCCCAGGTGTCAGACTTTTTAATTGTTTGTAGTTGCATGAAAGTCACAACAAACTTTTTATCTGTTTACTATTTAAGAAAAATAAATGAATCAGACTTTATTTTGTTTATAGTTTCAGGACAACATACCTCATATTTTATTGATTTATGGTTACAAGAAAGTCAACAAATTTGTTTTCTGCTTATAGTTACAGGAAAGTCGCAACAAACTTTTTAATTGTTTATAGTTACAGGAAAGTCGCGAAAAACTTTTTAATTGTTTATAGTTACATAAAAGTGAACACCGTACTTTTTTGTCTGTTGATACAAAAAAGTCAAAACATACTATTTTTCTGTTTTTACAGAAAATAAATACATTGTATTTTATTTTGTTTATCGTTAAACAAATACAAACAAAGTGTCAGAAATTTGTATTTGTTTATAGTTACAGGAAAGTCCCGGCAGACTTTTTATCTGTTTATAGTAACATAAAAGTCAACACACCATATTTTTTTTTTCAGTTTATAGTTACATGAAAGTCACAATATACATTTTATTTGTTTATAGTTAAAGGAAATCAAGGAACTGTAGTTTTTGTTGATGGTTACAGGAAATTCAACACATCATACTTTTTCATTTGGGTATAATTACGGAAAAAATCAAGGTATCACACTTTATTTCTGTCTAGAATTATGGGAAAGTCAAAGCAATAAATCTGTTTAAACTTTGCAATAAAAGTTCTTCTTATTACCAACATTATCATGAGTTGTCTGAGAAACCACAAAGGGTAAACTTCTCTAAGAAAATATCACAATGCCTGAGATATATATATATATATATATATATATATATATATATATATATATATATATATATATATATATATATATATATATATATATATAAAATCGCAACTATGTGCTGAGAAAATCCTTGAGAATTCATCACCAGTGAAAACCATTCTGGTGAGTGTGTATTGTATTTAGCTTTGTGCTAAAAAACATAATTTTTTTTCTTTTCTTCACTGATGTTAGCCAAAGGACAAAAGCAGAAGTGTTTTGGTGAAATTCAGTTTGGGGATATAAATGTATTTTTTTTCTGTATATATGTGTGTGTGTGTGTGTGTGTGAGCGTGTTGAGCCTTTAAGCTGAACAAACAGCTCTCAACGATCAACTCCAATTGCAGTCATCATCCGTCGCTATGCTCACGCGCTTATTTGGATTTGTGCACGTAAACGCTCTTCACTTTTCCAAAGCGATTAAAGTGGCTCTAACAGCGCTGCCACGCACAAAAGTTTGTAACATCAAAATAAGTACAAACTCCCAAATGTACTACTGTTATTGTATTGTATATTATGTGCCATCAACGTTTACTTCATCATTGATATACAGATTTATATACATATGGCTGGTGGGGGTGGAGTATATATATATATATATATATATATATATATATATATATATATATATATATATATATATATATACATACATACATACACTTCACCCCCACCAGCCACAGCAGCTAAATTTAGTCTCTTTTTAATGTTTAGACAAATTGGCAGAATTCGCCTCATGCTGGCGAACCCCAGCGGCGTCGGCATTAACGCTCAGCAGATCTCGCGCCTGGAGTGTCATTAGTCTCCGAAAGAGGATGCTAAATCATCCTACTCTGTCTTCTATCGATTCATCATTAGCAAACGCGACTATTTAAAGTTACCCCCCCCCCCCATCCGAATCTCAAAGAATCGCCGCCTCGTCCTTAATAACATTAAGTCTGCAAACTGTCCTTAAAAAAAAAAAAAAAACAATAAATGAAGTACAATTTACATAGTCATTTATTTAATTCTATAAAACTATAATAAATTATAAAACAACAATAACCGTTGTGTCTGTGGAAAAGAGGGCGTGATCAAGCGCCATTTTGTGAATAGAGGGCGGAGCCGGAGGTGGTGAGCGGCAAGAAGCAAACACCTGTGTGTGATTTCCATTAATGAGTTTTGTGATCCGGTTCATCCCAGAGCAGTTTAATAGGATTTAGGTGCGGTGACTGGGCAGGTCGTTCCATGATAGATATCACTCTAGATGATTGTTTGCTCTCTAATTAACGCTTACGGAGCTCTGACGTATTTTACGCTTCGGCTCATCGTTTTTTGTTGTACGGGAAAGTTTGTTCCGAAAAAACTCAAATGCAATTTCATGATATTAAAGTAAGGAATGGTTGCCATGTTGGTTCTTTTCACCCGGAAATAAAACTCAACCCCAAACCGTTAGCTTTAACCCTCATTTTCGTCAGAACTTTCAGTAGGTGTACAGGAAAATATTTTTAAAACAAAAAAAAAAACATTCTTTGTGTGGTTAAATAAATAATTATGCATACATTAAAAATATATAGATATAAAGTATGATTTTTGATTGATTGGTCTTATCCTTGCAATACGTAAAATAAATAGGTATAAAGAATAAACAAATTATTAAGAATTAAATAAATATCCTAAAAATAGCTTTCTTGATTATATATCTTTTTTAGTATCAGATTGTCCAAAACATTTTGGGTCAGGAGAGAGGTACAAAAGAATTGATGAAACGTTACACAGAACTTTGAGGCTGCCATGAAGAAATGGTAAGAAAATAGGACACCACTGTGACATTCCCAAGAACAGGACGTCGCTTGTAAATTGATGGCAAGAAGAAAACTGCCAGGAGACCTATAGACCTGCAGGAAAATCTGGCGAGCACTCAATCCCTGCATGTGACAACAATCGCTCGTGTTTTTCATTCTTCATGTCTGGGCTATGGGAGGAGGTGGGGGGCCACTTAAATTATTCCGAACCATGTGGCAAAATGTGTTTAAAGTTTTTGAGAATAATTTTAAATCAAGAGAGCTGTCAATTTACTCAAAGAACATCATATCTAAAGTGAAGCATGGTGGTGGATGCTTACGATTATAATGGGTCTCATTTAAAGATAAGAAGCCACTATGGCTGATTCCGAAGGTACCTGCAAGCTGAAGATGAGGGGAAGATTAGACTCAAATCAATAAAGGGAATGTTTCAGATAAAGAACATTTCACATTTGGAAATCAGCCTAGTCAGAGCCTGGTTTCAGATACTATTAAAAACGTATGAAAGGACATAATATGCTGATTTACATGAAGATTTTAATAAATGTTTTGCAAACAGAATATTTTAAGATGTATTCATCCATGAGTTCCTTTGATTGTTTTTGTTTATCAATTAAATATTGTGTCTTAATTACATTTTACATCATACGGAAAAAAATAAAAAAAATAAATATTAAATATCCATTTTAATTATTTATTAGACCACAACTTAATTTTTTTGCATGTGTCTTTCTTTTAAACATTTGGCCTTGGCACTGTCCATGAATTGGTGGGAAAAAATTAAAAATAAAAAAAAGATAGTCAACAATTAAAGCTTCCTTGAGGCCCTGAGATTTTAATGTGCTTTACTCTGTCCTTGGAATAAATAAGAAAACGATACCATACTTTCAGCTTAAGAAAAAAAAAACACAGATAGTTAAAATAAATAAATAAATAAATAAATAAATAAATAAATAAATAAATAAATGAACAAACAAATTAGGTTCTGGCTTCATCCCAGAAGCAACCAAAAATAAATAAATAAATGAATAAAAGGAAAGGGAAAAAGTATATGAAAGGAAAAAATAACGGTCTTAACATTTAACCTTAACATTTATCCAGATATTTTAAGCCCCATCCTTTGAGTAACAAATTAATATAAAGTAAAAATTAAAATAAATAAATAAACCTTAAGACTGATTTAAAATATTTGGGATCATTCCAAGAACAAAAAATTAAGAAAAAAAAAAATCATAAAATCTTAATGCAGATGTTTGGAATTGGTCCTTGGATGAATGGATAAATACATACATTTAAAAAATTACTTAAATAAATCATAAATGTATTCATTAATTACCTAAGTAACTTCTGGGTTCATTCCAGGAGCAACAAAAAAAAAAGGGGAAAAATAGGAATAAGAATAAGAAAAAAACATTTACTAAAGGAAGGAAGGAAAAAGAGAACTATTCATTTGTAATTCTCATCACCCCTAAGCATAAATTTGTATTCAATAATAAAAAATGATCAAAAATGGGATTTGCCTTTACTCAAAAAAAAAAAAGAAAGAAAAAATAAAAGAAAAAAGTGCAGGATACTCAAGTAGTTTGAATAAAATGATGTATTGGTTTCTATTTTAAAATAAGTGATCATCGAATATAAACTGCACGTGTGTGTGTGTGTGTGTGTGTGTGTGTGTGTGTGTGTGTGTGTGTGTGTGTGTGTGTGTGTGTGTGTGTGTTAGATCGGATGAAAGCACTGGCTGTGCTTAACATTTCCACCAGGAGTAAAATCCAGTTCCCTTCATGTCTGAAATGTGGGAAAGTCTCTCTAAGGACAATTTTATATCATTATTTTTCAATTGTGTCCAATAAGTGCTGGCCAGTGAGTGCTCGCCTCTGTAACCATGGCGACTCACACTGGCAGAGAGGTATGCGACTGTGTGTGTGTGTGTGTGTGTGTGTGTGTGTGTGTGTGTGTGTATGTATGTATGTGTGTTGTAGCACACAGAGGACAGTGCAGAGGTTTGGGGACAGGAGACGGAACACATTGTGTTTTTTAATTAAACAGACAGTAGCTCTGTATCGCCCACAGTAGTTCAGGGGGCACTAACTTTTGCTACAGCATTCCATTAATTTTATTTTTTTCCCTTTTTTTTATTCATCCTTTTTTTTTGGATCAATAATTTCCTATTTTTGGACACACGTCTCTTTATCAATTCTTTTATTTTTTTACTTTTTTTTTTTTTTTTTTTCATTTAACATTTATTTATTTAACATTGTACTTTTACACTTTTTCACATTCATTTTCCCCTTTTTTACTGTAATTCGTTTGGTTGTCTTCTTTCTTTCTTTCTTTCTTTCTTTCTTTCTTCTCAACCTTTCAATACTTTTCTTTTTACTACAAAGAAAGACAGAGTTACTTGAAATGAAAGGGTGGACAAAAAATAAAGAAAATAAAAAATTGTTGATTTAGAAAGAATGAAAAAAAAAAAGAAAGAAAGAAGAGGTTGGATGAACAAATGTATCAATGTATAAATAAATTATATTTCTTTTTTTCTGGTGATTTCTACTTGTAATTTTATATTCTTACTTTGTTTTTATGTGTCTTTTTCCTTTCTTTCTTTTTTCATTTTTTATTTGTAAAGTCTTTCATTTACTTAAACCGTTTTTTCTTTCTTTCTTTCTTTCTTTCTTTCTTTCTTTCTTTCTTTCTTTCTTTCTTTCTTTCTTTCTTTCTTTCTTTCTTTCTTTCTTTCTTTCTATCTATCTTCTGGTGCTTTTTACTAGTAATTATGTCTTTCCTTTTTTAATTTTAATTTATATTTGAATTCAAGTCTTTTATTTATATATAAAGTTTTCTTTCTTTCTTGCTTTCTTTCTTGCTTTTTTCTCAACCTTTCCATACTTTTCTTTTTACTACATAGAAAGAAAGAGGTACTTGGAATGAAAGGGTGGACAAAAATAAAGAAAATAAAAAATTGTTGATTAAGAAAGAAAGAAAGAAAGAAAGAAAGAAAGAAAGAAAGAAAGAAAGAAAGAAAGAAAGAAGAGGTTGGATAAACAAATGTATCAATGTATAAATAAATAATCTTTCTTTCTTTTTCTGGTGATTTCTACTTGTACTTTTTTATTCTCACTTTGTTTTTATGTGTCTTTTTTCTTTTTTTTCTTTTTCTTTGTAAAGTCTTTCATTTTTCAGTCTTTCTTTCTATCTATCTTCTGGTGCATTTTACTGGTAAATTTATTCTTTGTTTTTATGTGTCTTTCCTTACTTTTGTTTTTCTTTGAATTGAAAGTCTTTTATTTATATATAAAGTTTTCTTTCTTTCTTTCTTTCTTTCTTTCTTTCTTTCTTTCTTTCTTTCTTTCTTTCTTTCTTTCTTTTGTGTGGAAAAGAAAGAACAAACTGTAAGGAGTTTGTGTGTAAGAGAGAGAGGTGTCTGTGTGGGTTTTTGTGTGTATGCGAAGTGTGTGTGACACGTGTATATGAGATGTGTATGAACTGTGTGTGTGCGTGTGAACATAATGAATAAGCGTATTAATGTGTGACAATAGTAATTAAACCTGAGGGGTTGTTGGTGTTAAGTGTGCTGATTGGTCGGTTATGTGAGTGAACTTTGGGGTGAGGTAAACACAGCATGTACATCACCTGGCCGTTACCTCGGCGTTTGTGTGGCCAGCGTGAGTCGCATTAACACGCCGCATTAACCGCCCAATAATCTGCTTTATTTAGGGGTCGGAACCTTCGCTCGGGGTTAACGCGATTAAATAAAAATGTAATTTCCTGTTGCTTTGGCGTGCGGAGGCTCGAGCTTCTCTTGGCGCACGTCGAACAGCAACGATTCAAAACAAACCCGATTCCTCTAGTTTTTACATTCACACAACGATAGACGACTTCAATTCCGCCTGACAACTGATGATGTCATAAAGGGCATAGGACCAATCAGCAGCATCTTTTTAATCCACATTCTTTGTAACTGTGCACTGGTTATTAACATCTTTCTGTTTCTTCTTTTCCCTTTTTCTTTTTCCTTTTATCTTCCTTTTCAAAGTAATTTTTTTGGTTTTCATTGCTCTTTCTTTCTTTCTTTCTTTCTTTCTTTCTTTCTTTCTTTCTTTCTTTCTTTCTTTCTTTCTTTCTTTCTTTCTTTCTTTCAATTTAATCCAATTTAATTCGTTTCCCCCCCCCCAATCTTTTCATTCCAAGCAACTTTCTTTCTTTCTTTGTAAAAAAATGGTAAGTATTAAAAAGGGGGAAGGAAGGAAAGAAATAAAGAAAGAATTGTTAGCATCCTTTATTAGCTAAGTAACTCTCTAACTCTAAGATTGGTTTTAGCGGTTATATTAGCGAGGTCTGGACAAGGTGGCTTGAACCCACGCTTGATGGTCCTGAAAACACTTTGAGACGTCTTTGTTCTTGATTTCTTGTCCTGAATGGATTTTGACAGGTTCGGCTGAAGTTCGCTCGTCCGCCAACAAGGGTTTTTGAGATATTATTCAGGCTGACAGCGAGGTGAAAGCCGAGCGGCGTAAACGAGCCTGACTTGGAATCGGCGCGTGTCACAAAAAACGGCTTGATCAGCTTCTTATCAATATTTTACGAAAAATAATTTTTATTTAAAAAAAAGGAAAAAAAAAAGTTTCGGATGAAAGAACAGCAGAGGCGGCTGTCGCTTTGATTCGCCATCTTGACGTTCTGCCCGCATGCATAACAATTTCGTAGGTTTCCTTACATAAGCTACTGAAGAATGTGGATTTCAAATCGAATTCCCTTTGCTGCCCCATTAAAACAGAGTGCTGCATCATACAGTAGTTACCAGTTCCTGAGGTACTTTATATGAAAAATAGTTTGTGGACATCTGACCATAAGAATGGTGGGTGCTTTTTTTTTTTTTTTAAACATCCCATTTCACATTTTGAGAGAATTCCAAAAATTTAAAGAAGAAAACAGGCTCAAGGGGAAAAAAATGCAAATTTCTCTTGTTTCTTCTCAATTTATTCTCAATTCCACTCCATTTTTTATACAAATCATCACTTTGAAGTATTTACTTGTTTTTTCAGGATTATCATAAACTATACTATATTTTCAAAAATATCGGGTCACCTGACCAGCCAAATATGTGGTTCTTTTCCAAACATAAGTGTACTTAAGATGGCACTATAATAAAATTTTGCATTCACTTCAACTTGGAAACCCAAACCTGTTCCAGCATGGCGAAGCCCCTGTGCACACAGTGAGCTCCTTGAAGATCTGGTTTACATGCTTTGGAGAGGAAGATCTTGCTGCTATAGAGCCCTGATCTCATCCCTACTGAACACCTTTGGGATGAATGTGAACGCTGACTGCACCCCAGGTCTCCTCACCTACATCAGTACCTGCCTTTCATAACACCCTTGTGGCTGATGAACACAAATATCCATAATCTAGTGGAACATCTTCCCAGAAGAGTGGAGGGGATTATAAGAGGAAATCGGGACTAAATGTGGAATGCAATGCTTAAAAATCACATACCGTACTTATGAGCAGGTGACCCAATACTTTTGGAAATATAGTGTATGTTTCCTATCAGCCACTGCACATTAACACCTAGATATAGACTTTTTGTACAATTGATCCATGGTTCAGGTTTTGCTCTGTGTCGCCTTCTGTTTAGAAATTGGTTGAGCGTGGGGGCGGAGTTTACCCGAAATGGAGGCGTGTTTAAATTACGTGCATTTCCTGGAACAATATGAGGTCAAGTGATGATTGGGTTGTTCTGTCTAACTGTACACTAAGTCACACTGTAATGTAATCCTTACGCTGTAAATGTATTAAAAAGTACTATCATGGCTAGCAAACTTTAGCATTATATGCTTTGTTAGCATGTACCATATGTATTGTTTATTTTATAGTTCTGTAATGCCTCCACCCTCTATCAGAATCACTGACTGATCACTGTTTTCAGTCCAGGAATATGTATTTAATTATTCCATATTGTTTATTTCATTACATAACGTTTTAAGTTCGTTTTAGTTTCTATCCAATTAGCCATTAATGATTTCTATCATTTTCAGTGCCTGCAGCATAAAATCCATGTTGCTTGAAGGTCGTCATTTGAACCAATCAGATTCCGAGTTGCCGATACCGGGGCCATCCGGCAGGCGTCCAATAACGTTAGCCTTTTCGTGTCATTCGATTGGTCGGTCGGAGAGTGCGCTAGTCGGAGCTCGCGAACGGCATCTGTAGCAAACTCAAATATATTCGTGTGGATATAATAGCAGGTTTTTTTTATTTCACTATGGATGATGGAGGAGAAAATAATAATTTGGTCCCAGATAAAACAGCGGAGCAGGTCGGCCGAAACGATTCGAAACAGTTAAGCTTTTATGAACCATTTATACTTTACGTTTTATTTTTCCTGTAGAATTTCCACAAACCCAATTTGTCTTCAATTTAATTATGCAGGGAAACTGTAATGCACAAAAAATGCACAGGGGGTCATTTCATGAGGTAAATATCGTAGCTTCTGCTAGAGATGGCGTATGTGGGCGGTGCGGCTGTGGCTACAGTGAAAGGAGACGTGTTGAATAGTGTTCATTGGGTTTCGTAATGACATTCATTCTCACTGTATGAGATTCCTGTCTGTGATGCAATGATCGCATTTCTTTGTAATAGTAATGGTTTCTATAACTGTGGCCTTTCATCGGTTCAGGTTTCTCTTCTACCAGGGTTCCCGATCTCCCAATCTCGTATTTATCTCCTTATTTCTCACCCTTTTCTTTTCCAGTTTATATTGTTTA
This sequence comes from Silurus aristotelis, assembly GCF_946808225.1. Taxonomy (NCBI): domain Eukaryota; kingdom Metazoa; phylum Chordata; class Actinopteri; order Siluriformes; family Siluridae; genus Silurus; species Silurus aristotelis. The sequence continues at coordinate 19,294,946 of NC_139593.1, forward strand.
TTGGGCAACCAACCCATTCCTGGATTACATTCTGGATTTTTCGATTTCGTTTGCACTTGCATTCGCTATCGGTAGTACTCACATTACGTGATAATACACATATTAATTCATTAATAAATAAAAAAAAAGTAAATAAGTAAACAAACACACTTTCATCTCAACGAAAAGTTGTATTTTTTAATTCTTTTTCCCCCATTTTAATGATTTCGACTAACTGTGTTAACCTTCTGGGACTTTTTTTTTTTTTTTCAAATTTCTTTTTCATCTGCCTACCTTTTTGTCTCTCTCCGTCTCTCTATCTCTCTTCTTTTCTCTCGTTAAATGTCTTTTCAGCCTTTTAGATGCCTGTCATGTTTCTGAAAGAGCATTCAGGTTTCCGTTGTGGCCTTCGCCAAATTTTTTTCTCAGCAAAGAGAAAAAAAGAAAGAAAGCAGCAAATGCTTTTATTCGTTTAAACTCTTTTTTATTTTATTTTTTTGTCTTTACTTGATTCCTACCTGGTTTCCGTCGCATTGTGATCCGGAGGCGTGAGACGAGGAAGAGCGCGAAAATCATCCTAATGTCTCCGGTCTTCAGGGATAAATGCAAAAAGAAGAAAAGAACGTTGACACGTGAATGTCAGACGATCCAGAATAAAAATGGTCTGTTACACCAACTCGAACTAGAACCCTATATATATATATATAATTGATACTTCATATATACTGTGTGTTTTTTGTCGACATACAGTAAATAGACTTGAAATATATATGAGGAATTATAAAGACTGTTTTCCCACACGGGAGGAACTTTATGACTTTTTCAGCACAATATCTTTTCTTTTTTGTCCGTTTTTATGTTCCCACTCATAGCGTATAAATCTTTTAGTCTTGCTCTCTGCGGATGTGTGTATGAAGGTGAAAGTGTGTATTCCCAGCGCACACAGGTGGTGATTTCTCTTTTCCACCGGGTGCGTGATTGATTACTCGGCCACGGACGTTCGACTGGCAGAGAGATTTATGCCTTCGGACCACCTGTTTCTCCTGGAGAGGGACAGGAGGAACTGCTGGACTCTCTCCACGCAGAGTTCAAGAACAGGACGAATCGTGCTTGCCCACCATGCCTCGGTCTCCCGCGTCACTTCGGTCCATTACTCGGCGCGCCCTGACTGAATGACCGACTGAGTGCCGGAGCTCCACACGCCGATGCTAATGTTAGGGAGTGTGATGAAGAGGTGAAGTTGCATCAAACCCCCACACACAGCCCAGTGAAATGCAACAGAGAGCTTCGATCAAAGGAGCGGTCGAAGAAATATATGATTGAAATAGAAACCGTGACTTGGACCCCTCACTATACTTGGTTTCAGTTATTTGGTTTCTCATTTGCAGAGTCGCTCAATAAATAAATGAATATATAAAATTTTTGTCTCCGTTGAAGCAAGCGATTTATATGTGTGGGGTTTGTTTTTGTGCAATATGTGTATTTTAATAACAGGGGCTTGTTCTTCATACATTGCTAACCATCCAAGATCAGCATATCATGGTAATTGTGGTTAAGGCTCTGGGTTGCTGATCAGAAAGTTGGTAGTTGAGTATCACCAAACTGCCACTGTTGGGCACCCTTGACCAAGGCTCTAAAATCCCTGTGCTCTAGAATACTGTATCATGGCTAACCCTATCTTCCTCACATTGCTGGGATATGCGAGGAAAGAATTAAACTGTGCTCTAACAAACATTTGACAAGTAAAAGCCCCCTTAACCATTTAGTACAGCAAGACTGAGTTGTTTAAGATTATTTCATGTTTAAGTTGCTTGAAAAGGCTCAATATATTGATACTAGAAACCATAAACAGCAACAGCGTGTTTGGCTGATCGATGGTATGATGGCCAATGAGAATTTGAGAGCCTTATGGAAAGCCAGGGAGCACCGTGATTTTTGTGAAAACAGGAAAAAGTATAAATCCAATGTATATATATATATATATATATATATATATATATATATATATATATATATATATATATATATATATATATATATATTGTAATAGAATATTATTCGCATATAACGTTTTTTATTTCATGTCTTGAGTCAGGAGCCCAAAAGCTAACATGTTTGATAAGATGTTGTACTCTGGTTGATCCAATCATGACATCTATAGATGTCTATTTTGACATCATTCTTACCCAGCAGTTCTTACCATTTTCCCTCTTAATTATCTGTGCTAATTCTGACCCCTTTCGTCTTCCATACACTCATTTGACACTTTTCGCTTTCCTTATATGGTCATTGTTCCAGTATGTTAATCAGATCTTTGTGATCAATTATTCATCTCCAGATTATTCTCTGTTGATAACCATTCCAATCAATATGTTTGCTTTATTTATATTTATTTATAATATATATTTATTTATTTATTTATATCATCAAATAAATGGTTTTTTTTTTTTTTTTACCCTTTTTGCTTTTCTCACTCTATTGCTAATCTGACCCTTTTCGGTTTTCACAATCCTTCTTTGGTTCATCTTTTATGTTTCTTTGGGAAGACCCAAAGTGTCCCAATTGGGTGTGTCCCAATTAACTTCCTAGATCTTGAATATTGTGTACAGAAGTTCAAGCTGACCCTTTTCGGGCTCCATATTCCTGTTTTTGGAAACGCCTTCTGTCTTAATCATCTCCCTTTAGAGTTTTTGAAATGGTAAGGACCCCCACTCAAGAGACACTCAAGACTCATTTTCTAAAAGTTGCCATTTAGATGTCGAGTCAATCAAACTATTGTCTATAAAACGTCAAATAGATTTTAAGAAATGTTCTCTTTCGTAATCATTTGCAAGCTACAAAAGCAGGAAAACAAGCCCTTATAAAATGGCCGACTCCCTGCTCAGTGCCCTGACTAGTGAACTAGGGAATTGATTGAGATGCACCGACACTCTTGGGTCTAACCCTTGTTGCAGGATGGAGCCCTTTTGCTTTGTTCTTCACATCCATTATTGGGATTATTTGGACCCCTTTCACCTTTCACCACACATTCGCCTGACCCTTTTCGATTCCCTCTTTCTTGATATGGTTGCTGTCAGGGTCAATCAACGATAGATGAAGTCGAACGAGAAAAAAAATACACACACACAACGTTGTTAATTAAATTCCGCTCAGCATCGTTGTACATCAGGAAGCACAGTATCAGTGAATTATCGGCTACCTCGTGACAGAGAGAAACTCCCTCAGACTCCAGCGCCCTGCCGGGAAACGAATAAAGGGAAGTATTGGAAGTTGATGGATCCCTCGCTCTATCGCTGTTGTCAGGTACTCAGTTGGAGAGATGCATGCTGGGATTTCACACTCGCAGCATGAGCTCACGACCCGAGCGCCGAACTGCATCAGTAAATAACGACGAAAGGTTCCACATGCTGTTAGAAAAACACCAGGGAAGGTAGAGTGCTGTTTCTGCTCACAGTGCTTTAAGCTCTGGCTGGGTGTGCTACTGGGAATGCTACCTAGGCATCAATTCTTGGATGTGTCCCAAATCCTGAAGTGCTTCTAACTAGTGTTCATGAAGAAATTTTGTTTTGGGGATGTCCTGTATGAATACACAGTGTTGCTTTCAGGTTTAATGAAAGCAACATACAGTAGAAATGAGGCGTTAGCTTGCCAATAGTTCGAAAACTTTCACTAGCCAACAAATAAATAATGATGCTCGTCATCACGCTAGTCAAAATGTTAAGACAAAATGCTGCTCAGATCATTACTCAAAAAATACTCAATCAGTTAAGCCATTGCTTCCATTAAGATTAAGCACCAAAACTACTGAAGAAAGTATTCTTACTTGCGAATCAGAAGGCTAATTAGGGGTTAGCATATGAGACTAGCGCTTTGTGAAAACAGGAGCGAAGCAACCTAATACAGAATGGCGTTACTAATAAAGATAAGAATCAATAAACATACACGTTACAGTCGCAATGCATTTTGGATTATTACCCCTGACACATCAACGGCTTATACTGCTTATGTGGTCAGAAATCACATCCTCAGAACTCTCAGGCCGAATCACGCTCTACACCCACTCCAGGATAGCAAAAGAGGTCAACGGTCAAATAGCATCTGGCTCCTCTCATCACGCTCAGCGCCAGAGTAATAAAGCGTAGCCTGACCTTTCTGACCTTCTCATTACTTTAAGATTCAAACACCTATTTGTGATTTTTATTTTTTCTCAAAAAATCACTGAAAAACTGAACTACAACAACTTTTTTTTTCTAAATTGAAAATTAATTCATGATCAACCATGTTTATTTTATCAAGCTAATTCTTTACAGTTTTTCTGTCATTTTAGCTTATGATTACCCAGCTAGCTTGGGCAGCCAATTAACAGCTGTGAATTATGTTTTGGTTTACATCCTGTCAGGTTAGCTTATTTTAATCCAGCTAAGTTTAGCAGAAGATTATAAATCCTGTCAGGATAATTTATGTTACCAAGCTAGCAATAGCTGTGGTCGTAATTAGGACTATCCTGTCAGGTTACCATGTGCTAAACCCAGCTATCATTAGCAAAAGATCATAACTTCATAACTTAAACTTATGAAATCTTCTTCTTCTTCTTTCGGCTGCTCCCATTAGGGGTCGCCACAGCGGATCATCCGTCTCCATACCACCCTGTCCTCTATATCTGCCTCTTTTACACCAACTACCTGCATGTCTTCCCTCACCACATCCATGAACCTCCTCCTTGGCCTTCCTCTTTTCCTCCTACCTGGTGGCTCCATCTTCAGCATTTTTCTACCAATATAATTCATGTCCCTTCTCTGCACATGTCCAAACCATCTCAATCTCGCCTCCCTCACCTTGTCACCAAAACATCCTACATGTGCTGTCCCTCTAATAAACTCATTTCTAATCTTGTCCATCCTCGTCACTCCCAACGAAAACCTCAACATCTTCAGCTCTGCTACCTCCAGCTCCACCTCCTGTTTTTTACTCAATGCCACTGTCTCTAATCCATACAACATCGCAGGTCTCACCACAGTCCTATAAACTTTCCCTTTCATTCTTGCAGATACTCTTCTATCACAAATCACTCCTGTCACTCTTCTCCACCCACTCCACCCTGCCTGCACTCTTTTCTTTACTTCCCTAACACACTCTCCATTACTTTGCACTGTTGACCCCAGGTACCTTAACTCCTCCACCTTCTCCACCTCTTCTCCCTGCAACCGCATCACTCCACTTCCCTCCCTCTCATTCACACACATGTACTCTGTCTTACTCCTACTGACTTTCATTCCCCTTCTCTCCAGCGCATATCTCCACCTCTCCAGGCTCTTCTCAACCTGCTCTCTACTCTCACCACAAATCACAATATCATCTGCAAACATCATAGTCCAGGGAGACTCCTGTCTGACCTCGTCCGTCAACCTGTCCATCACCACTGCAAACAGGAAAGGGCTCAGGGCCGATCCTTGATGCAGTCCAACCTTCACCCTGAACCAGTCTGTTGTACCTACTGCACACTTTACTGCCGTCACACTGTCCTCATACATGTCCTGCACCACCCTCACATACTTCTCTGACACACCTGACTTCCTCATACAATACCACAACTCCTCTCTCGGCACCCTGTCGTACGCTTTCTCTAAATCCACAAATACACAATGCAGCTCCTTCTGTCCTTCTCTATACTTCTCCATCAACATCCTCAAAGCAAATAAGGCATCTGTGGTGCTCTTCCTCGGCATGAAACCATACTGTTGCTCACAGATGGTCACCTCTTCTCTCAGCCTGGCTTCCACTACTCTTTCCCATAACTTCATGGTGTGACTGATCAACTTAATTCCCCTGTAGTTACTGCAGGTCTGCACATCTCCCTTATGCTTAAAGATCGGTACCAGCACACTCCTTCTCCATTCCTCAGGCATCCTCTCCCCTTCCAGAATCCTGTTAAACAATCTGGTTAAAAACTCCACTGCCATCTCTCCTAAACATCTCCACGCTTCTACCGGTATGTCATCTGGTCCAACCGACTTTCAATTCTTCATCCTCTTAATCGCTGCTCTCACTTCCTCCTTACTAATCCTATCTACATCCTGCTTCACCAACTCCACATCCTCCAACCTTCTCTCTCTCTGATTTTCCTCATTCATCAGCTGCTCAAAATACTCCCTCCATCTTCTCAACACACTCTCCTCACTAGTCAACACATTTCCCTCTCCATCCTTTATTGCTCTAACTTGCAGTACATCCTTCCCAGCTCGGTCCCTCTGCTTGGCCAATCGGTATAAATCCTTTTCTCCTTCCTTAGTGTCCAACCTTTTATACAGTTCCTCATATGCCTTTTCCTTGGCTTTCGCCACATCCCTTTTAACCTGCTGCCGCATCTCCTTGTACTCCTGCCTACTCTTCTCATCACTCTGTCGATCCCACTTCTGTTTTGCCAATCTCTTTCCCCTAATGCTCTCCTGCACTTCCTCATTCCACCACCACGTCTCCTTGTCTTGCTTTCTATTTCCAGATGTCACACCAAGTACTTTTCTAGCTGCCTCCCTCATCACTCCTGCAGTAGTTGCCCAATCATCCGGCACCTCTTCACCACCACCAAGCCCCTGTCTAACCTCTTCCCTGAACCTCACACTAGACTCTTCCTCCTTCAGTTTCCACCATCTTATTCTTCTTTCAAACCTTACTTTCCTCCTCTTCTTCTTCGCCTCCAAAACCATCCTACAGACCACCATCCGATGCTGTCTAGCTACACTGTCCCCCGCCAACACCTTACAGTCTCCAATCTCCTTCAGGTTGCATCTCCTACACAGAAGATAATCCACCTGTGTGCACCTTCCTCCACTCTTATACGTCACCCTATGATCCTCCTTCTTCTTAAAATACGTGTTCACCACTGCCATTTCCATCCTTTTAGCAAAATCTACCACCATCTGCCCTTCCACATTCCTCTCCTTAAAACCATACCTACCCATCACCTCCTCATCACCTCTGTTCCCTTCACCTACATGCCCATTAAAGTCTGCCCCAATCACCAATCGTTCTTTCCTAGGTACACCATCTACCACTTCATCTAATTCACTCCAGAATCTTTCTTTCTCCTCCATCTCACAGCCAACTTGTGGAGCATAGGCACTGATGACATTTATCATCATCCCTTCAACTTCCACCTTCACGATCATCACCCTATCAGAAACTCTCTTCACCTCCACTACACTCTTACTGTACGCTTCCTTCAGAATCACCCCTACACCATTTCTTTTCCCATCCACACCATGATAAAACAGTTTAAACCCACCTCCAATGTTCCTGGCCTTACTCCCTTTCCACTTGGTCTCCTGAACACACAACACATCTACCTTTCTCCTCTCCATCATATCAGCTATCTCTCTCCCTTTACCCGTCATAGTACCAACATTTAAAGTACCAACCCGAACCTCTACTCTCCTACACTGCTCCTTTTCCTGCCGTCTCTGTAGACGCCTTCCTCCTCTCCTTCTCCTCCTTCGGCCAACAGTAGCCCAATTTCCACCGGTACCCTGTCGGCTAACGATACCTGTGGCGGTCGTTGTTAACCCGGGCCTCGACCGATCCGGTATGAAACTCTCATTTGTGATCCGCATATTTGATTTGGCACATGTTTTACGCTGGATGCCCTTCCTAACGCAACCCTCCCCATTTACCCGGGCTTGGGACCGGCACTAAGAGTACACTGGCTTGTGCCCCCCTAATGGCTGGGTTAACTTAAACTTATGAAATACAATGTTAAAAAAAAGAAAAAAAAAAACAGTATGGTTAGCTTGTGCTAATCCACTTAGCATAAGCAAAAGATAATAAACCTACTAGTTATAATGTTTAACGCACACCTATGAATTATAAAGTTTAGGAGAAAAAAATCCTATTAGCATAAGTTAACCAGCTACATAATTAACACTACTAATATATATATAATTTTTATTTATTTTATTTTTTGGAAATAAAATATTTTTAGGTTAGCTTGCTGCACCACTAGTATTTGCAGTGATCATTAACTTTATCAAATAAAAATTTATTGGGAGGGAAAATCCTGTCAGAATCGATTCAGTTACCCAGCTAGCAAAAGTTCTCTAGCCAAGCTACCCTGGCAGGGCTTTAAGAGTGTTTAAGGCATGTTATACTGGCAATACTGGTGCGATCTTGAAAAATTTGATTCATCTTGATTAAATATGAACAACATGGCTTCCCTTGTGCTTGCTAATGGCACACAAACAGCACTAGCATACCAGCAGACCGATTGCTCGACATGTGTCGAATGTTTAATTGCCTCTGAACAGTTTAGCTTAGCGTTTAATTCCACACGGAGGTGCTCGCTAATGACCATGCGTTGCTGATTAGCGCTCATCTGCTCATCCTTGCACTTAAATTAGCATTAGGCTACACATGGAGAAGGACAGGTTGTTGAGGATACAGCACGGTGGCAGAAGCTGACCAGTTTTGGAAGGCTATTTTGAGGGAATAAAGGACATTGTTTATTTCAGAATGTCTGCCAAAAAGATTGAATAAATAAATGAAAACCGTTGTTTATTATTAACAATTATAAATTATATATATATATATATATATATATATATATATATATATATATATATATATATATATATATATATATATATATATATATATATATACAGTGGGTACGGAAAGTATTCAGACCCCCTTAAATTTTTAACTTTTTGTTATATTGCAGCCATTTGCTAAAACTATTTAAGTTCATTTCTTTTCCTCATGAATGTACACATAGCACCCCATACTGACAGAAAAACACAGAATTGTTGACCTTTTTGCAGATTTATTAAAAAAGAAAAACTGAAATATCACATGGTCCTAAGTATTCAGACCCTTTGCTGTGACACTCATATATTTAACTCAGGTGCTCTCCATTTCTTCTGATCATCCTTAAAATGGTTCTACACCTTCATTTGAGCCCAGAAATTTTTGATTATACTGATTGGACTTGATTAGGAAAGCCACACACCTGTTTATATAAGACCTTACAAATCACAATGCATGTCAGAGCAAATGAGAATCATTAAGGTAAAAGGAACTGCCTGAAGAGCTCAGAGACAGAATTGTGGCAAGGCACAGATCTGGCCAAGGTTCCAAAAAATGTTTTGCTGCACTTAAGGTTTCTAAGAGCACAGTGGCCTCCATAATCCTCAAATGGAAGATGTTTGGGACGACCAGAACCATTCCTAGAGCTGGCCGACCGGCCAAACTGAGCTATCGGGGGAGAAGAGCCTTGGTGAGAGAGGTAAAGAAGAACCCAAAGATCACTGTGGCTGAGCTCCAGAGATGCAGTCGGGAGATGGGAGAAAGTTGTAGAAAGTCAACCATCACTGCAGCCCTTCACCAGTGGGGCTTTATAGCAGAGTGGCCCGACGGAAGCCTCTCCTCAGTGCAGGACACATGAAAACCCGCATGGAGTTCTCCAAGATGGTGAGAAATAAGATTCTCTGGTTTAATGAGACCAAGATAGATCTTTTTGGCCTTAATTCTAAGCGGTATGTGTGGAGAAAACCAGGCACTGCTCATCACCTGTCCAGTACAGTCTCAACAATGAAGCATGGTGGTGGCAGCATCATGCTGTGGGGGTGTTTTTCAGCTGCAGGGACAGGACGACTGGTTGCAATAAAGGGAAAGATGAATGCGGCCAAGCACAGGGATATCCTGGACGAAAACCTTCTCCAGAGTGCTTTGGACCTCAGACTGGGCTGAAGGTTTACCTTCCAACAAGACAATGACCCTAAGCACACAGCTAAAATAAAGATGGAGTGGCTTCACAACAACTCTGTGACTGTTCTTGAATGGCCCAGCCAGAGCAATGACTTAAACCCAATTGAGCATCTCTGGAGAGACCTAAAAATAGCTGTCCACCAATGTTTACCGTCCAACCTGACAGAACTGGAGAGGACCTGCAAGGAGGAATGGCAGAGGATCCCTGAATCCAGGTGTGAAAGACTTGTTGCATCTTTCCCAAAAAGACTCATGGCTGTATTAGATCAAAAGGGGGCTTCTACTAAATACTGAGCAAAGGGTCTGAATACTTAGGACCATGTGATATTTTAGTTTTTCTTTTTTAATAAATCTGCAACAGTGTCAACAATTCTGTGTTTTTCTGTCAATATAGGGTGCTATGTGTACATTCATGAGGAAAAGAAATGAACTTAAATGATTTTAGCAAATGGCTGCAAAATAAAAAAGAGTGAAAAATGTAAGGGGGTCTGAATACTTTCCGTACCCACTGTATATATATATATATATATATATATATATATATTTATTTATTTATTTATTTTATCCTGTCAGGTTAGCTTGGTAACCAGCTAGTATTTGCAGTGATCATAATTATAATCTGTGAATTATAATAAAAAATAATCCTGTCAGGTTCATGTTTAGCTATAAGACCTAGTCTGTCTCTGTCTGTCTGTGTTTATATACCACTGTCTACCTTTATGTCCCTGTCTATATATCTCTCCCTGTCTTATTCCTCAAATATGCCCTGAATATCTTTGTCTGTTTGTTTGTCTCTCTGTGTCTGGTGTCTGGTATACAGTAAATTTGCTCATATTGGTCTGTCTGTCTGTCACGTGTCAAATCAAATATGCGGATCAGGAATCAGAGTTTCATTACCCAGGTTATCAACGACCACCACAGGTATCTTTAGCCAACAGAATACCGGTGGAAATTGGGCTGAAGGAGGAGATGGCAAGAAGTTAGACATCTACAGAGACGGCAGGGAAAGGAGCATTGTAGGAGAGTGGAGGTTCGGGTATCAGCTAACTCTCTCCCTTTACCAGTCAGAGAGTTAGCTGATATGATAGAGAGTAGTAACATAGATGTGATGTGTGTTCAGGAGACCAAGTTGTAAGGGAGTAAGACCAGGAACATTGGAGGTGGGTTTAAACTGTTCTATCATGGTGTAGATGGAAAGGGAAATGGTGTAGGGGTGATTCTGAAGGAAGAGTACAGTAAGACTGTAGTGGAGGTGAAGAGAGTTTCTGATAGGGTGATGCACGTGAAGCTGGAAGTCGAAGGGGCGATGATAAATGTCATCAGTGCTTATGCTTCACAAAAGGGTTGTGAGAAGGAGGAAAAGGAAACATTCTGGAGTGAATTAGATGAAGTGGTAGATGGTGTACCTAGGAATGAATGATTGGTGATTCGGGCAGACTTTAATGGGCATGTAGGTGAAGGGAACAGAGGTGATGAGGAGGTTATGGGTAGGTACGGCTTTAAGGAGAGGAATGTGGAAGGGCAGATGGTGGTAGATTTTGCTAAAAGGATGAAAAATAGCATTGGTGAACACGTATTTTAAGAAGAAGGAGGATCATAGGGTGACGTATAAGAGTGGAGGAAGGTGCACACAGGTGGACAATATTCTAAGTAGAATGCAACCTGAAAAAATTGGAGACTGTAAGGTGTCGGCAGGGGACAGTGTAGCTAGACAGCATTGGATAATGGTCTGTAGGATGGGTTTGGAGGTGAAAAAGAAGAGAAGAAGAGTGAAGAATGAAAGAAGAATAAGATGGTGAAAACTAAAAGAGGAAGACTGTAGTACAAAATTAAAGGAAGAGGTCAGACAGGAGCTCGTTGGTGGTGAAGAGGTGCTGAATGATTTGGCAACTACTGCAGAAGTGATGAGGGAGACAGTTAAAAAGGTACTTGGTGTGACATCTGGAAATAGAAAGAAAGACAAAGAGTGGAATGAGGAAGTGCAGGAGAGCACATGTACAAGGAGATGCGGCAGCAGGTGAAGAGGGATGTGGCAAAAGCCAAGAAAAAGGCATATGAGGAGCTGTATGAGAAGTTGGACACTAAGGAAGGAGAAAAGGATTTGTACCGATTGGCCAGGCAGAGAGACTGAGCTGGAAAGGATGTACTGCAAGTTAGAGCAATAAAGGATGGAGATTGAAATGTGTTAACTAGTGAGGAGAGTGTGTTGAGAAGATGGAGGGAATATTTGAGCAGCTAAAGAATGAGGAAAATGAGAGAGAGAGAGAGAGAGAGAGGTTGGATTTGGAGTGGAGGAGGTGGAGGAGTTCAGGTACCTGGGGTCAAAAGTGCAAAGTAATGGAGAGTGTGTTAGAGAAGTAAAGAAAAGAGTGCAGGCAGGGTGGAGTGGATGGAGAAGAGTAATAATAGGAGTGATTTGTAAAAGAAGGTTATCTGTGAGAGTAAAAGGGAAAGGGAAAGACTGTGGTGAGACCTGCGGTGTTGTATGGTCTAGAGACCGTGGCATTGAGTATAAGACAGGTGGTGGAGCTGGAGGTAGCAAAACTAAAGATGTTGAGGTTTTCGTTGGGGGTGACGAGAATGGACAGGATTAGAAACAAGTTTATTAGAGGGACAGCGCATGTAGGACATTTGGAGACAAGGTGAGGGAGGCGAGGTTGAGATGGTTTGGACATGTGCAGAGGATGGACATGGGGTATATCGGTAGGAGAATGCTGAGGATGGTGCCACCAGGGAGGAGGAAAAGAGGAAGGCCAAAGAGGAGGTTTATGGCTGTGGTGAGGGAAGACATGCAGGTGGTTGGGGTAAATGAGGCAGATGTACAGGACAGCTTACGGTATCTAGCTAGCATTAGCAGTGATCATAATTAACATCAGCTACCATGTTTTAAAAGAAAATCCTAACAGGTTAGCTTGTGCTAATCTACTTAGCATTACTATAAGATCCGAACAAACTTACACATTACAATAAAAAAAATCCTCTCAGGTTAGCATGTTGGTCTGTTTGTCTGTCTGTGTGTTACAAGGTAAACAAGGGATTTCTGTTTAGGATTCGGCTTGTTATTCATTTACGGACAAACGAAACAAATTTCAATTCACTGTTGCAGATTATCGCAGGTAAAAGTTGTTTCTTCTAGATTTTAGAGTGTGGAGTTGTGGATATTTGAGCTCCTATAGAATTGTGTAACTCTGATTTTGTGGTAACTGTTTAAGAACGACACATGGCTGGAAAAGTGTCCCGAAACAAGTGTTGATTAAGTGTATTTCGAATCGATCGTAAGCATAAAGTGCACTTGTATGACCGAGGACAGGACGCGACGTTAATCTGATTAGGTCGACATGCTGTGAGTGGCGTTCTGTTTATGAAACATTTTGCGGGTTAACATCCATTGAAGGAACACTCCGCTAGCCACCACGCTCCTGCCAGCCATAATCATCTCCAAGTAATGAGTACCTCGGAATAATGAGGACGCCTTCGTGTTCGACTTGTATTCCGTACTAATTAGCTGTCAGGGACAGGATTAGACACACAAAAAAAAAGGCTAATGTTTTTACTTGTCGCTAACAAGTAATCCAAGCTTATAGCCTCCAGTTTTGCATTGTGAATTTTTTTTAGCTTTTTTCACTCATTAAATAAATTACTGTTGCTCCTTTGTGTTTGGAACGTCGAAAACAAAATGGCTGCCGTTTGAAAAATTACACTAGTGCCAAAGCTTTTGAATTACATGCTATACATTTAATGAGAACACTTACTAGGCATGTAAAGGGCATTCAGAAAGTGTTCAGATCCCTTTTGTCGCATTGACATTTAAGCCTTGTTTTTTGTTTTGTTTAATTGTAGAACAATAAATATTTGTATTATTAACAGAATACTGTTGTTGGTCAGGCGTTTTTCATCTGGCCGAAGGATGGCTAGGCTAAGGTTTTGCTAACATGTGGAACCAACTTGTTTGGTCCTACATAAGACCGAAATTGGGCCAGCTATAAACATGCATTTGGCTGAGATATTTCTATGCCATAAGCCATCACTGGGCCAAACCAATTTTCCTATGTGGGGGTGGTGGTGGCAGCATCATGCTGTGGGGATGTTTTTAATAGCAGAATCTGGAGGACTGATCAGGGTTGAGGGAAAGCAGATATATAGAGATATTCTCAATAAAAACCTGTTGCACAGCACTCAGGATCTCAGACTTGACAGTTTACCTTCCTGCGTGCAATGAAGAATGGCAGAAATTCCCCCAATCCAGGTAGGCAAAGTTGCATCTTACTTCAAGTAAGCACTGAATAAAGGATACTTTTGAATACTTATGTATGTGGAAAAAATCATGGGAAAATAGCTAGCATTGTTGCAACACTGGCTTTATTTCTTTAAATTTATTTAAAAATAATTACAGTATTTTGCAAAATATTTCAAATTCTACGTTACGTTCAAGAGGGTTCCAATATTCAACGAAGAACCCAAAGACATGAAAAATAAAAGCTTAAATCATAAAATTTGGGATGGCAGCATTGTAATAGAACACGTCATAAATACTAGGGTAAAGTAGATTTTGGACGGAGCAAAAAAATCTATAAATAGCAAAAACACCAACTCGTCGTTAATTGCGCAACCTTCAAAATGGCCGATGTCGAGTAAAAGAACCCCGGGACGGAGCGGAGAACATCAAGTCATAAGGCGTCAGTGTAATGAGCACAAACCCCTGAATCTCCAGCAGCGAGAAAATGAAATACGCTCTAATGAGTTGTCGTTTGCTTCCTTATTTATTTATTTCTTTATTAAAAAAAAAAAAGAAGAAGAAAAGAAAAGCGCTATTTTTGGACGAGCTTATCTTGTTCGAGGAAGCCGAACGAAGCTCGCAGCTGCCGGGCGAGATAGCGGCTCTGTGTTCTCCATGATGAATAGTCTAATTCTGCTTTTAGAAATCATTTAAATGTGATTTCTCTCTCTCTCTTTTTCTCTCCCTTTTCTCCCTCCCCGACACACTAAGCCGCTCTAAAGACAAACACGTTGCTTATTAAAGTCCAATTTATTCATTACGGAATTGTCCTCCTTTTTTTTTTTTCTTTTTTTTTCACCACTAACGAGTTCAAGTCATTATCAACTTTTTTAATAGGAGCAAATAATGACCTAATATTTTATACCACGGTTCAGCGATACAAACGCCACCGAAAGCTGGTCCCTACTTAGGCGCCATCTTTAGGTTTGAAGTAGATTTGTCATGCTATAACTGTTTTGGTGTTTAAATATAAATTAGTTTTGCTTCTGGTTCATGAAGTTTACATTCTTGTTTGTTTTGTTAGTTTTTTATCTCCAGGTCAAGATCTCCGAATAACTCATGACTCTCTGCTCTCCCCCTCAGCCACTGCTCGCAACAATTGGGTGACCATGGACAATTAACTGTCCTCCTTCTCACAGGTTGCTAATGTGGCTCATTCTTGTTGATTTCTTAACTACAACATCCGAAGGATTCCACCATTTCTGTCCACTCAGGCCGCCCAGGTGCTTTCTCAGTCTCTTATCATTTCGAGACCGGACTACTGCAACTCTCTCATGACAATCAACGTCTGAAAGCTATTCATCAAATTATCCAAAACGCAGCTGCACGACTTGTGTTCAATCTGTCCAAGTTCTCCCACACAATTTACATTTACATTTGCGGCATTTAGCAGACGCCCTTATCCAGAGCGACGTACAAAAGTGCTTTGAGTCTCTAGCAATGAATAAATCTACACTGGTACACCAGATTACAAACTTAATATAAATATAACTCTTGAATTTTACAAAGCAAACTTGGAAAGTGCTAATTTAAGCGTTTCAGGAAAAGGTAGGTCTTCAATTGTCGCTTGAAGATAGTCAGGGACTCCGCTGTACGGACATCTAGGGGGAAGTTCATTCCACCACCTCAGTGCCAGAACAGAGAAGAGCCTTGAAGTATACTTACCTCTCATTCTGAGAGAAGGTGGTACCAGTCGAGCAGTGCTGGAGGATCTCGGACAGCGTGGTGCAGTGCGAGATGTGATAAGGTCTCTGAGGTAAGATGGCGCTGGTCCATTTTTGGCCTTGTAAGCAAGCATCAGTGTTTTAAATCTGATACGTGCAGTTACTGGAAGCCAGTGAAGGGAGCGCAGCGGTGGGGTGGGAGAACTTGGGCAGGTTGAACACAAGTCGTGCAGCTGCGTTTTGGATCATTTGCAGTGGATGAATAGCGTGCCAGCAGAGAGTTGCAGTAGTCGACATGCACCTGGGCAGCCTGTGTGGACAGAAATGGTTAAATCCTTCAGATGTTGTCGAGAAGAAAATCGACAGCCAAGAGCCACATTAGCGACATGTGGGAACAGGACAGTTCATTGTTCATAGTTACCCCAAGGTTACGAGCAGTGGCTGAAGGGGAGAGCAGAGAGTCATGAGTTATTTGGAGATCTGGTGGGACACCACCTAACTGCTGCAGTCCTTTCACTGGCTTTCAGTCGCTGCACTAATAAAACACTGATACTTGCCTACAAGGCCAAAAATGGAGCAGCACCATCTTACCTCAGAGACCTCATTACTCTTTACACTGCACCACACTGTCTAAGATCCTCCAGCACTGCTCGACTGGTACCACCTTCTTTCAGTATAAGAGGTAAGTATTCTTCAAGGCTCTTCTCTGTCCTGGCACCGTGGTGGTGGAATAAACTTTCTCTAGTTCTCCAAATAGCGGAGTCCCTGGCTATCTTCAAGTGACGAGTGAAGACTTTCCACTTCCTGAAATGCTCAAACTAGCACAACAAAAAATAACAAAAAAACACAACAGAGTTGTAGGCTGATTTATCTTAAGTTTTAAATCTAGCGTACCAGTGTAGATTCCATTTATCCAGCACTTTGTACGTCGCTTTGTATGACAAAGGCGTCTGCTAAATGCCGCAAATTCGCGTATCGGTATTTTCCTGAAGTATTTCCATTTGGTGCGATCTCTACATTTGAAAGTCAAAATATCCTACTTGTTACTCAACTACCTTTTGTGTAATCAGGTGTTTCTTTTTATTTATTACTGGATAAAAACGTAACTGGGCAAAGCCACCAATCAGGGTCGAGCGCGGGCTCTGTTTTGCCGCTTGGCGGAATCTATTTAGCACCAACATAGAGTTCAGCATCAGTTAACATTTTGAGAGGAATAAATGACGGAAGAAACTCCCGACTCGAACTTTCCATAAAACCCGTGTCCTAATTTACACGATTTATTAGAAGTAGGTGAAACGAAGGGTTTGCGGTCATGAAAATTGTAATAGAAATCAATCAGTGTTTGACTTATTAACATCATTCTATTAATAGATTGTTGTGCTGAGAGTAGCATCAGAGTCTTTCACATAAACTTAGTTGATTAAGTGAAGATTCTTGTGACAAAAATGATATAAACATTATAGCTTTAATAAATCATAGTACTTTGGCTGCTGGAGTTTACCGGAGTAATATTTTGCCTAGTATTTAAAAGTCCAAGCAATATATATTATAGCACTATATGAGGAAAGATTATATGTTGATGTAACTTTGCCAGCCTTCTGAGGTACACAATTGTATTGACCGTCTGCAGATGCTTTCGCATAAAATCTTTCCCATCACTTTAACTACGAGGCCCAAACCTGTTCCAGCACGATCCCTGTGTCCCGACAAGCCAACAAGCTACATGGATTGGAGTAGAAGATCTCCTGCTATAGAGCTCTTACATCAACCCTATTAAAAACCTTTGGGATGAATTGGAACGCACCCCAGTACCTGACTTTTCTGATGTCTAGTGGCTGAATGAGCACAAAATCTAAAAAACTTCCCAGAATAGTGGAGGTTATTATAACAGCAAACTTGGGGCTAAATGTGGAATGGCTTTTCTATTCTATTCTGTCTGTGCCCTTAAGTTATGTTGCTAAAATAAGTTTTTCTGGAGTTCCTGCTTGTGCTCTGATCACACACTAAACATTACGTGAAAATTAGCATTCTTTATCATCGGCGTTCCTCTATTTCTCTTTCTCGGTCGAGCTACACATACTACTCCTGAGATACCACTGATCCTGTCCTCTTTTGCTTTGCCTGATCAATCTCGAAGTCCAGATGAAGTTCTAATTAACTGGAAATCCCTAGCTGCTGCTGAGGACCTTCTGCACATGGACAGCCTGAAGCTACATGAGATGAGAGTGAATGGTTCCACTTAAGATTCATGAAGATGACTTAGGACAGTAATTAATATCAACAGTATGCTACAATGGCTTACAATTACCCTGAACAGTTCTGTCAATCAGAGAACAACTGATAACATCAAGTTGAACTATAATAAAGGAATATCCGGATGTCACAAGTCTCAAGGCTTCTTTGTAATAAAGTTTAAGGAAATTTGTCCCTCACACATCTTTTGGTTCACTCGTTAGGGATAAACCCAGTGGTCTGCAACCACGGGGCTGCGATCTGGAGGGGTTTTTATTTAGAAAACAAAACTAGCACTTGACTCAGTCACTGATTGAATGAGCCTCATATTTTTACAGATAAGACAGTTCCAAATCTCGAATTCGACGTATGACTTATTAGCCTAACTAATATTACGCAAAACGTTGTGCTCCGATCGTCGTTTCCTCTCCGCCAACCGGTGTTTAATTATACAACAAGGTTTGCTAATTAGCCGAGTGGCTTGAAACTTGAAGCAATAGAAACATTTATATCCACAAAACTCCATTCTATTCAACTCGATGTTATTTGTATAGCACTTTTATCAATTGCCCTCAAGCAGAAATAAATAGATTATGATTATAAATTTTTAGTTTATTAGTCCCTGGCAGTGTTCCACAACCTTTTTTGTAGCATGGACCAGTTTTACATGGACCTACGAAGAGGGTGGGGGGGTTTTTACATAACTAAACACAATAACTATTGTACATTTTATTATTATACATCCTCATGTCCGGTCTACTCTTTAATCTTTGCAAATGTCCTTAGCGGCAGGCAGGATCAATTCTTTGATAATAAGACGACTTAGCCTTAGCGATGCAATTCTTAGCCACTAGGAATGATGGAAGTAGAGGAAAGGTCAGGTGTCCTAATAGTTTTGTGTATATATAGTGTGTTTTTTATATAGTGGAGTTCGGATTATGAGAATCTCCTGTGGTGATAAACCCTTAATACCACAGGACTCTTGGTATTTTGGTATTTACTTATAAATGATTTTTTATTCTTTTTTTGCTGACTTTGCAGTCTTTTGCAATCGCTGCTAAAAGCTCTCCAGCAATGTTTGCTTTTTTAGGGCTAGGGTTGTGGTCTTAATATATATCAATAGAAAAAAAAGTAAGTAAATTCAAAGAGTCCTGTGACATTAAGGGTTTATCGGTTTAAAGTTATGTATGTAAAAAAACCCACCCTCTTCGTAGGTCCATGAAAAACTGGTCCATGGTGCAAAAAAAGGGTGCGGACCACTGCCAGGAACTAATAAACTGAAAATTAATAATCATAATCTATTTATTTCTGCTTGAGGGCAATTGTTAAACGTGCTTTACCAATAACATTGAGTTGAATTGAATGGAAATTGTGAATATAAATGTTTCTATTGCTTGTGGAATAATTAAACGCCGGGTTGGCGGAGAGGAAACGACGATCAGAGCGCAACGTTTCACGTAATATAAGTAATGTTAATAAGGCATACGTCGAAATTTGAGATTTGGAACTGTCTTATCTGTGGAAATATGAGGCTTCGAACAGCACCGGGACTCGGCACGGCCTCTGTAAATGAGCCTGCAGGAGAAGCTTTTATCTTGTCTTAATGAGAAAGCAGCGGAGCGACGGCCGCATTAGCATACTGTGCTGAGTTAGCATTGCTCAATCTGCCCCGTTATTATTGCAGCTCTGTGGAGAAGAACATAAATATGCATGCAAATGGACTTTACAGCGCTCTCCGCTCGCCTACGTAGAACTTAATGCTCACAAACCGGTGCTGCTTTTGTTGCTTAGCCAAGCAAAAATCCGCTGTAACAAAATAGTCTTACCATAGATGCTAAAGTTCATCTGCAGGTAAGGTTACGACTGGAATGGCGGCAATTTCAATTTTAAAATGTTTATTTGTACGTCTGTGTTTGTGAGGTTCTGCTGGTTTCATCCCAGTTTCAAGGCTGTGTCCTTAAGCCATTTTGACTTCAAGTCAATGGTTAGCGTTCTTGCTAAGTTGTTCATCGTGAGTTGGCAAGTAGTTTTGCTAGAATTTGGCCAATTTTATGTCTTTAATAGAAAGCCCAGGTTTACTAACTCTAATGAATGCTCCCTAAATAACGCTAGGTGGATTTTTGACAAACACAATGATGGTCATGTTTGCGATTTGTTCATTCAAATGCTTAAACATTTAGCTGTAATTTCGCTGTGAAAACACAAATATTGGATTGTGCACTTGTAATGTTCCTTTGAGAAATGAAGATTGTGCATCACGCAGTGAAGAGTCATTCGTTTTGAACGAGCCTTCGATGTGATTCAGAAGAACGAGTCGTCTCAAAAAGTGATTCATTCGTTTTCTGCTGGACTCCCACAAGCAAGATGATGAGATTCAAAGCAACTAAAACGATCCGATCTTATAGTATCGTGGGGCATGGGTTTACAGTATTTGGCTGCATTAGCATGCTAGTTCTGGCATTTGCCTCATGATAACCTTATAGCGCTAATCATTCGGTGAAGAGATTCCCAGAAATACAAATATTTTATTTTAGGGCAAGTGCCCTAAAAATTAGAAAGTAATCGAAGTGTACATAAAACAGTGTGAAACAGACCCAAAGTCAGTACAATACATTGAATAAAGGTGTATGGATTAGGATGCTTACTCACAACATTTCACTTTACAGTAAATAGAGCATAAGGCATGCAACTTGGGACATGTCCATGGTGTACCGTCAGTGCCCTATATAGTATATAGGTGCTAAGCGGTTTGGGACAGATCAGCTTTAAGGGATCAAACTAGATCATTCTTGGCTCTTCTTAGATATTTGCGCGAGTATTCTTGTGTGTGTGTGTGTGTGTGTGTGTGTGTGTGTGTGTGTGTGTGTGGGTATGACACACACACACAGCTGTGGTCAATCTGTTAACAGTCAATTTAAACTGAAAGGAGC
The DNA here is from genome assembly GCF_946808225.1 of Silurus aristotelis. NCBI lineage: Eukaryota > Metazoa > Chordata > Actinopteri > Siluriformes > Siluridae > Silurus > Silurus aristotelis. The sequence goes on from NC_139593.1 coordinate 19,315,783, forward strand.
TCATTTCTGCAGAAGAGCACATTAACAGCAATTATCCCACTCCCGACCCCACGTTCCACTTTCCATGTATTTTACAGGAGAGCGGAGATCAGCGAGATGTAGCTCATCTTGGCCAACACACACACACACACACACACACACACACACACACACACACACACACACACTATATACTCATATATATTTATTATAGAAACATAAAACCAGCCTGTAAATGCACTTTTTTTTGCTTTTGTTCGTTTTTCATTGTTGATGGTAATTGTTAGACGTACCCTTGAAAACAATTGTTTTCACTATATAGACAAAATTATTGGGATTTTCATCCATATGTGATTCCAAAACTGTTACCACAAAGTGCACAATTGTACACAATCAGTTCGATTTGATTTATTCCGGATGTTTTTAGACACGGCAGCAGGAAATCTTCCCTTCAATTGAACTAGGAGACCCGAACCATGACAATACCGCTAAGCACAAAGCCAGCTCCATGAAGATATGGTTTCTATTGGTTGGAATGGAAGATCTTCTTCTACAGAGCTCCAACCCTATTGAACACCTAGTGGACTAAATGTGGAAGTGGATGGTCAAAAAGCACATAAATTAAAGGCTTTGATCATAAAATGTTCTCGGATCAAAATGCCATATTTTCTAGATCCTACAACATATATGTTTTTGTTTTCCTGTAGGTCTCGTTAAACCGTCTGAGCTCCTCTAGCAGCATTGATTGTACAGTAATTCATTCCTTATAAATATTAATATTTCTCTCTGAGCAGATGGAATTTGAATACAGCGAGTGTGTGATTTCACTAATCTCTAACATTTAGCCGTCCCGGACAGGACGATGATGATTTACTTATTCACGTTTCTGCTTTCCGTGACACTTTGTCGCGATATATTAGAGATAAATGGTGCGTCTGTTTCGTATAATCGAGTTATGACTCCGTGTGACAGCTTTCTTATGCATTTGAATATAAATAACTTTTTTTCAAAGGTAAATTAATAAATAAATTCCTGTCAGTGTTTGGTGTTGAATGTAAATATGGTGGGGTGAGGGGGGGGGGGAAGAGACGTCGGACTCGATGATGTGGACACGCCGTCTCGGTTCTTTCAAGATTAAAGCCCATACAATCGCAAAAAGAATAAAGACTGATGAAAGGAAGGCTAAAACTAATAATGCTCACTATTCGAGCCTTTTATAACAATGCGTAATGTGCTTCCTTTATTAGCAATGTGTGCTAGCGAACACCCGTCTTTCTACGGTCTGTGTAGAGCGCATTTTATGTGGCCCACAAGAGCTTTAAATAAGGTCTGTGCTAATTTAAAGTGCACTTTGCCCGTAAACTACATGTCCCACAATGCACTTTTATTAAGTCCAGCCCTCAAAAACACAATCCGGTGTGGATTTTGTGTTACGAGACAGTGCCGGTGGTGAAGGAGGGCAATATATACTTCAGCGTTTTCACACCGAACGTAAGGCTAAGAATGCTGTCATGAACATGAAACTGTCAAAGAATTTAAAGGCAGACTGCAATCTGGGAATGTTTACTAAAGCAACAGCCAATAAATGTTAAATCATATTTATTTTACACTTATTTTGTGTTTATTTTGTATAGATCTATAGGCTACTGTCATATACTGTCAGGATGCATAACCTGTGTAGGAAGGAAGGAAAGAAAGAAAGAAAGAAAGAAAGAAAGAAAGAAAGAAAGAAAGAAGGAAAGAAGGAAGGAAGGAAGGAAGGAAGGAAGGAAGGAAAAACAGAAATAGAGGAAGGAAGAAAAACCAAAAATAGAGGAAAGAAGGAAGGAAGGAAAGAAGAAGAAGAATTAAGGAAGAAAGGAAAACTGTTAAAGGAAAACTGAAAAAACGTGGAATAGAAGAAAAGAAATAATCGAATGAAATAAAAAAGAAAAGAAAACCATTAAATGTGTGGGGACAAGAAGGAGCAAAGAAATAAAGGTAGGGAGAGAGGAAGGAGGAGAAAAAAGGTCGAAAGAGAAGGAGGAACTATCCAATAATCCAATAGTTGCAATATTACAACATTTTACTATAAAACGTACTAAAATTGGTAAAATTGTATAATCCTATTTATGGTACCTTCCACTGCACACTGGGATCAACTCCACCAGACCTGCTGTTTAGGAGATGTTTTGATTCAACTGTCACAATCTGGTTCTTGTCAAAGTCACTTGCCCACTTTTCCTTCTTTCAACACATCAACAAGAAATAATTGTTTACTTGTTGTTCAATAAAATGTCATTATTTACTTCACCGAGCAGTGTTTTCGATGTAATTTAGTTTAATATTTAATTTGCACGAAATACAGTTATTCAACTTATTTCCTGTCCCAAACCCAAACCTCAGCGTTTCTCGTCTTCTAAAAGTCACTAAATGATTTCTGGTTGACCTGTTAGTTTTGGGCGACCAAAAAAAAGCTCGTCTTTCCCCTCGGCCCTGTTTGCCATCTGCTTTCTGAAGGTAACATGTGCTAGCACAGCAAGAGCTAGCTTTAAATACTGGAGTCAGGGGCAGGAAGGTGAGTCGCGTTCTCTCATTTACAGATGGAGTTTCCCGCAGGTCCGGGTCTAGCTGCGGGGAGTAAGTTCCTGTTTTCTACCTGAAAAGATTAGCGCACATGCTGTTTCACTTATCTGGATTATTCGTAAAAAAATTCCTGCTGCATTTTGGTTTAGTGAGAGAAAAATTGCAAGTTTGTGGGGGGTACTTTGGGAAGTACTGGAAAAAGTTCCTTAGTTCCTAACAAAGGTTCATGAAGAAATTGGTTTGGATTCTGGTCAAACTAAAAAAAGTTTGAAGGAAGAAAATAATCCAGCGTTCTTGAAAAAGGCCATTGGGATTCTTGATATCTCAGGCCTCAATAAGTGGCTCATGAATATTTATTAGTTTCTTTGTGTTTATTTGTTTTTAAAAAAAAGAAAGCTTTTTGAATACATTTCTTGCTTGAGTTTCTGGGTTCCTGTAACAAAAGGATGGAGTTTATGTTTGTGAATATCGTAGTTTATTAAAAATGACCTCCATGTTCCAATTGTAGAAAATGAATGAAAGGAGTTATTAATGTTTCTTAAATTAAATAAATAAATAAAACACAAACCAAAAAAAGGCATTATATATATATATATATATATATATATATATATATATATATATATATATATATATATATAGCCAAGGATTTATCTAAGCAAATAAGTAACAGGCTTCTAGTGGATAAGTAAAAGTATCAAGCGTAATAAATTAAAAAATCAAAAAATTCTTTGTTCCAAAAGGTTTTACTAACTTATTCGAAAAAAAAAAAAAAAAAAAGGATTTGGAACATATATGTATATTATGGGGTTTTTTTTTGTTTGTTTGTTTGTTTGTTTGTTTTTTTAGGGTTTTTTTTTTTTTTTTTTAGGTTTTTTAGGGTTTTTTTTTTGTTTGTTTTTACACAGAATACTTTCCCAAACCTAAAAACTTTACCCCCTGATATAGTGGGTAGCTTCTCACTTCTCAAACAACCATACGTATCTTGTGGTCATGGAAAAGTTGTTGCTCTGTTTCATAGAGGATACATTTTTGATCTGCAACAACCAAAGCAACAATTAAAAAGGTTGCTTAAACTACTAAAACTGTCTAAAAGTGCTGTCTAATGCAATATGAATCATAAATGACCCCCCCACCCCCTTAAAAAAAAGTCCAAAGAAAAAATTTGAACACATTTTTATGTAAATGAAGTAAATGTTGGGAAAAATGGGAAAATTGCAAAGTTGCAAATTCCTGGCTTCGTTTCTGAACTTATTGTAAAAGGATTTGGACATGTTTGAACTTAACAAACGTTAGTATGTAAAATTTTTGGAGTCCCAAAAATGTCCCAAATCTAAAAACTGGAGAAAAAAAATAGATTTCAATGTAAATTACCCAGAGTGCATATGTTGCGATATCGTTCGAGTATGTAAGCTAAGATTGGATGTTGTTAGCGTGTTTGGTTTGTTATTTTTAGCCCAGTACGAGTCGTGTTAAAATATTGATCCACACCCTCAGAATAGAACTCACATTACATTCACTAGCCAACTAACTTGGCTAGCATGAACACAAACAAGTGTGTGTGTGTGTGTGTGTGTGTGTGTGTGTGTGTGTGTGTGTGTGTGTGTGTGTGTGTATGTGTGTGTGTGTGTGTCTGTGTGTGTGAAAGACTTGTGCGATCCTTGTGTGATGAAGTAAACACCAGCGTACGAAGGCGACGGGATGACGGTGTGACTAGCACAAGTATTTCTGTATTTTCCTCTCACAGCAAAAGATCTAAAAAAGTGTCCTTGAAACCTCCCCCTGTCTCTCTCTCTCTCTCTCTCTCTCTCTCTCTCTCTCTCTCTCTCTCTCTCTCTCTCTCTCTCTCTCTCTATCTCTCTCTCTCTCTTTTTTGCTCTCTGTTGACAGGTGAGCTGGAGCGTTACATGTAGATTAGCATGCCTGCGATATTTAACAGATTATGCAGATAATTAACTCGTCCATTGATCTGTGCTTAATCACAAAAAGGTGAACATTTCCTCCAACACACACACACACACACACACACACACTTTAAATTATAGTGTGCATCTTTTTTAGATCATCAATAAGTGAACAACAACTATATTAAGAAATGAATAGTATAAATAAAAATACACTTTAATTATTGAAATTAGCTGAAGAAATCCAAAAACGAACCGCCTAATATAAGCTACATCTTAACTTCAGCTACCGAGAAATGCTTGCTTAGCAAAGTTTCTTATGTTTCTTGAAAAGTTCCTGAGGTAATTATATGTTGGAAGTGTTCCCTGGAAGTGGCCACTGTTTGGCCCTTAACCCTCAATTGCTCACTTGTTTATATAATAGCATTGAGAGCTGCTCTGAATAAAGGCAATTCCATAAATGTAAATAACTTCTGGACCCCTGCTTGGGTGCCAGAAATAAATTGGAAGGAATGTTCTTTTGGCTTTGTGAAATGCTTTCTATCAAGTAGTAAAAACAATCATTTATTGCTCCTCTGAGAAATTGAGGAACTGAAAAAAGTTCCCCAGTTCCTGAGAAAGTTCCTGAAAAAAATGCGTTTGAAGGTTTCTGGATGCTGGGAATGTTTTCTGGTTGCTTGGTATTAAAATGTTTTTTACACAAAATTAAAAATATTAATAAATAAATAACATGCTGACAAATACCAAGTCAGACAAAATAACTCTGAACAAAATAAAACTGAAGTTCCTTGAACTTTTCTAAATTTGAAAATATTTACTTCTTATCTGTATGATTGGATTTGCTTTATTATTGTCACCTGCATTTACTTTTTGGTTTCGTAAAAAAGTATCCCGGTTCCATAAAAAAGTTCCTGAGTTTCTTCTGTTTCTAAGCAAATTCTTACATACTGTATGTTTGAAACAAACATACTGGAATCTTGAAGAAAAAAAAAGTTTCTGTGAAGGTTCCTGAGTTTCTTGACAAGTTCCACTTGGCCAAGAATGTTTGAAACAAAAATATTGGGTTCCTAAGAAAGGTACTGTGTTCTTGAAAAGGGTACTTCTGAGAAAGTTCCTGCAATTGTTTTTATCAAATGTATTTAGATCCTTGAAAATATAAAATGCATCTGGGATCCTGAAAAAGGTCCTGAATTACTCAAACACTTTCCTCAGTTTCTGATCAAGTTCCTGTAAATAATTGGTTCTGGAAAAAGTTTCTGAGTTCCTAAAAAAAAATTTCTAAGATGCTGAAAAATGTTTTTCTCTTCACTGCTTGGGTTCCTTTGGAAGTTCCTTGGTTCCTAAAAATGTTCCTAAGGTTCTTAAAATGATTTTCATTGTTTCCTGAAAAAGTTCACCAGTCCTAGATGTTCTAGAGAGAATAGACTATAGTCAATGTTTGATAAAAGCTGGCTCAGAAATTCTGACCATGACGCAGACAAAGTGCTAATGATTAGCTAAACTCCGCCCCCTTCGTTACGATTCCACCATATTTGCATAAAGGTCAATCCTGTTTGTTTGAGAAAATGTGCCATGTTTGATCGCCCCCAGGCTGATGGCCGGACGTGTTGCTGTGGCGATGGTGTCGCTCCCAATCCGCTGTCACAGTGATGTATTGTTTGCGCAAGCGTGTAGCTGTACACGCCGCTGTGTGTTAATTGAATTTTAGATGCCACTAAGAAGCTCGTAGATCAAACTGACAGCACGGATATGAAAAGGCTTATTTCACCACAACCAGACTGGAGAGCAGAGTGGAAAGGTCAAGCATCCGAGCACAGTTCCTCAGAGTTGCGCGATTTGCGAAGGGGGAATTTCCTCCAGAACTTCCTTTGTTCCATAAAAGTCATGAGCGCTCCACCAACTCCTGACCTCATATTCCGACCAAACAGAAGACAGCTTTGTAACAAATATATAGATATGTTTTAACTAAAATGATGACCAGTGGGTGGAGCTTAAGAAATTATTTCCCCCTCTTGACATTCTGTGCCCTCAACAAGGGCAGCGCCTCAAACCCTCCGATTTTCCAGCTAACTGGATTTTCTGGCTTCATTTCCAGGAAAGATGCTTAAGAGTGCACAAAATCGGATGCATTCAGATCCGCTCAGCGGGAACATCAGCAATTTCAGGACTTTAACCCCCACCCAACCTCCTCCAAAAACAACAAATTGCCGATTCCTGTCTTCCCCGAGTCACTCTTCACTTGCTAACTGGAGTGTGCTCCGACGCACACGTTTGCTAACTCGCCAGAGCGTGAATATGATAATCTGAGTCTGAGTCTCCTGCACGAGCGAGACTTCCTGCCAATTATGAGGGAAATATGTGCGAGTTAGCTGTCCCTGATCTAATTAGCGGAAAAATACCTGCCGTGTCGATTGTGATTACTGACTCGGCCGCAGCATGACTCACATAATGCCTGAGTGAGCGAAAGACACAACACACACACACACACATATAGACAAACACATGAGTACACAAACACACAATTCCTATCAATCTGAAGAGCTCAGTTTTGTGTCACAGTTTTAGCGAAACTAGCCAAGTTATGCCAAGAAAACTAAGGTACATCCTCAACCATTTCAAAATTGCCTCTTGAAAGTTACTAGGACATGGAGGACCTTTTTAAAAGTCCTTCCTAATTGGTGAATCACTGTGTCCAAACTTTCTATGTTTTATCTGGTGTCCATTTTGGGACAGTGTCCAAAATCCCTACATTTATACCGACAATACGTTCTGATTTTGGGTGTACATTCGATGTACACTCACTAACGTATCATTTCCTGTTTAGTAGCGCTATGGCAAATCTCAGTAGCCATACATATACCATACATCGCATATTATTCGTAAATGCTACACCTTGACATATTAGAGACAGTGGCATTGAGTAAAAGACAGGAGGTGGAGCTGGAGGTAGCAGACCTGAAGATGTTGAGGTTTTCGTTGGGAGTGACGATGACGGACAGGATTAGAAATGAGTTTATTTGAGGGACAACGCATGTAGGGCGTTTTGGAGACAAGGTGAGGGAGGTGAGATTGAAATGGTTTGGACATGTGCAGAGGAGGGACATGGGGTATATCAGTAGGAGAATGCTGAGGATGGAGACACTAGGAAGGAGGAGAAGAGGAAGACCAAGGAGGAGGTTTATGGATGTGGTGAGGGAAGACATGCAGGTAGTTGTTTTGAAAGAGGCAGATGTAGAGGACAGGGGGGTATGGAGACGGATGATCCGCTGTGGCGACCCCTAATGGGAGAAACCAAAAGAAGAAAAAACGGTACACCTTGACTACGTTTTTGGTGTAATAAATCGCAGTAAAAAATTAGAATAAAATGCTCACATTGACTGTGTATTCATAATATATGAAATAAATTTATTTTGTCTTGTTAATTTACCATTGGGTTTTTTTGTTTAGATAAAAATTCTTTAAATTTCATTTAATTAAATAAACACAAGACAAAAAAAAAAGATTAAGAAGAATAAGTAAATAAAAGTAAAATAAATAGGTAGAAGTATATGGTATATACAGTGGCTGTCAAAAGTTTGGAAACGTCTTTTATGGTTTTTGAGACACACATATGTTCCTTTTATTAAGGTAAAAGGTATAAACAAAAACAAGAATTGGACAGTGAATGAATAAATTAATTTCTGTGGAGGCTAAATTAGACATGTTTGTCTCTAACAGAAGAACTTGTGTGAGACAGAGAACAGGAGTGAAGATGTGATCGGACCGCCTCCCCCCCCCACACACATACAACATAGTCTCACATGGAGGTGGAATCTTAAATGTTTGGGGTTGTTTTGGAGCAGAAAAGGTTGGAGACTAATTGCGGAATGTAAAAGGAATCCCGAACAAACATGGCAACCATTCCATACTTCCCAATTACACCATGCACTTCAGCTGGAGTTCCCCGACTTCAGACAATGAGCCGAAGCGTCAAATACGTCCAAGATCTTTGTCTATAGTGCTATCTATCATGAAGTGTGCTGCACAGTCAACGCACCTACATCCTAAGGTCCTTATGGTTCCATTCTTGAGGTTTCATCACGATTTTATTTCCCCTTTTTTTTCTACCTCTCTTCAGTACTTAACTCTTTTTCTTCTCTTATTCCCCTTCTTTGAAGAAAAATGAGAAAGCAAGAAAAATGTGCCAAGAATACAAAAAAAATTGGAATGGAACACTCCATGCAATATAGTAAACAACAACAACAAAATAACTATTTTCTAAAAAACCTTTTGTCATTTTGCTTGCAATTTCTAAATACATTAGCTTTTCACCTCATGAGATTAAATCTGGCTTAACAAAACTACGGCATGCGTCACATCAGTGAACTAAAAGTCGATGGAAATGCGATGCAGCCGAAATCCTCGATCGACCAATCAGATTTGTGCGTCTCTCAGACACAGTGTTTCAGTGTGTGAGAGCCAATGAGGGCTCCTGCTAGGGAGCGAGTGAGGAATCAGAGTGGAAAGGTGCGCGTGTGTGTGTGTGTGTGTGTGTGTGTGTGTGTGTGTGTGCGCGTGTGTGTGTTTGTGTGTTGCTGGGTTCAATAGCTCTTTTCTGTTTCGGATCAAGGGCGCTTGTGCTGCCGTTGGCATGGAGACGGGCCACGAGTGAACACACTTCTGTCCTCTCAATGCGAAGTTACAGCGTCCATAAAGTTCACCCAAAACTGAGGCTCTGTTTGTGTGTGTGCGTGTGTGTGTGTGTGTGTGTGTGTGTGTGTGTGTGTGTGTGCAAATAATAAGACAGACAGACATTAGGAGACATAGACAGACAGTTGGATAAACTTCAGACCAGACAGACAGTTGGATAGACAAACAGATAAACATTTGAACAGGTAAACAAAAAATACCACAGTTGGACAGACAGACTCCTGTTTAATAAAGACACTTTCAAAAACCCACATTAGGGAGGATCCGATGGGGGATCCGATTCCCCCATTACGATTTCCGATTTCCTTTTTATTCACCACAACATTACACGATGCAATACAAAAAAAACATGATGCTCCACAATTCAGTATGATACAAACAGTCCTCTTTGAATTCTTCGCCTCAGACGGACAGCAAATCCTCGATTAGTCTCTTTGAACTTCTAACGCATGGCCCTTTCACAAACACGCCTTTGTAGTGCATAAAAAAAAGAAAGAAAAGACAAAATAAAACCAGACGTTCTTTTTCTGTTCCGTCTCCAGGAAGACGCAGCTCTACCTCTGCCATGTTAATCTGTATTCTATGTGCCTTTCAGGACACGCCTCGGCCTTCATAGCGTTGCGTTGCGTTGCGTTGCGATCATATTCATTCTTTTTGAATGTCTAATTGTTTACATTATTTCATTTTCCTACGTTTCCTTCATTATATTTTTATCTCTTTATTTGTTTCTGTTTTATTCCCCCACCCCCCCTCTCGTCTTTAAATTTTTTTTTTGCTTATTCCTCTCTTTTCTTGATATCCTTGCTTTTTTTTTTTTATACCTCCCTTTACTTTAGTAACATTTTTAATGGGTTCTTTTTTTTTACTTTTTTCTTTGTCTTTTTTATTTTATAAAAATGTAAAAAAATAAAAAATAAAGACATTTAAATTTGTAATTTTTTTTTCATATTAACTTTACAACAAACCTATAAGTAAATGAGCTACAGTTCATGCTACACTGTTTGACCAAAAATTTGTGGACACCAGGCCAAGATGTGTGTTTTTTTGAACATTCCATTTCTGCTTTTTTGAGTCCCCATTTGAGATGTGAGATGTTCCACTAGATTTCCTGGAGATTTGTGCTTATTCCGAGACCAGGATGTCAGTAAAGCTACTGAGGTAGGTGAGGTGAGGAGGCATGGGGTGTCGTTCACATTCATCCCAGATGTGTTTAAAACGGTTGGAGCTCTATAGCAGGAGATTTTCCAGTGAAAATCATGGAAAGCAGATCTTCATGAAGCTTTGTGCACGTTAAAAGAGACGTGGGTGGAGAAACGCATGCGTCACGCTGGTAAAAAAAAAAAATCATTTAGAATTTATTTTCTTGACTAAGCACTTTTTCCATACAGCTTAAATGCTAAGAGCAATATGTGTGTGTGCGTGTGTGTGTGTGTGTGTGTGTGTGTGTGTGTGTGTGTGTGTGTGTGTGTGTGTGTGTGATTATTATAAAGTGTGAATGTTATGAATCTGGACTTCATTTGTAATTTCTGCCTCAAGGCGACTATTTCATCATCAAACCAGGCGCCATATCAATGTGCACAAACATTTATCACCTCCGATGCCCCATGGCACTACACACACACAAACACACACACACACACACACACACACACACACACATTGTTCCACCAAACACACAGTCATGCGTAAAGCCCGAGCTGTGTGTCCTTATTAAGATTCATTTCCCTCCACAAAAACATGCGCGCACACACACACACACACACACAAAACCCCTGGAGCGCGGTTGTTTTATTCATTGTTGCGCCGTCCTCAAGCGTTTAATCATAATCCTGCTTTTAAAAAAACACATCTGCAGTATACACCGCTATCAGCCACACGGCGTCTATACACACGTTGTGTACCGAAACCGCACAATCTTATCACAATACACACCTTTAAATGACTGTTAAATTGTGTGTGTTTAGGTGTGTATATGCATGCATGGATACGTAATTTCTTAGAAATGAAAGACTTTCATTACTGATTTCAAATAAATTCAGGCAAGTGGGAGTAAAAAAGACGATGCATCAGAAGGTTGTGAGTTCAAATCTCAGAGCCAATCCGTTGCCATTTCAGGGCCTTGGACTACTGCTGAGATAAGTGTAAGCTGCTGAGATAAGTGCCAGATGCCATTTCAAAATTAGAACAATAGAAAGAAAGAATTATACCATTTGGTACGATCCAGGCAAAAGACTACACTTCCCATGAGCCACTGCACCAAGTCACAGGTTTGTTTCCGCACCTGAACCATGCTGCCTGTTGATTAACATTGTATCCAGACTCGTCTCTTGTTTGTATGTTCCTGTATAAATGATAGAAAGTATGCAGGTAAGTAAGTGTATATTTTTTACAAATTTATTGGAAGTAAATTAAAAGTCTGTCTGGACATAATTAAATGCGTAAGTCTGTAAATGTAAGTTAACAAATGTAAGTGAATATTTCTTCGTGATCCAGTTCATCCCAGAGCAGTTCAATAGCACTTAGGTGCAGTGACTGGGCAGGCCACTGTCTAAAATTACGCTTACAGACATACACTTCAGGTCATATTTTTTTGAAGTAGTGAATGATGGTTCCTTTCACTTTGCGGAATAATCTCCAACCTTCCTTGCCACCAAAACAACCCCAAATTGTTCAACTTCAACATCCATGTTTGACTGTGGGTTGCGTCTTGTTGTTTTTTGTTTATCATGTCTTTACTGAAGGTTAACGATCGGTACCGCTGTTTGGTTTGTTAGAAAGAATACTTAGAATCCTGGGTTTTATCTTTAAGACACTTTTGTATTTATGGACGCAAGTATTTCGAAAGAAGAAGTCTACTTGGGCGAATTTCATAGTTGGCCGAAGCTAAATTCGGCATTCCTGGAACATTAACTTTATTAAATAACAGGAAACTTGCTTGAATTTGAGCGTAAATGGTGTGTGAAATAAAACTGTATTAAAGGGACTTTATCATTTAATTGATGTTTGATGAATAAATAAAATAGCTTTAATTTATTGAAGGGTACAATGGTAGGTTATTGTGTTTTGCAGTATTATAGGATCATTTGTATTTTAAGGTTTTAAATGTTAATTAAAGTGGTTCAAATGGTCTCCTGTTCTCCGTCTTATATAAGTTCATCTGTTAGAGGCAATTTTTTTACATTTGAGAACTTTTCCAATTCTTGACTCTTTGCCTTGAAAAAAAAAAAAAAAAAAATGTAAACACTATTTTCTTTTTAAACTTTGACATTTCAGAACCCTTATGACGCTAAGAAACAAATGGACACTAAAATGTAGAAAAAATATGTTTTTAAAATTAGGACTTGTAGCAATTTATACACATTTCTAATTTTTTATTAGTTTTATTTTATACCTCGAGACTCCCCAAAAAACACGAGTTTAACTTAAACCTTTGTGCGAGTAGATCTTTTCCCTTTTCCCCTTTTTAGATCTTTTCCCTGCCAAACTGCTCGAAGCGAAAGGTTTAAGGTGGAGATGAAAAAGATGTAGGTCGAGGGTCATCTCTGTTCAGTCCGTATAGCTGAGACCTTTAAAGGCCAAACAGTAGAGAAATCCAAAATTGAAGCAAAGCCAAAAGCATCTAAAGGCAAACCCACACGATGTGAACAAACATTCTAGAATTACTGTTTAAACAATGTAGAAATAATATCACTATCAAAACTATTTATTACTCCTTTTTTTGGTTTTGTCAATTGCTTTCTTCAGTGTAGTTTTCTTTTCTTATTTTCTCTTTCTTTCTGATTTTGTGCCTCCCACACAGCACAGCCAAAGCAAGACAAATTGAATTTAATCTTCCCAAAAGTCTGGAAGGAGAAATGTTTGTCTTCCTATCGAGAAATAGAAAAAAAAGAAGAAGAAAGAAAGGAAGCAGAGCTGAGAAAACAGGTCGCTATAAATCTTCACTCCATCTGCTAAAGAGGAAATGAAAACGTCGCGCGCGAGAGGAGCGTATGTACTTTTGTTCTTAAGGCAAATTAATGTCATTACGGAGGCGCCTCGCTAATATCACAACAAATACAGCGGCGACGCAAAAAAAAACAAAAAAAAACGAGCAGGATAAAGGCTTGTATTTTTATAGTAGTGTGTGAGAGATCAATAGTCATAAAAAGCTCGAGGGGCTTATTTTATTATCACGTCAAAACCAGAACACAAAGAACGTGCCAGCCTTCAGCTCGGGAATGTCTTACTTCCTGGTTGGCGAGCGCCGATAAGAACCCCGTTTATTCTGCCGAGCGAATGGGAAACGACTTTATCTCCTGGCACAACAAACTGTTGCCTACCTAGACAGTCTTCTCTCAAGCGACTCGAACGAGGAAATAAATTATTTTGACAAGTCCAGGATGACAATAACGTTGGCTGTTTGATAAGTAGGGAATAAATCAGCATGTGTTAGTCCTGTTAGAGAGAAAAACGACGTACCGGAACTTATTTTTTGAAAACAAATCAACATGCTGGTGGATTTGGTCCATAAGTAGAATTTTAATTCTCACTAGATAGACGTGGTAGAAGTTAAGGCTCTGGGTTACTGATCGGCAGGGTGGAGGTTTAAGCCTCTTTATCATCAGCTGCCACTTTTTGGGCCCTTGAACAACTCTCTGTGCTCCAGGGGGCGCTGTATCATGATATGTCCTGCATTTGACCCCAGTTTTCCAACATCACATGTATGTGTAAAGAGACTCTTCATGCATCTGTGTTACCGCCAGACTGAAACACCAAAATATTTTTCATTTGTCGTAACGTGAAGAGGAACGGATTTGACGTGTTTTGCAGCCGACGAGTATCGAGGTATTACTGTATACTGTATTTCAGATGTTCGGTACTTTGACAAACATCCCACCTTACATATGAAATGGTATACAAAATTTCTCGCTCTGTTTACAAGAAAGTACTTTATTTCACCTTCATAACAGTCCCCTTGCGCAGCAATACAGCGCCCCCTGTGTTCTTGCCACTTTCTGCGATTTGCACCGGATCTCCGCGATGGTGTCAAAACGGTGACCTTTGAGCTGGATGTTCATCTTCGGGACGAGGGCGAAGTCCGCTGGAGGAAAATCTGGCAAATTGGGTGGGTGCGGAAGTGAGATTGTGTGGATTGTTCTCCGGCGATCAGCATGCACAAGTTGCCAAATGGTTTGGACATTTTCGGGGGCGGAGCTTGTTGAAGGTCTTCCTGATCTCTCATCGTCTTCCAGTAATGATTTTTCTATTTTTTTGCTCGAAACACCACGGACGACTTGTTGCAACATCGCAGTTCCAGGACTCACAACTTAAGTGGAATAAAACCTTTAAAAAACCTAGACACCCCCTTAAACCCTTCAAGCAACCAAATAACTTTTGCTAATACAATTCATTCAAAAGTATTACTGTATTTATGTTATCAGGTTTGAAAAAATCTGCCTTAAAGCCTTCAGAATTACCAATAGCTTCAGATTGTACAAGGACCATCTAGCAGGTGTACAACAACATCAGCATTTTTTTACATCCTTTGATCGGATGGTCCAACTGCATCTGTAGCAAACTGCACAAGCTCAAATGTAGTGTGTGGATTTAACAGATGTTTTTTCATTCACTCACAGGTGAAGAATCTGATTTGGTTGCAGAGACACTTAGAAGGACATTTACAAGAGAGACTTTTCAAGAAAAGCTGGACATGTGGGAAAAGGTCAGTCAAAAGCTTTTTCATGAACCGTTTTTTTTGTTCTTTTGTGTTTTCTTTTCTGTAGAATTTGCACAAAAACGCCCCATTTGCCTTTATTTTAAATCTTCGGGAAAAATGTGATGCACTAAAAAAAAAAAGTAAAAGCTTAAAAATGCACCACTGGGTTGACAGGATTTTTGTCATTTAATGAGTTTAATATGCCTCTGCTGAGATGATGTATGCGTGTGGTGCAGTTGTGGCTACAGTGAAAGGAGACGTGTTGAATTGTGTTCATTGGGTTTCTTGCTTTAGTAACGCTATTCATTCTTACTGTATGAGATTCCAGTCAGTTATACTGCCTTTCTGTATAATATTGATGGTTTCTATAACCGTGGCATCATAATGATGGTGTTAAGGGTGGATTTATTCAGGTAGGACGCCACTGAAGGCCTGAGTGTTAAATGCACGGTCTGTCACTGCGCCCAACAAAACACTTAAACTGGCACCAATTTATAAGCACTACATGTAAACACATTCAAGTTCAATTTTTCTAGTTATTATATATTACATTGTGTCCAATGTTACACTTCCCACTTGCACATATCTGTATATAAGATCCGTAAAAGCGGCATCCAGAATGTACAATCTTTCTCTATAATTTTTATTATAAATGTTATTGTACCTGGAAGCTACTGCCAACAAAATACTTTCAATTGTGTGAGAACACGTAGCAATAAAACCCTTTCTGATACTAAAAACATGACTCTGAGTAGCTCTAGCAGTAGAAATGTTTGGGTACCAAACTCCTTGTAAATATAATGGTTTTAAACCAATTTTTTTACTTCTAAATGATTTTTTACAATAATTATATCTTTGTGATTTTCCGCTCTTTTGTTTTTACCTTATTCTAAAAAAAGAAAAATGCATAGGGTTACATAAACTGATAGTTTCAAACGTGAAATTGAAGAAAGACAAATTCTTGGAAATACAACAAAAAATATACATCAGTGGGAACAATGGGGGGGGGGGGGAGCAAGACATTGGAAACAAGAAGAAAGCAAAACTTATTTTTGGGCAACTCTCGGATCAGTTGAAAAATTAAAAATTAAACTAAAAATTTTAAGTTTTATTTTCATCATTAACTCTCTCGCCACAGAAGTCGTCTGAAGTGTTTAATAAAACGTCCTAGCATTTCTAATCGATTCCCTTTGGCCCATGATGCCATTTCAATTAACCTTTTCATCGTAATCGCTAAAATAAAACGCTGGCTTACTGGGGGATTTTGTGTGGCATAAATAACCAGAGGTGCTTTGCTTTTAGTGTTCGCTTTGCAAATGATTAATTCAAGTTGAAGTTAAGAAATATTGGTATATAAATTGTGACACTGTAACTTGTGAATGGATCAGAGGTCACATGGTTAAACAATTCGTGTGGATTTCCTAGACCTAGGCATAAGACCAACAGATCCAATGAATCCACCAAACAATATTCACCCACACATTAACATTAACCAACCAAACACAAACATTTACCAGCTAAATATGAACCCACCTGGCACTAACATTCAACCACCAAGCTATAACCCACCAAACACCAACATTTGCCCACCAAACACCAATATTTGCCCACCAAACACCAATATTCACCCACCAAACACCAACAGTTACCACCCAAATATTAACCCACCAAACACCAACATTGACCCACTAAGCAATACCCCACCAAATACTAACATTCACCCAGTGAAACATTACCCCATCAAACACCAACAAATATTTTAATAATCATTTTTATATATATATAAAATATTTTAATTACCACCCAAATATTAACCCGCCAAACACCAACATTGACCCAGCAAATCCCAACCTTTTCCCACCAAGCTGTAATCCACTAAACACCAACATTCACCACCTAAATAGTACCCCACCAAACACCGACATACACCTACCAAACATGAACCTTTACCAACCAAACATTCACCCACCAAACACCAACATTCACCCACCAACACCAACACCAACATTTACCACCCAAATATTAACCCGCCAAACAGCGACATTCACCCAGCAAACCCCAACCTTTACCCACCAAGCTGTTACCCACCAAACACCAACATTCACCTTTACCAACCAACAAATCACCCACCAAACACCAACATTTACCACCCGAATATTAACCCACCAGACACCAACATTCACCCACCAAGCAGTGACTCAGCAAACGTTGACATCTACTCAACAAACACCAACATTTACCACACAAATAGTACCCCACCAAATACCAACATTCACCCACCAAACATTTAATCTGAATTTGAAAACATTTACAGAAAATATACTCTGAAACAATACTTACGTTTCAAGGGTTGTTACAAAATCTCTATATATTGAAAGTTGCTTGGAAAACATCTTTCATATTTTTATTTCATAGTCTGCACCTTTCTGCACTCTTGACAATGATGCCATGCCTACTGGGACCTCTTCTTGTTGAAAAGTCACATTGCTGATGTTGGAATTCTAGTGTTTGTTTTCCGTTGTGTTCTTGTGCATTCTGGTTTTGATTTTACTCTGTCCCTTGTGTGCTTTTGTTGGCTAGGTTGTAAATAATCGCTGCTGTATATATTTCTAGTGGTGTATTTAACAGTTGTGTTTTCGGTTGGGTATTTTTGTGTGGTTTTGTGTCCATACAAGGATTGGATCTTGTAGCTATCAGGGTTCCCCTATACTTCACATATCCATCTGATATATAAAAAACTGCGTTTTTGTGTAGAATCGCTTTAACCTCAATCGTTTTCCAAAAAATTTTCATCCGCACTGCAATGTCTGAAATTGCTTACATCCCGCACTGCGCATGAGCAAAACTGCTACAATATGTAGTCGACTTTACATAAGGAACACCAATATGTTGAACAACTGCCATCTAGTGCAAGGGCCTCCAGAGGGCTTCATTAACAAGAAAGGTCCTGCATTGCCCCTGAAGGGTTTCAATGGGCTGAATTTTCTGCACAGTATTAAACATTTTGCCTCTAATGAGAAAGTTAGACAAGTGCCCCCATTACCCATAATATGGGATCGCCATATAGGCATTTTAGAATCGTCCTCTTTGCCACCAATATAGAAACGACGGTCTTCTGTCGTCCAATTAGCCAAACTTGCACTTTGCAAAGTCTATGCTTTAAATTGTCATGCTTGTCATATGAGGAAATCTACAGTTTATTTCACCACCAATAAAATCTATATTGTGGCCAATTGCCTCCCTTGTTTGAGTAAAGCTGTAGTCCAGAGGATCTCCCAGAAACAGGAGGGACATTGAATGAGGCATTCCATAAATTCACCTGGAGTTTGTTTTCTGGTTGAGCTCGAGGCTCGAGGTGTGGGTGTGTGCTTTCTTGGTATTTGCTTGGTGCTGTCGTTATTAAATGTATTGTACTAGTACTCAAAACGTGTCCCCTTACAATCCCTGTATCAAAAACACAAACTATACAAAAAAGAAACAAATTGTTCTAATAAAAAACAGCCAATAAATGTAAAGGTTAATGGAAATGAACCCCAGCAAGATTCCAGCAAGAGCACTGGGATGGAATTCCCACCAACCTTGGTGTATTGATTATCTACAAAACGACCAGAAGATAAATTGGTGGAATTCAAATAGAAATATTCTGTAAATTATAAATAGATGACTTGAGGCCACGAGCCATAACTCATTTAAAGTTAATCGTTAATTCGAAGACATTCCCTCTAATGAATTTGTCGCCATTCCCGTCATCCCTCATTTTGCGGCTTGGATCGAATATGGCTGATGTTTTCTGCATCAGCAGCGACAAACTCCGGTGTGTCTGGATGCCTGGCAGCTTGCTAGGTTTGTGCGATGTTTGTGTCCTTTCCATCTGTCAGATCTGTAAAGGCCCTGGCTTGGGACCATGACTCACCTCCATCCATCCACTCCACCCACCCAGCCTGAGTCCTATTTGCCAAAATCAAGCATGCATCTCTGACTCTCTTCTGTTATTACAGATCTGCAGGAGGATTTAACCCCAATCTTCCACCCAAACCTAGGTGAACACTACTGAGGGTTCCATCCGATAAATAGAACGTTTATTTTACTTATTTTAATGATCACCGAAGCAGAAACCCTCCCTTAAAACAAAAAACTGCAATGCCAGAATTTGCTGCTCTAGAACCCAACTAGTTTTATTAAATTTTTTTCTTGGCCATAGAGTGCTCATTCTAATTCTAAACAAACAGTCTCACAATGGTGAGGACCAGAAACTTCTTAAAAAGCTTTGCTGCTTCTTGATAATGTTAAGTTTTGTGTTTCTAGAGATTTCATTACTTTCAAGGTCAACTATGGAAAAGATGTTCAACATGATTTTTAAAACTGGCTGTTTTAGAATTAGAGGAGGTTTTAAAAAAATATTGGTCAGGTGGTTCTAAAATGTTCTTAACGTAGTGAAAAGTACGACCACTTTGACCAGCTTCAGAGTTTCTAGAATTGTTTCGGTGATTTATAGGCCACACCTTTGAAAAGGATAAAGAATGAACCAGAAATGGATTCACATAAATAATCATATTAAAAATTTAAAGATTCTGGAATCAGAAGTTCTACAAATTGTAGAAGTTCTACAATTGTTTTTTCCCTTTTTTTTTTTTTTTGGTCTGAATGCATGTACAGACCAAAAAATTCTAAATTAGTGTTAATAAAGATTTTAAATCCTAATAAAAAAGGTTGACTTTTTTTTTTATTATTATTATTATTATTATTATTATTATTAATATTATTATTATTGTTTTGAGAGCCATAGATTTCACACAAATTACATCTTCACACAAGAGTCGGAAGGTCAAAATGATTCACCAAATGATTCATCACTCACTCTGTTCTCAGGGTCTTGCTGTGCTACACGATTTCAAATTCAGTTGAGTGAGATGACGGACCACGTAAAGGAAAGAACATTTTAGAGGAGTTCTTTTATCTAACATCTTGTAAAGCTCAACTTTTGCTTTCTTTGCTTGTGTCCCCTTTACGCTAAACGGCAAATCCACACCTTTATATCCAATTTGGTTACTGGAAACTCTGAAATGCTTCCTTCTCTAGATCATCCGAATGATCAGTTCTTACTGTTGACCACGAGACTCTCTTGATCCTCATCATGAGTCAGAAAAAGTCGAGAAGGCAGCTGCAGAGTCAAGTGTTTCAGACCCAACAGTCTCAGATTCTGAGGAATGATGCTAAGTTGTAGTCCATGAAGGGCATTCGAACCTAGGTGTCGAGATGGCATCTGTAGAGCAGCTAAATCATTATGCAAACTGTAGTGGGTCCATGGGTTGGGGCAGGGTCTATATTTACCTCATGACAAGCTTCTCGAAGGACTGATGGGAGTCAGTGAGATGGTTTGGTGGTCACTGTGGCGTGACTCTGAGGACTCCTTCCACAAAGGAGGTGATGGTGGTGGCTTTGGAACATGTTGGGTGACTGAGCTGCACAAAGAGATGCTTTCCATTATATATAATACTGCATTTTCTTTCTTTACATTTATTTCTTTTCTCTAGATATTCTCTTAAATTGTTTCTTTTTAATCTTTATTTTCTTTCTTCCCTTCTTCTGGGGCTTTCTACTTGTAATTTTGAATTCTTGCTGCGATTTTGTCTTTCTTTACTTTTTTTCCATTTTTATTTGTATTCAAGTGTTTTATTTATAGATAATGCTTTCTTTCTTTTTTTTTCTTTCTTTCTTTCTTTCTTTCTTTCTTTCTTTCTTTCTTTCTTTCTTTCTTTCTTTCTTTCTTTCTTTCTTTCTTTCTTTCTTTCTTTCTTTCTTTCTTTCTTTCTTTCTTTCCACTAGTGTTCCATGTGTATCAGTTAATTAATTTATTTTTTCTATTATTTCTTTGTTTTGTTTTTTAAATTGTTTTCAAGTTTTTCATTTATATGTATGTTTGTTCAATCTTTCTTTATTTGTTACTTTCTTTCTTTTTTTATTCGTATTAGTCTTACATTATATTATATACTTTTCTGCTTTTCTTTCTTTCTTTCTTCTGGTGCCTTCTACTTGTAATTTTTTATTATTACTTTGTTTTTATGTCTCTTTTACCTTTCTTTCTTTTTTCATTTTTATTTGTGTTCAAGTTTTTTATTTATATATGTTTTTGTTGTTTCTTTTTTTCCTTCTTTCTTCTGGTGCTTTTTATTAGTATTTTTTATTCTTACTTTGTTTTTTTGTCTTTCCTTTTTTAAAATATGTAATTGGTATTTGTATTTAAGTCTTTTATTTATATTAATCTTTCTTTCTTTCTTTCTTTCTTTCTTTCTTTCTTTCTTTCTTTCTTTCTTTCTTTCTTTCTTTCTTTCTTTCTTTCTTTCTTTCTTTCTTTCTTTCTTTCTTTCTTTCTTTCCAGTGTTCCATGTGTATCAGTTCTTATTTCTTTTTTTCTATTCTTTCTTTGTTTTTTTTATTGTATTCAAGTTTTTCATTTATATAAGTTTGTTTGTTCAGTCTTTCTTTTTTATTCGTAATAGTCTTAGATTATATGAAATACTTTTTTGTTTATTTTTCTTTCTTTGATTCTTTCGTTTCTTTCTTTCTTTCTTTCTTGCTTTCTTTCTTTCTTTCTTTCTTGCTTTCTTGCTTTCTTTCTTTCTTTCTTTCTTTCTTTCTTTCTTTCTTTCTTTCTTTTCTTTTTCAGTGTTCCATGTGTTTTTGTTTTATTTCTTTATAGAGAGTCAGAGTTTGTTATGGGCAACTAATATAATCTTAAAAGGTTTTGCTCCGAGCAAACGTATGTTCTGTCAGAAGTAGCGGACGCTAAACACGGGGAGGAAAAAAATTAAATGATTGGTGTGTTCAGTTTGAATCAGAAAGCTGGGCGAAATGTAATTATGTGGGTTTTCCCTGGAGAGACTACACGGTTAACTCGTCTCTGGGAGCGATTACCTCTCCGTCTCCGCCGCTTTCATGTTGCGGAAATGTGGATTTCATTATTATTTCTGTAATTAAGATTAATACACGCAAGTATACACACACTTTACTAGCTGTTTGTGTGCAGTTTGATGTAACATTCACTGTGAATTGGATTTTGTGTATTAAAGAAATTTTTTCTATTAACAAAAAATAAATAAATAAAAAAATAGAGATTTTTTTTTTTTTCTTAATCAATTCACATTTCCAAATAAGACCATCAGACATGAGTCATGCATTTATACCCATGCAAAATTTTTTCTTAAAAAAATAAATACATTTATATATATATATATATATATATATGCGCATCACTCATGTCTGATGTTCGTTTAGAAATCTAAATTAGGAAAAAATAACTATTTTTAAATACAAAATCGTTTTTGGAGTGGTAAAGATTTATACAGTATATATTTATAAATTTTTTATTCTTCTTTCGTTTCTTCCTTTCTTTGTTGTTCCTTTCTTTTTTATTTCCGGTTTATTTGTATCCGCCTTCAATTGTATTAAACTTTTTTCTTTCTTTCTTGCTTTCTTATGGTGCTTTCTGCTTGTAATTTTGTAATGTAATAATTCTTTCTTTCTTTCCATGTGTAATTTATTATAATTTTTTCTGTTTGTATTTGTATTCAAGTCTTTGAAAGATAACTTTTAATTAATTAATTAATCTCCATTCTGAATTTTTTTTATTTTTTTTTTTGGGGGGGGGGGGGGGGGTAAAACATTTTTTTTAACTTTTTTTTTTTATATTTATATATATATATATATATATTTTTTTTTATGGGGGAGTGGTGGCTCCAGCGGTTAAGGCGCTGGGTTGCCGATCGGAAGGTCTGGGGTTCAAGCCCCGGTATCGCCAAGCTGCCACTCTTGGGCTCTTGAGCAAGGCCCTTAACCCTCTATGCTCCAGGGGTCCCTTACGAGGGAAATATCAAGGTCCGTGACGTCGGAGTGATGTGGGGCCGCCTTCCCGTGGGCTCACCACCTGCAGGAGGGACCGTAAGGGACCGTGCTGTGAGGATTGGGCAGCAGTCGCAGGCGGGGGCCTGCTTAGACTGCTGCCCTCGCGACCCAAATTACAGATCAGCGGGAGAAAATGAATGAATGAATGAATTTTTTTTAATATTTTGTTTTAAATAATTTATAAAGTGAGCTCCAGTGTTAAATCACGGCCCATTGTGCTATTTAGCTCCACGCCTGACTAATTCCATTAATTGCTTCCAGGATCTAATTACAACACATTCCGAGTTATTTTATTCCAAAAGGATAAATGGCGCCTGCTGCGATGTGCATTAGCTACCATCATGTGGTGGGAGCGTGGCATGATTTACAGATCTGTGCGAAGGATTTGGGCACGGGAGACGTGTTAAAAAAAAAGAAAAAAAAAAAAAAAAAGAAAAAGTGTTATTTAGAGTCTTAATCAGAGTCATTATTTCTTCATGAATGTTAATGAGTGACGGCGCGAGGCGCGACTAATGGCGCGTGCACACTGATGAGCCTTTGTCTTCACCGGGGCTCTCCTCGAAAA
The DNA here is from genome assembly GCF_946808225.1 of Silurus aristotelis. NCBI lineage: Eukaryota > Metazoa > Chordata > Actinopteri > Siluriformes > Siluridae > Silurus > Silurus aristotelis. The sequence goes on from NC_139593.1 coordinate 19,339,082, forward strand.
ACGAGAGGGAAGACGTAGCGCACATATCGGCAGTAAATTCTTAGCGACGAGTTTTTTCTTTGAAGCGCAACACGCAAGTCAGAACATTAGCTTTCAATCAATGTGAAGTGCTAATGTGGCTAACAGTATGGGAAAGCTAACACTTAGGAGCTAGCACACACTTGATCTTGGCATCCATGTTTGTTTGTGTACACCAGACCATAAGATGATCCTATTGCTGTGAAGATTTGTGGTCAGAAGGATGTTAGCAACTTCATGTACTAATGGAGGTGAAGTAAGAAAGACTGGGGTCCAATGTTCCATCGGGTTGAGGGTCAGAGCTCTATAGTAGCAGATCTTCCACTCCAACATAATCTTTATTCATGTCATTCCGGAACAGGTCTGAGTCTGCTGGTTTCAAGTGAAGGGAAATTTTCATGCTATAGAAATGTCCTAAAGACGTCCTACACAATTGTATCCCTCCAGCGTTGTGGTATCCGTTTGGGGAAGAACCGGATATGATTGAAAATCCAGTAGTCTCAACTAGTACTTTTGCTGAAACTGTGTGTGTATGAACGGTTTTGTAGAAACGCTCAGCCGAATCCATGCTAATCGAGTAGAGCTAGCGTCTTCACTCCAATATTTCTGTGTGCGAACCCGCCAGATTAGCATTTTAATCGACTGACGAGAAATAAAGTTTGGACCGTTTGTGGGATAAAAACGACTGTGAACATAATTTTGTGTGTTTTTTTTTTTATTTAATTAATTAATTAATGTATTTATTTCTGGAGTTTCAAAGCCTTGGGGGAAGGTGGAAAGAAAGGGCTTAAAAGGCACCTCATGGCGAATTAGCAAGCTGCTAGCATCGATCGGCGCACCCCCACAGACACTAACCGAACTCTTAATGGGTGAAAACGTCGATAAAATAATTTCTGCCGTGGTTTTTTTTTTGGGGGGGGGGCTCCAAAGCTAAACGCTCTTTCTTTCTCTCTCTCTCTCTCTCTCTCTCTCTCTCTCTCTCTCTCTCTCTCTCTCTCTCTCCCTCTCTCTCTCAATTGTTTTACCTTTAATTATGTTCGTCTCTTTTATTCCCTTGACAGACGGACAGACAGACAGACAGACAGACAGACAGACAGACAGACAGACAGACAGACAGACAGACAGATACACAGGTACACAGACAGACGGATAGACAGATACACAGACAGACGGATAGACAGATACATGGACGGACGGACAGGCGGCTAGACAGATAGACGTATAGACAGACAGACGTATAGACAGACAGAGAGACAAACGGCCGGACAGACAGACAGACGGACGACCAGACAGACAGATAGACGGACGACCAGACAGACAGACGGATAGATAGACAGACAGAAAAATATAACCCTAACCCTAGAATTGCTTGCCTTTTCTTTTCACTTTTTCCTCCAGTCAAATGTTTGTAACATTGGATTGAGTAAGAAGAAAGTAAATGAGTGATTAATCTACATGACTTTCGAGTGTTTGTTATGCGTGTTTTGTTTTTTGTCCCGTTTCCAGTGCGCCGCTCGGGTTTGTGCCTCCATGTTCTTAGTGAAGGATGAAATGGGGGACAAGAAAACATTAGTGTTTGACACAGACGTCTATATCGCCTTCATCTACATATAAATTGGAAGCGTGTAGAAAGACGAGAGCGCGTCAGGAGCTGATTATACATCATTACTCCTGCTGGAACACAACAACCTGTAAATCTGCACCAATCAGACGCCTGGAGAAAAACCGTCGGAACATACGGAGGAGGGAACGAGGGAATTAGTTTGGGAAAAAAGAGATGATGATGATGATGATGAAGAGACCCTGAGAGTGTTTAAAGGAAACAAAACAGGGATGCAGTGATTCAGAGTTCTATAGAGTTTTTTTTTTTTCTTTTTCTTTTGTTGTTGAAATGACTTTCCTTTTATATGATCTATTTCTTTCTTCTCCTTTAATCTCTGTTTTTTCTTTCAATCTTTCTTTCTCCCTCCCCCCTCCATTCACTTACTTCTTTTTAACTTTATTTTTCTTTTTTTTTTCTTTACCCATCCACCTTCTTTTACTTATTTGCTTTGTTTTCCTTTCTTTCTCCGTCAGTTATTTATCAGTTATTTACATTCCAAATTTTTTTTGCTAAAATATCATATATATATATAAAATTGTGGCATATGCATTTGGCCTTAGGATTTCTCTGGATCACCTCTGAGAGATTTCTCCACTGTGAATAAAGTCCAGCAGGGGATTATTCACTGAACTGAACATAATTTGGAAAGGAAAAGATCATCCAGCTGAAAAAAAGCTGAGCTGTGAGGTGAGAGGAGCTGAGTGTAGACATCAGAGGTGTGATGCAGTGAAACTTCTGGCCCACAGAGACCTTCATCATTCTCAACGAGAGGAAGGTCCCAACAAACACGGCTCTTCCTATACCAATGTTCATTTTTACTCTTCCTTTTTCAAAATTTTCTTTCTTTCTTTCTTTATTTATTTTATTCAATGAAAAAAAATACTTTCTTGTATTTTTGTTTAATTTCTTTTTTTTTTCATTTTTGATAAATCTAATATTTTTTTTCTTTTTTGTTAAATTTATTAGTATTTTTTTAAAGTAAATAAAAATAATCAAAATATTTCAAATTAAAATGTCTTCCTTTCTTTGTTAAATGATTAAATATATTTTCTTTCTTAATTTTTTCAACAATGAATGAATATATATTTTCTACTTTCTTTCTTTCTTTCCCTTTTTTCTTTTTTGTTAAATTGATAAATTCTTTCTTTTTTGTTAAAATTAATTTTCTTTACTGTTTTCTTTCATCGTTTTTGATTAATTATTCAATATTTTTTTTCTTTCTTTTTTTTTGTTAAATATATATATTTAAATTTTTTCTTTCTTTCTTTGTTAAATTAATAAATTTTCTTTGTTTGTTGTTAAACGCCGTCGTCCAGTATTTTGCGAAGTGTATGCACAGTTGCCCTTGTGCTTCAGTTAACACCAAGTCTTGATACCTTGTTTTGATACTGCTGCTATTTCTTGGACTGTTATTAATTGTATTATTAAAGCTGCCTAAACCTACACCTGAATCTGTCTTTTCACAACACGCTACTGCCCTCTCCCCAAGACCGAGTTTTGTTTCGACGTTAGAAACCGGTGGATCGGTGTGAGATTAGCGCAGGTGTGTTTGTCGAGTTAAAAAAGACGGATTTTCATAGAGAAGCAGCGTCGCTTGGCCCGGGAAGAGATGCTAGTGTTGTCATCAAGCGTGTTTGGAATTCAGATCTGAAGGTCCGGTGGCACTCGACTGGAACTAATGCTGTTATCTGCGGCAGCTACAGAGGGTTAAGTCAACAACAGCGGGGATTTGGTGGTGACTGATAGCGGCACTGCGAACAACTCAATCTGAGACGCCACCTGAGCGCACGCTGCTTTCTTTCTTTCGTGAATCATCCCACATACTCCATTTCACCGACTGTAGAACCTTCTGGCACGGCCAGAGTCCCAAGTAGGGCAAAGATTACGTTTTAATTTGCCAAATCCAAATCACAACACCTAATCTCAGCCTCTCAAACTATGTATTATTCTCTCTTTTTTTTTTTTTTTACACTTTTCTGGCTGTTAGCTTCAGGATCGGATCACATCTGTGTACTGCTTTCTAATCTCCCCATAACTGTTCTCTTTACCGTACCATGGAGCTACTCTAATCTTAACTATGCACTTACAGAAGCTAACCCTGACAAGATTTCTGACAGAATGTTTAAGCGATGTTCAAATGTACTGAGCTTAAGCTAGCATTTCTGTTTTTCTCTCTTTTTTTTCCAAATCCCTCAAGCGAAGATGAAGGCTAACACCTGTTTTCTGCAAGACACAACTTGAGGCAGTGCATCACACTTGAATCAGAAATATGTCCAGCCTTCACCTCACACTTGCTAATACAATCTAGCATGGCATCAATTCCAAGAATGGGTCACACGTATGAATAATCAAAAGATTTCGGACAAAAAAATGACACCATAGTCATGCTAACACTAGATCGCTTTAGGTCGTGAAAGGATTTAATGCCAAATTTGATCAAAATGTTAATCATCCTTATAGCTAAAGTTTAAATAGATATTTTTTTAGGAATTACAATAGACCTTTAGGTTGTAGTAAATAAGTGTGCCTCAGAAATGTCCTGAGAGGATTTGTATATATATTTTTTTATAGCTAGCTAATATGAACCATCCAGGAATCTTTTTAAGGTTTCAAGGTTCATGACCTAGCCAGGAAGCTATTAAATCACACCTGACAGGATTTCTAGATTTCACCTCAGGATTTGTCTGGAAGAAAATATGCCTTTAAGAGTGGTAGATTGAATGCTAAAGACCATGAAAAGCGTACAAACGTACGGTCTATTTACCTCTTTTACCGCTTAATATATCCAGTCATTCCGTCACCCCCGCCACCACCCCTCGCTCTCTCTTTCTTTCCAGGCTGAATGTGCTCTCCCATCTCTCTCTTTTTTTCCTCTCACTTAAAGGTCAAGTGTTGCTTTGTTGTTATTTCCACTGTCCTTTTCTTACAGACTTGGGTGACAAGATAAACGCCGTCTCGCAATACACTCGCGCAATCAGAGTAAACAGTTTAACACAACGCCACTCCATAAAGAACTCATCCATCTCTCACGGCAGATCTCCTCATGGGAGAAAAAAAAAAGACCTCGTCCTCCGCCTGGCACGGAGAACGGAACTTATCATAGTCATCATTCATCCGTTATTCCGGCTGTCTCTTGATGTCTTTTTTTTCTGTTCTTTTCACAGAAAATATATTTCTCTTTCTCTCTCTTTTTCTCCTAAATAAATCGTCCTAAATTCTGTTACTAGACCCCTTTTTATCTACACGATGTAAACATCTGAAGTGTTTACTTCGGATTGGCTAATTTGATATGTATAAACTAGACAGAGTTCATTTACCACAAAAAAAAATGCTAATTAGTAATTAGTGTTAAGATAAGATACTAAAGAGGAAGAGAAAGTTTCTGGATTACTGATCGGAAGGTCAGGAGTTCAAGCCCCAGTACCACCACTGTTGGGCCCTTGACCAAGGCCCTTAACTTTATACCGCGGTATTATGGTTGACCTTGTGCTTGACCCCAGCACATAAAAAAACTGGCATATATGCTGTAATGTACAAGTGAAATCATCTTTATTTTTCTAAATGATTCATCAACCAAATAAATATACACAAAAAAATTATAAAGTGTGTATGAGAGGACACCTGGTCATGAGTATGACGTGCTGTTTGAGCATCGCATTCCACATTCAGTCCTCATTTGCTCTTATAATTCCATACACTCTTCTGGGAAGATGTTCCACTAGATTTTGGAATGTACTTGGGCAGATTTGAGGAGATTTATTCAGCCACAAGGGTGTTCGTAAAGTCAGGTACTGATGTAGGTGAGACGAGGAGGCCGGGGGTTCAGTCAGCGTTCACATTGATTCATGTTAATTAGGTTTGAGATTCAGAGTTCTATAGCAGGAGATCTTCCACTCTAACCCATGTAAAGCATAACTTAATGGAGCTGGCTTTGTGCACATGAGCATCGTTATGCTGGAACAGGTTTGGATTTTCGAGTTCAATCCAAAAGCATCCTATGCATCCTATATATAGTCATATAATTATCCAAGTTTAAAATTAAAAAAATGGATACACCAATTGGATTTAACTAAGCAAATGGAAAATAAAAGGCTTCCATTGAAAAAAAATTTTGTTTCAGCAACAAGTTATTTAATACTAACTGATGCACAGAGCAGCTTTTTATTTCTGAAAGGACCATGTCCGAAGACATATCCTATAGTAATAGAAAAGGTTTCATAAGGGTCAAATCATTGGTCTGGATCACGCAAAGAAAATAGTGGAAATTGTAGAAACCAAAAATTGGGCATAATGCATTATTAAAAACCTAGAAGGATAGTAGTGAAATATCGGTTGAAATGATTGCAATGACTTAAACCCAAACCAGAAAAATGCTACGTGAAGATCCACAAAAACATTACCAGCATTCAGCATGAGGCCTCGGTTTTCACAAATGGACTTGCCAGTCTAGACCTCAACCCCGTTGAGAACCTTCAGGGTGTGTTGGTTCAATTTTAAAGCTATTCTGGATGAAAAGAATTGTTGTGACATGGTGTAAAACTTATTTAAAATGATGCCAAAGCAAAATGTGGTCCAAAGTAATATTAGACTCTGTGACCTTTTTTTGGCTAGGCAGTGTATAAGCTAGATTCTTAGCTAGTCAGATTTATTTTTCTAGAATAAGTTAGTAGTGCTAAACATATTTGATTAGGCTATAAATTCATCGTGTTGTCAATTGCCTGATTATTGTATTTGCACCTAAACAATCTAGTTTAAGTGACCTTTGATTAGCATGCTAGCATAATATTTATAAGTCGCAGTGTGTTATGAATGAAATTGGCAGAGGATTTATAACTCATTCCAGGGCAGCACAAAGATAAGAAAAAGGCGTGGAAGTTTACATGGCAGTACACGTACCACGTGATACACATTATTTCCTCAATGTAGATTTACAACATGGATTTTGTGTAACTTTATTTCTTGTCCTTGTGGAATTTCTGCTCACTTCCAGGACCAAGGGAACATTTTGTACATTGCACACTCGGTGAATAAAAACTCTGATTCTGCTCCATTTTAGGGAACACAAGTGGCCACTGGCTGTGAATCCCTCAGGCAAAAACTGGCATTTCCAACAAACACACTCATACGCACACAAACACACCAGTTTGAGAGCATCTGTAGCATGAGTAAAGCAACAGGGAATAAGCAACACATTCCAGAGCGCTAGGCTTGTGCCAGTAATCGATTGCATGATGCATCACACGAGATGCTTCAAAAATATTGTCTGTACCTCAAGAGGCTACCTAGATACTTAGACAGCATTTATGAGTTAAATTATGCCCTGGGAAGCTGGAGGACTTTCAATTTCTCTGACAAGGCAATCCCATAACACAAGTGCCACTGGGGAGGGAGGAAAAAAAAAAAGCCCCACGTAGTTCTTTTAACTTCGGAAACGAGGCAGCGCTTAATGGCGAGTTGCATTTTCAAACAGCGAGCAGTCACAATTAATGCAAATGGCAGAGGCGAATGTGGCCGTTATTTAAAAGAACACCATCGTGCGCCGTTAGGGCCGAGGCATTTATGAACTCTCAATTGATTCGGTTGTGTCGCTAACGGCCCTTCGCTTGATTAGACATTTCCCATGAGCTCGGTTCCATTGAGGTGGAATAAAACATTTGCATGGGGGAAACAAACGGACAAAAAGGAAAAAGAAGAGAAAAAAAAGAAAAAAAAAAGGACAGCCATGTGGTCCTTGTGGAGATCAATTATGCTAGAGGAGGAAAATCATTTAGTGTTTCTAAGAATGCATTAATTCAAACTTCATCTACTAATGTGTGCTTAAAATATATCTATATAAATATCTTAACATTTGATGACCAACCAGTAAACCAGGTTTGATATTTCACCTATGGACCGATTGGATTCACACCGGACCTATAAGGCTTAGAGATGTTTGTTTAGCATCATAGAGACAACAGCTGTTGGTCGTAGGGGTGTTTCTTGGAGTATCTCACAGAAGTGAGTGCACCCTCACATTTCTTCATCCACTGTAGTATAACCTTCTAAAGGAAAAATACCATAAAAATGAAACTTGGATATATTTTAGTTAAAAAGAACTCAATGTACAGCCATTATTTCTAAACAACTGGCAACAAAAGTGAGTACACCCTAAGTTTGTGTTTGTCTGTTTGACAGGACCATAAAAACTTATGTATCTTGTATTGAAGCAGTTAAAATTTGGTGCATTGTGTACAATTGTCTCTTGAGTACAATTCATTTTTATTTCTATAGCACTTTTTACAATGAACATTGTCTCAAAGCAGCTTTGCACAGGTAAAGCGTTAAATAATTAATAAGATTGTTTATATATATTTGTAAATTTGTCCCTTATGAGCAAGCCTGTGGTCACTGGTACCTCAGGAGTATGATTAACTCGACCAAGAGAGATAGATAGAGGGATAGAGAGAAGGATATGTATTATTAAGTATCCTTATTGTTGTGTAAAAATCAAGAACACTGTGTAGTTGGGGACTCCGGCAAGACTCGCTATTGCACCATTACTAAAAGGGAGAACCAGAAGATAACACAGACATGAGGGATCTCTGGGATAAGAGTCGACCCTCCACACCACCGTCAACAAACCTAAGTGAACGTGTAAGAGTGAGGGGATGACACCATCCAAATATCCCAGTTCACCAAACACTCGATATCCATGATCCCTCCAGATCTGCTCCTTTACCTCAGAAAAATCTACTGAAAAAAGACTTGACTAAATAAATACGTTTTCAGCCTTGTCTTGAACACTGAGACTGTGTCTGAGTCCCGAACACTAATTTAAAGGCTGTTTCATAACTGTGGGGTTTATTAGAGAAAGATCTGCTCCCTGCTGTAGTCTTCATTATTTGCGGTACCAACAAACAGCCTGCACCTTTTGATCCAATTAGGCGTGGAGGATCATACTGGTACAGAAGTTCACTCAGATACTGCGGCGTGAAACTGTTAAGTGCTTAATACGTCAGTATAACGTATACTACGTAAGTAGTATTTTATAATAAATGTGAGATTTAATTGGGAGCAGTGTAGACTGATTAAAAAAGGGGTGATGTGATCATATTTTCTAGATCTAGTGAGGACTCTTGCTTCTGCATTCTGGACTAACTGAAGCTTATTTATACACTTACTTGAACACCCCCTGACAGAAAAACATTACAGTAGTCTAATCTAGATGTAACAAAAGCAACAACTATATATTTTTTGCCTCCTGTAACATATTTCTGAGGTGAAAAAAGGCGATCCTAGTAATAAGTCGAGTAAAATTAAGATATTTGACTCTTACAGAGGCATGAAAAAGCTACTTAAGTACAGTACAGAAACATATTGCATTTACTGTCCACCACTGCTCTTTAAGAGTAATAGGTACAAAAGCCTTAGGAAGCACTGACTGATCAGGGACTTAAAAGTTAACCATAAACTTAAATTGTTTTATAACAAAAATAATGATGGTCTGTTGCTCAGTCTTGGTCTACCTTTATGTGGCCTACAAGTGCACCAAATCTGCCATCATGAAATTGACCTTAAAATTTATTTTTTCTTGGGTTTGAAACAAGGAGACATGGAACAAGGGGAGGTGGTTAATGCATTAGTGATTTAGGCATTGGACTCTGGATTAGAAGGTCTCAAGTTCAAGTCCCAGCCCCACACTGCTGGGCCCTTAAGCATGGTCCTTAACGCTCAACTGCTGAGTCTTAAGTCGTTCCTAAAAAGGCGTCTGCTAAATGCATTGTAAATGGAAATAGAACAAGGGAATGGGAAGAAAGGATGTGGATTAAAGGGGCATGGAGTTAAGCGGTATGATATGAAAGGAAGGAGCATTGAGAGAAAGAGCATGGAACAAGGGGATGTGGATCAAGGAGGTCCTGGAATTAAGGAATCTTCAGCATGTCAAGTCTCACATGGCGATTGCTGATGCTGCACACTCGGTCCCTGGGCCCCACTGTAGTCAGAGGATCTCCTACATTATCTGAAGGGTTTCTCAGGGTGAGAAGGAAGTCAGATAATCAAGGTGGAACTGAGAGACACTTAATCAGATTACTGTCTCGCTATTGATTGTCTCCCGAGCCTCACTGATGAGTTTCCGCTCGCCGTGAAACCTGATATAATCACCATATCGCCTCAGCAGGGGGAGGACGTGGATAATCAGCTGTGGTGATTGTCAGATTCCCTATTGAAGACCTGACCCACCAAAGCGAGAGGCGGAGAGTCAAGTGCGCAAAGCCGAGAAAACCCAGAGAAAAAAGTCTCAGATCGGTTTTCATCCGAGATCGATGCATAAAGGCGTGTAATTTTGTCTGGATAATAGGAGCCTGGTGGAATGACAGAAAGGAAGCCATATTGGCTCAGTTCCAAATACTAGAATTCATTCCGAAGTCCAGCGCTGTACTTACAATGTATGATTCATATCAGTCGTCTTATTAGAACATGAGCCAAACACTGTGTACTTCTGCTCCAACACAAACACCAAAATTGACAACTAGCATGCTCTAACTTTCATCTCGGCCAATTTGGATCTGTTCCAAAAACGTAGTGTTCTTATTACATTGCTAATAACATTCATGCTTAATTCCTGTTCTGACTAGAATGTCAGCCTTTTTGGCTCGGCCCCAAACATTAGAACGTAACCCCTTCGGCTATTTTTGTTTTAGCTAGCATGTTCTTACTACGCTATGATGTGAATAATGTTAACAACTTTGGCTCTGTCCCAAATAACTATTGTGCAACTATTTTGCCTTGGTTCCAAACACCAGGCCTCATGTTTAATTCATGTTCTTACCAAATCATAGGCCATTCATCAGCCCTTCTGAAATTGTTACGCGTTCTCTTACGATATTCCCTTCTTTCAGGGTGATCACTGCTGAACTACAACCAGGAAGAAAAGTCATTTTGCCCTGCTTTGTGCTGCTTTTTCCCCCCTGATTAATGACCATAATTCAAATACAGGTGCAGATCAATAGGTGAACCTCCTTCTGTTCTTTTAAGGGACAGAGAGACAGAACAAGGGAACGAGAGGAAGAGTCAAAAAAGAAAGAAAAAGGGGACAGGAAATCACCAGGCCGTAATTTGTGTTAGCCATCAATAAGGCAATTCTAATTATTGCATTTATATTTAAATATAAAAAGGTTAATACACATTGTAAATTATTAAACATAGTTTTACGCAATTTATGGGAGGTGGTAGCTAAGTGGTTAAGGCATTTGACGTTGGCTCCCAGCCACTCCAAGTCGCCACTTCTGGGCCCCTGAACAAGACCCTCAACTCTGTATCTGCTCAGTTGTATAAATGTGATAATTGTAAGTCACTCTGGTTAAGGGCGTCTTCCAAATGCCATAAATGTACAATTATTTTTTCATCTCACCTAGTTGTGACCTCATTCATTTTCCATATTTTTGTCATATTTCAGCTTTCTGTATAGGCGAGATTTCCTGCTGAGGATTGTTTCTTTATTTTTTCATAATTACATTTTTAAGTGAAGTCCTTCACGTAGTGATTCAAAAAAGCCCTAGCAATGACAAATGTGTAATACCTGCCACCTTGATCCAGGTATAAGTGATCAACTACCTCATACTGTCTTTTTGATATGACAAATAGGCCACATTTTGTGCTACCAGATGAAAAACGCTTGATATACTGTGTGATCTAAAATAATATATTTGTAGTATTTAAACTTTTTTTTGGGAAAAAATTATAATAAAAAAATAATAAAATAAAATATATATGGCATAAATAGAGCAAAAAGTACTGACTAAATATTGCAAGTAAAGAAAAAAATTACGGCTGAACCCAATTAACAAAAAAGGGATTAGGACTAGTACAGGAAACTAGGACTATATAAGGAAATTTATGGATATAATTGCACAATATTATGGGCAGCACATCTAGGTGCAGGCTCACCAGTTGCACTAATATAATATTATATTATTATATATTATTAATATAGAATAAATAAAATAAATAAAAAGCCTGGCATGAATAATGCAGGAAGTATTGAACAAATTAGGCAAGTAAAACCTTAAACCTTATTATAAAAAAAAGCAATTAGGATTAAAACAAAAAACTATGACCATATAAGACATATTTGACGTAATCCTACTGGTTTCCTACTGGTAAATATACATGTCTATTTAAAAAAAAGGCCTGACAATAAACCAAATAAGACAATTATTACCAAATAAGGCAAGTAAAGAAGAAAACTGCCCAGTAAACCCAATAAAGAAAACAGGAAACTGTAACCATATAAGGAAATCTCAATATGCAACAATATTTTTTGCTGTACTGAACCGATTTAAAAATGCATTTTGGCAAGATTTGTCGCTCGGGCATTTTTCACGCTTAAAAAGAAGACCGCGAACAAGCATCGTGTCAATGTGAAACATGCTTTTTAATCTGAAATCAATTCTCGCTGGATGCTAGGAGCAAAAACAGAAGAAAAAAAAAGTGCTGAGTCACACACTGCGATACTTCACCGTACACGCCGGTACAAGTTCAACTACGCAGTTCAGCGTGCACTCAACCAGAGGGGGGGAGTGGAAGAAAAAAAAAATTAAATAAGCCTGAAACCACCTGAGAGAGTTTCTTCTAAAAAAAAAACTGTTTATGGCCAAAGGTAAAAGTCCATGCGCTCCGCTGATGTCCTATAAAATAAATAAATAAATAAAATAAAAAGTGGAGGGGAATAAAGTGAACTGATTCAGCCATCTCCCTAAGGCTACATACACTCCAGTACAACTTCAAGAAAACACTCCGGAGAGAGAGAAAGACTCTTGTGTTATGCTGTGCCTAGATAAAAAAAAGAGCTCTAAATATTAAATATTAAATAAGGGAATTATAAAAGGAATGAATAATTAAAAAATCAAAATAATGAAATTTTTACAAATAAGCATAAAAATCCAGTATAAGGAGATGTACAGTATCTTACAAAAGTGAGTACACCCTTTAGATTTAAGCAAACGTTTTTAGTATATCTTCTCAAGGGACAATACTATTGGAATAAGACTTGGATATATTTTAGAGTAGATTGACAGGACCATAGAAATTTGTGTATCTTGTATTAGAGAGGTGCTTAGAGAGGAGTACAATTCTCTAATGCTGGCATACGCCTCATGGCAAAGAACGAGGTCTTTAGAATTAGAATTGTTGCTCTCCATGGAAATGCCGAGGCTATAAGATCAGTTAAACCCTAAAACTGAGTTACAGTACAGTGGCCAGGGTCATACAGAGGTTTTCCAACACGGGTTTCACTCGGAACAGTCCTTGCAAGGGTCCATCGAAGAAGTCGAGTCCTCGTGCTGTGCCTCAGGTGCAAAACCTGCTTCCGAAAACTGCTGTGAAAAGTGCTGCAGCATTGCTTTAGAGGTTGTTGAATTGGAAGGTCCGCTTGTCATTGCTCGGACCGTACGCTGCACACTGCCACAAGTCAGTTTGCAGGCCGTCGTCCCAAAAGGAGACTCTTCTAAAGCTGGCTCACAAGAAACCCCGAAGACGACAAGAGCATGAATTACTGGATCCGTGTCCTGTGGTCTGATAAGAATAAGGAAAACTTGTTTGGCTCAGTTGTTTTTAAAGCATGTGTGCTGACGCTCTGGTCAGGTGCAGAAAGAAAATTGCGTCTTGACTACAGCATGGTGGTGGTAGCATCATGGTCTGGGGCTGCATGAGAGCTGCGGTTCATTGAGGGGAAACATGGATTCCAACATGTACTGTGACATTCTGAAGCAGAACTTTATGCCCTCCCTTCAGAAACTGGGTCGAACGGGGTATCCTCAAGCAGAAGGTGGAGAAGCGCCTTGCGTCTAACATCTAGTAGCTACGTGATGTCATTATGGACAAGTGGAAGAGGATCCCAGCAACAACCTGTGCAGCTCTGGTGAATTTGGACAGTTTTGACATGTTAGTTTAGGGTGTACCGACTTTTGTTGCCAGTAATCTGTACTGCTATACAAGCTGCACATTGACTACTCTAAAATATCTCCAAGTTTTACTTCTATAATATTGTCCCTTGAGAACATATAATTAAATGGCCGGTGAAGTGTGAGGGGTGTACAAACTTTTGTGAGGTACTGTGTGAATGTGTATATAAGTGAATGTTTTACCCTTCACTTAGGAGCCCAGACATTCCAGCATGACAATCCCCCTTTTCACAAAGCCAGCTCTATGAAGATATACTTTACATGGGTTGGAACTGTGTGGAACATCTTGAGTGGCCTGCTCAAGATCTCTGATCTCAACCCTATTGAAAACCTCTGGATTTATTAAAATAGCACAAATCTTCAGCAATGTTCAGCCTGAATATATACGGGGCTAAAGTTTATGGCCACCCAACCATGAGATTTGTGTGTGCTTTCTGAATGGTGAACATTTGCCTTATAATAACCTTCACTCATTTTGTGGAGATTTTGTGGAGATTTCTGCTCATTAAGCCACAAAGGTGTTAGTAAAGCCTGGAGATCTTCCACTCCGACCCACTCCATAGCATCCAAAGACATCTGATACAGTTGTGTGGTTCGAAGTTTGTGGTAACAGTTTGAGGAAGAACCACATATAGCTGGATCTCTATTTCTCTTTAATACTGTTGTACCACAGAGCATAATTGGTATATGAGGAAAATCTTCTAAAACTACGCAGCGCTTAGTCAAAAAGAAAACCCACACATCGCGAACCCAAACAATAACCAACAGTGTCAAAGCAAACGTCTGGATTTCTCGAGCATCAAACAGGATGGGGATTTTTGTAACAAGGCAAAGTGCTGTTGTTTTTTTTTTTTTTTCTTTCTTTTTTTCTCAGCAAGGATTTTCAGTCAAATGGATAAAAAAAAAAAAAAAAAAAACGTAACACGTAATGACAAGTCTACACATTTGAACGTGCAACCAAATAACTGCACATCGAGCTGACAGAACATCGAGGAGCTCGCAGAGGGAAAAAGGTCAGGGTTGTTATTGCGCTTCAGCGGCGAACGATTTGCCCTAATTATCCGCGCCGACCAATCAGAAAATCTGTTGCATCATTTTCACCTCTTACTATCACTCTTAGCATAAAATACTGATTTATTTAAAAAAATAAATGCTAACATTTAGCTCAATCAGGCAAAGCAAAACTATATACATTGTTTACAAGATAGCAAAGGTTGTTAAGCTAACGTTAAGCTAACGCTCATTCGACATACCTACTAGCGCTTACTAATTAACCCAAGTAATGTTATGCTAAGCTATTTTGCCACGTCATACGATCGCATGTACGATTTCTGCCATGATGAACTCCTCGTACACGATCGTCCTGTGTCTCTAACACGCTTTATAACTCTCGTTTATTTCCCCAAACGTCCTCTCTGCCTCCATCCTTCACTCTTTCTGTAAGGTTGACGAGGTCGTCGCGGCGACCGCAGCGGCGTTCATCATTAGTCTTGTCGCGCGTTCCCGCGGAGAGCGCGATGATAAATCTCCGTCGATTCGAACGGCTGTTTTAAAACGTGCCCTCGTCACTCAGTTCTCTCTCTTTCTCTTTTTCTTTCACCGTTTGATGCGATCTCACTCGGTGACCTACAGCGGAGGGAATTGAGCGAGTGATGTATCTCTCTCTCGCGCGCTCGTCCGCTCGCAGGTCCCCCACCCCCCAAACCCGAAATGAGTTTTCGATGATCTCATTGCGAGGATTGTTATTTCGCAGATCGAATTTAGGCCTTTGCCTCGCCGCCGTAATGGAGTCTCCTGTTTAACTGTGTTGCCAAGGAGATACTCCCGTCTTTACATGAAAAATGAAGTGAAGCGCAAAGTCAACGGCGCTACGGCATCGAAAGACTTCCTTCGTTCTCGGGCTCCGTATTTCAGGAGGGTCCAGGTCACCTCGACTCGAGCCGTAGCGTCTCTAATCCATCATGGATTTAACTTCGGGGAGTTTTTTCTTTTTTTCCTCATCCACCAATGAGCTGAGTGTCACGCTGGACCATCGTGGCCTCGTCTCGCTTCATCCGAGAGAAGAAAATAGCGACAAGAAATGACACGTGATGCATTTTTAGATTATTCTTTTAGGCTTTTGGATAGAACAGGCTAGTCAGACAGTTATGCTAACAATGATTTCATCATTTCTTCAAATGTACACTAAAAATATACTTATATATACATATTTATACACACACACACTATATTTACCCAGAAGTTTGTGGACAACTGATTTCAAGCTTGGTATGTCCTTCTTTTTGAACATTCCACATTAAGTTCCCCTTTGCTTTTATAATAACCTGCTGGGAAGATGTTCCACTAAATTTTGTGTTTATGGAGATTTGTGCACATTCAGCAACAGTTACTGGTGTAGGTAATATGAGGAGGTCTGAGGTGCCGTTCCAATTCATCCCAAAGGTGTTCATGGGATTGGGATTTATAGAAGATCTTCCACTCCAACCCATGTAAAGCATATCTTAATAGAGCTTTGTAGACAGGTGAATTGTCATGCTGGAACAGGTTTTGGGTCTCCTAATTGAAATAAAATTAAAATAAGGCTGAAAAACACGGCTGGAAAAGTCAGATGTCCACTGTATAATGTAGTTTTAAAAATAAAAACTTTTCACTCTGTTAACAGGATTTTGAGACCCTTTTGGAAAACAAAACCAAGAAAGAAAGAATTTAGTCATTTATTTATCACTTTCACAGATAAGAGGAATATTAGATATAAATATGTAAATATATTAATTACTACAAATATGGCTAATTGACTTCCGTTTATGTTTTACAATGTCACATAGGCTTGAATTTAATCGGATTTAATTGCACCGGATTTTGACATAAATGTTGTGTATGGAGCTCATTTCCCTCATCATACAGCGCTCCAGGCATCGCTCTCTCTCTCTCTCTCTCTCTCTCTTTTTTTTCTTTTTCTTTTTCTTTTTAGAAATATGGCAGGATTCAGGCTGGGTGTCAGAAAGAAATCCTGTTAATGAGGCAGAAATCGATTCAGCAGATAAAAACGTCCCCTGGAATCAAGTTTAGCATTAAAAAAAAAAAAAAAAACGCACTCGGATTTGAAGTGTGTGGCGAGTTAGAGAGCGAGCGCAGCGCCGGTCTGACTCTAATTACATTCCTTCGCCTCACTAACACGGGCCCTGATTGGCCAGAAGGCACTTGTATTTTTCAGACAGCAGGGGTATGGTAGGACGCGTCTCGCTCTCCGGAGCCTGCAGCGAACGGCGGGAACCTCGACCATTTTTCAGTCTGTGGTCCCACAGCGGAAAGGTCACAGTGGATGGGTGTCAATATTTTATGAAGATCGGCGTGAACATGTGGTAAAACAGTGTGAGGTGCACCGAGCGACATTTCCACCTAGCCTATGATTAAGATGTACCGACATGAGAGGTGGCACCGAGCTGACGGTGTGGATGAAACGCTCACTTTTTATACAGCTGCAGGAAGTGGCAGAGAAAACCAGAAGTCAGAGGCCGTTCAGTAGGGTCATACAGCAAAAATCTGTAGATCAGCGGGGTCATATAGCGAAAAGGATGCGTGAATGATACATCATAAGGCTATAAATAATGCGAAAGACAGAAGACTGGCTGAGAAAACAAAAGAAAAGCTTCTGATTGGTCGACTGTGATTATGATGCCGTCAGTTGGTGGCTGGAATTTAATTTAGCTCTCATCATTCAGTGTTTTTAATGCAAAAGTTTTGCGCTTCGTCTATTCTATACAAAACATTGACCTTGCGCTAATGCCGTCTTTGGACGATAAACACTTCGGACTGCAAAGAGCAATTTTAACCTTGACGCGACATATAAAGTGCTCGCTCTCCCGGATCTAAAGAAAACAAACTGTAAACGGCGCTGGCTTTCGAAGCATTGCGTTTTTTTTGTTTTTCTCCCCTGTGGATGGCGAGGCACGTTTGGCAAGGCAAGCTTTCTTTCTTTCTTTCTTTCTTTCTTTCTTTCTGGCTCCCGCTGCAGATGGCAGGAGGCTAACTGCTCTGAGTCCCAGAATGCCCCAAAACTCACCCACAATTTCATGCTGCACTGCTAACGAGCTTGCGGATTTGATGATTGACTGTGATTTGCTGGACGCTCGGTGAGAGCCTGAACACCACTGAAAGGGTTTTCTGTCTCTGGAAAATGACAATTTTGGCAAAATGACAAAAAACATAGGGGGGGGGGGGGGCGATTTAGAGAGAGGAGCAATGTGGAGTAAAACAGCGAAAAACAGAGACAACTATTCTTGTTTGTACCAGTGGGTAAAGAATGAATTGTTCTTTGATTAGCCATTCCGTATAGGCTTCAATAGATTTTTCCATAATCTGAAAACTGGCTTCTATAGCTCGATAATTGAGTGGAAAAAAGGGGTGCAAGCTGGATGAATGAACTTGCTCTAGTCTAATTAAAAACAGATGATAGTAATACTATAAGTCCCTGCTCTCTGAAGAATAGCCTTATCCAAATTAATGGCAGATCTCTTCTATAAAACAGTCTTTGTTCTCTTCAACCCTAACTTTTTCTGCCCACTAGACCCTGACATTTTTCCTTGTTGGCAAATCGAGGATTGCAACTAGAGTCAATTGTTGCCTGTGTCTTTTTCTATTTGTTAAACCAATCCTTTTGTCCTTCTAGTGGTGCTAGAAAGGTTGATTTATGCCACAATGTGGAGACAAGCAGGATTTCCATAATCACATCAACAACGGAAGTCTAGGCAGACTATCCTTTAGCATGTCTGGTCAATTCCACTACAGAAACGTGTAACTAGCCAAGCACCAAACCTTTAGAACGTTTCTTTTCCGAATAGTGACCGCCTGAATTTTACCTCATTAACCAGACTGCTTTCTCTGACTTCAAATGAAATATTTTTGCATGATGTGAAAACTACAGTATATACTGATAATTCATTGCTTTACTATAGATAATCCTTCAAGACTGTTGTTTGGTCATAAAGGCTCAATGGAAAGTCTATGTAAGAACGTGTCACACCCAGAAGTGACACTGTCCAGACATATCTTAATGGCCACCGATCACCCCGTGCATAATGAGCCGTGGGAGCCGAATCTAACGAAGGAGGGTGGGTGCGGAAGCGAGATCGTGTGGATTTGTGGTCAGATTAGCACCAGTTACACCATTAGTCTCGTGACTTAATATTATAATAATATACATTTTCTTGGTAAAAGTTACAGAATAGCCAGAGGACAGTGTCTGGATAGTACATCATTCTTAAAAGCATTTATGAAAACAATCAAGTTGAAAAACATTCATCTTTTGCTGGCAATCCTTCAAAAAAATGGAGAAAGCATCCCCCAGACCTCAAGCCTGTCTCACCGCTTCTGTGAGCTCTAAGCCTTGTCTCGGTTGTGAAAAAACTTCCGAAAGTTCTGTCGTGCTTTATGTGTAAAGGTTCGCAGCAATAAAAAAAGGTTCGTTATAATGTTCTCTAAGGCCAGTCTTTTCATCTGGGTGGATCCAGTATCAGAGTTTCATCAGTGGAATAGAAATAATCCATCTGCTTTTCAGTACGTTTTTTCAACATAAAAAAAAAAAAAAAAAAATGTATAATTATTTTCCCCGTGCATATCTTTGCCCTCACTAATGCACCTTTCACCTTTTCGTTCTTGTTTTATTCTCGATCAATACCTTACGTAGATGAACACAATTTTTCTCTACTGCATCTTTCTTTTTTTTTTTTCTCTCGAGGCAATCGATATCCCATTGCAATCTTTTTATGGTTTCCTCTCGCTTATTGAAGTTGGATGCGTGATGATGTGTAATTTCGGACTCGGATTTCTTTCATCAACAGTGTTCACTGGATCGCTCTGTATTATGTCGCCACCCTTGATGTATTTTGGCTCCCCCTGCCCCCCGAGTGTATCCATGTGTCTGTCCCGCTCTTTTCTGTTTGCATTTGCGATACCCCAGAAGAGAACCAGATCTGACATGGGGAGTCGCAGATTGGGAATAGTGCCATCTTGTTAGAAGGATATATAAAAAAGGAGACTGCCAGCATCAATGGCAGGACATTAGAGCCTAGCGTGTGAATCCTAATTAAAAACCAACAAGACACATTTTAATATATGCCAACTGGCTTCTTACTAGCACAAGGGTTCAACAGTATACATCTAAAAGACGTCACATGTTAGCGCACATTTGATGTGGCTTTCTATTAATGCCATGAATAAAACTCTGTTCTTGCTATTGAGCTGTCGGATACAGTGGTGGACGAGGTTCTCAAACCATGTTGAGTGGGAATACTGAATGTGTGTGTGTCTGTACTTCACTGAAATATTTACATTTGCGAAAACTTTAACTTAACTACATTTTTAAATCAAATATATTTTCCTTTTTACTCAACTAAATTTTGAGCACTCAGTCCTACACCCTTGACTTGTCGATTCCTAACGAGAGAACAGCAAGCTGAGCGAGTTCGGTGCTAACTTTGTGAATCAAAGCCTTTATTTTCTTTTAATTACGGACAAGATTTTCTAGATTAAACTGATTAACAACGTAAAAAAATTCCTCTGCTATACACCCACACCCACCTGGGGCGCTGCTAAGTAGTGTACACTCTGGAAGTTTACCAACAGAAGCGGCTAACCTTGAGCAGTCAGAGATGAAAATCCAACAACAAAACGTCTAATGCTGATCATCAGTCATTATGACAGCTTTTCTTGTGACCAGCTGAGTGGAAAATTCGTCAACGAAAGGACTGCTGTGTTAATTGTAATGGAGCGGACGGAGTCGGCGTTTTTTTTCTCACTCGGTATACTTTTGTGCCTCTGAGCTAATCTCTTTCTCTCGATTTTTGGGAACTTTTGAAGAAATACCGGCTTCTGGAACTCTCCTGAACTGCACAGACCCTGAATAAACTTGCCCAGTAATTACCATTAAAAAAAACCTAATAGTTTCTAATACATTTTGTGTTGTACATCATGAAACGATTATCAAATTTTTGAAACCATTCTAGAAACTTCTTGCAATCTTGATGCATAGTAATGGTCTGCACTGGTGTCCAGTTGAACTGACCAAAGATGCTCTATTGGTTCTTAATGGTAGCCACCAGACATGGAAAAGCCCACAGGGACCATTAAAACCAATCAAATTTCCATTATAACCAATAAAACCAATACAAATTCTGAGTTTTTTACCTCAGTAAGCATTGTTGTTAACAAGACAGGAAGAAAGACAGAATGAAAAAAATGGAGAAAGAACATAAAGAGAAAGAAAGAAGGGGAAGAGTGAAAACAAAAAGAAAGGAAGAAACTATGAAAGAGGAGAACGCTTCTATTTGTTTCTCCATTTCTGAAACAGATCTTCTTATAATGTACCCTTCATTGTCCCTAAAAGTTCTTGAATAATTTTTTAAGTTCCTGAGTTCCTAAAGTCATTCATGGAGCTCCTGGTAAGGTTTTCACGAAGTTTCCTGTCTTCATGGAAGGTTAATTGAGTTCATGAAATGTTTGCAGTCTTCAGGAAAGAGTTACTTCGGAGGAAGCACGCTTCGGTGTCCGATCACGAGCCATGAATCATCCATGTGATGTAGAAACTTTTGGTCTTCTGGATGAGAACAATGTCTGTGTGAATAGCAGTGAAATGTATTCATCACTGAATCACTCTAATTTCAAAAGATGTTTTTGATGCGTGTATTGTGTATAGACCACTGTGTGTGTGTGTGTGTGTGTGTGTGTGTGTGTGTGTGTGTGTGTGTGTGTGTGTGTGGTGTGTTTGTGTGTGTGAGATTTGGATCTCTTGGTATTCAGCAGTATTGATTGGTTTGAGACAGGCTGCTGATCTATACACTATTTTCTCAGCTTATTTTTGTTTGTTTGTTCAGTAAATGCTAGCAAAGTAGACTAGCGCTCGCCATTCCTCCTGATAATGGAGCATACATCAAAGTGTGTGTGTGTGTGTGTGTGTGTGTGTGTGTGTGTGTGTGTGTGTGTGTGTATATGTGTGTGTAAAGTGTTTTTAGGAGCTACACATCTTCAGTTCGATCTCAAACTGGACAGAGAGAGAGAGAGAGAGAGAGTGAAGGAGGAGTATTTGCTAACAGAACTCTGCTGTTCTTCAGCACTTTAGTACAAACTCACCTCCATTTAAAGAACAGAGAAACACATCACTCAATTTACCCACAATCCTCTGCTCTCTTTCTCTCTCTCTGTGTCCTCTCACATCCACTCAGCAGCTCTCACACGTACACAAACAACATTGATCAAACGAAGCGCACTGACACGGGGTTTATCTCAGCACTCGCTCCATATCAATCAATTATATTATAAGAAAGCACTCAGGATTCTTTTTGGTGGCTTTGCCTCAAATATACGAATTCCAAGGACAGAGTGGGGAAAACCAGGTTAGAAGTTAAAAACAAAGTCAACGAAAGGGAAAAAGCTGAACAGGAAGAAAGACTGACAGAAAATATGGAGAACAGTGAAAGGAAGGAAGAAAGAAGGAAAGGAAGGAAAATTTGAAAGAAAGAAAGAAAGAAAGAAAGAAAGAAAGAAAGAAAGAAAGAAAGAAAGAAAGAAAGAAAGAAAGAAAGAAAGAAAATTTGAAAGAAAGAGAGAAAGAAAGAAAATCAATTTGAAAGAAAGAGAGAGAAAGAACGAAAGAAAAATAAATTTGAAAGTAGAACAAAACAAAAATACATACCAGGAAGAAAGAAAGAACAAAAATAAATTTGAGAGAAAGAAAACATAAATAAATTTGGAAGTAGAACAAAGAAAAAAACATACAAGGAAAAAAAGAAAAAGAGGACAAAAATTAATAAAAAAGAACGAAAGAAAGAGCACAACAATAATAGAGAAAGAAAGAGCACAAAAATGAATAAAAGAAAGAAAGAGAAAGAAAGAAAGAAAGAAAGAAAGAAAGAAAGAAAGAAAGAAAGAAAGAAAGAAAGAAAGAAAGAAAGAAAGAAAAAACAAAAATTAATTTGAAAGTACAACAAAAAAAACAAGAAAGAAAAGAAAGGAAAAAAGGAAAAAATAAATGAAAAAGAAGGAATGAAAAAAAGCACAATAATGAAAAAGAAAGAAAGATGAATGTAAAACAAAGAAAAAAATACACATAAAAAAATGATGAACAAACATTTTGTAAAATGTAAAATAAAAATAAAGAGTGTAATGATGATCCGAAAGAAAAACATGCAAATGTTCACTTCCAGTAAATGTGATTTGAATGGAAGCTGTTGATTGGTCGGCTGCTGTAACGTTTACTGTGTCATCATCAGCTGTCAGTTGGGACTGAATTTGTGGACCATTCCATCGGTGAGGAGCCTCGGTGTAGTTTAGACAACAGACATCTCACCAGAACTGTGGATTTTATCAGACGTTATCATTTTTTGTGTATTTAACATGACTGTACATGAATTATTGATGAATGAGTCATGTGATCACGTCTCAGCCAATAGCAGCTCTTCATATAACGCATCCTAAAACCTGCATTCAGAGTCACAGAGCTCTTTTTTATATCAGCGAATGCTAATCGGCACACATCTGCTACATCACCACACACACTGTGATTCATCTGTTAGCAATTAATCAACATCACATCCCTGTGGGTTAACACACACACACACACACACACACACACACACACACACACACACACACAGATGGACTGCAGTAATGATGTGTATGTATTTATTACAGAAAAAATTATAAAGGTGTAGTGTGTGTGTGTGTGTTTGTGTGTGTGTGTGTGTGTGTGTGTAAGCAAGTTTTGGCTTTTATTTGTTGCTCTCTCTCTCTCTCTCTCTCTCTCTCTCTCTCTCTCTCTCTCTCTCTCTCTCTCTTTACACACCTCACTTTTTTGGGAGAGGAAGCAATGTAGATCTCACACACACCTCCCACATACTCTACAGATGAGCAAGATCAGATAGCAGTGGGTCCCCCCCCCCACACACATACACACACACACACACACTTAACTCTGAATGAACAATTTATCAAATCACACAGCATCCTACATAACAGCTCATTAACAGTGCACATGCACATACAATATGGCAAGAGATACATTCTGGATAAAAAAATAAAAAAGGAAGAATTGGAGCTAAAAAATTTTATTTTTTTAAAAAGTAAATAGAAAAACGTTATTAAGAAGATAATCCAAAAAGGTGCGTGTAAGAGAAGAGAAGCAAAATTGCGCAATTAGAAAGAAAGAAAAAAACGGATTAATGAATTAATTGGAGCTAAAAATTAAGGGAAAAGGTTAATTGTTTTAAGAAGTACAAGTAGATAAGCCAAAAAATGGTAAAAAAAAAAAAAAAGCTAGTACCAATTGTATTCCGATGTTTAGAATGTGGACTGTATCTGAGTGATATGGGGTTTGGGGGTTAAGCGAGGAGCATGAACTCGTCTTATTTTTAATTAATGCTAGCTCTCTAGTTGGTAAGCGAAGTCGACAAGTCAACGAGTTCCTCAACAAAAACATGAAGGATATTTTATTGGTTTAGCGACATTTTGTTCAAATTAACCAACCAGATGCCCAGATCCCAGACCCCTTTGCAGCCATGAAGTGGTTAGTTCAGCATCAGGGAGCAATTCTGGCAGGAGTTGCTAATGGCCGAGGTGCTCTCTGAGATTCTGTCCACAATTCACCACCAGATGGCGTACTCTAACCCAGATACCCACCTCACCTCCTGTTCATCTAATACCCGTTACATGGAACCAAATCTATGGCCACCATGTAGTGCAGATTCTTAGGGTGACCGAGTTGCCTGCCAAAGATTTCTTAGATTCACTAATTCAGAGGGACTTTGAACTGAGCAGTTGAGGGTTGAGGGCCTTGCTCAAGGGCCCAGCAGTGGCAACTTGCCAAATGTCTAAAATCCAATGTCTTAACTAAGGCACCCCCTCACCAGATTTCTGACCCATTGCTCCCTCAACTGAAGGATTAAGGGACTTGATCAAGGGTCCAGCAGTGGCAGGTCACAATGCTTTTTGTTTCAGCTACCTGGTCTTTACCCAGAGGGTCTTTTGAAGGTTACCTCTAGAATGGTCCCTCAGAAGCATTCCAGGATGGTCTGGCTTCTTGTGAACATTTCTTTGTTATTATTTGTGTAAGGTTTAGCCTCTGAATGCTGGCCTAGGAACGCTAGTATGTCCCGCGCTCCTGCTAGCATGTGGCGTCTGATTGTTACTGTCGATTTTAGGAGCTGAAATAAACAGCAGCAGGGTTGTTTATGATTCATCGCAGGCGAAAGAAAAGCGAGGGCTGTTTTTTTTGTGGGTATTTTTCAGTCCGCTTTTGCTAACGTGGCCTGTTTTTCGGGACATAAACGTGTCATAGTTACAGTGATGAATTAGCTCGAGTCTGCGACCGTTACTTTGTAGGAGACGACTTTGTCCAAGTGGAAGTCACTTACAAAATAAAAAATAAATAAATAAATAAAAAAAACATTCATTTACGGTGGAAAAAAATAACTTTTTGTAATTCTGCCATAAAGTTTCCCTGAAGCATATGGGTGTTTTAAAATACTGTTTTTTTTCTCACCAAGGTCTCTCTCTCACACACACACACACACACACACACACACATACACACACACACACACACACACACATACACCGGTGGATTTTATGATGCAATAAGACCCAGCCGAGTGCCATAATGCAGTAAATATTACACATCAAATACGCTAGCAAGGGGAACGGTGTTAGCACTGCAATAGTCTTAGCATTACTGTTAGCACTGGATTAGCATAGTGAGGCTGTAAATCATGGACTGCAAATCTTAGACATCGAACCTTCGCATATTTGTTTAAGCGTTTGAAACACAGCCCAACTGGTCATTGTCACTATTTAGCATTATAGCATTGGCTAGCTTAGTCTTTAACTTGGGTTTGACGCTCCAAACCACCGTGGTAGTGCACTAATTAGTATGGGGTGATTGAGGAACGATTCTGCTTCTAGTTAGTACCTGTTTTTTAAGGAGTTTTGTACCAAACTGGCGCAGTAGGGAACTAAATAATAGGTCACTATTTCTTGATAGAATCCATGAAAGAATGTGTAGTATGGCTTTATCTCAAACCCTAATGGTAGTACCCTAGATAGTGTGTAATACAAATACCTTTCACCCCTTTTAAGCAACAGTGACACAATGCATCATGTGGCTTTGTCCCAAACCACAATGGAAGCACACTGGATAATGTCAAAATAATTTGTAAAAAAGGAACAGTGATACAACAATGTATAGGTTTTGTCCCAAACCACCAGGATAGTGCACTGTGCACTGTGCACTATTAGTGCAATAATGTGGAAAAAAATATTTTAAGCTACCTTGATGTATCAGTTCCGGTGGCTTTGTCCCAAACCACCATGGTAGTGCACCACATAGTGTGTAAAATTTATTTTTGTATTCTTTTAAGCAACAATGATGTATCATTGTCCCAAACCATAATGGTAGTGCACTAGATTGTGGGTAAAAAATAAATAAATAAATAAAAGTTTACCTCTTTTTGACTATGATGTATTGTGGGTTTGTCCAAATCCACTGTGGTAGTGTACCTAGTTTGTAGGGAAAAAAAAACTCTATTTAACAGCAATGGTCCTGTAAATTTAACCCTATAGTGGCTTTGGTGGATGCATTATTCACGTTCCACTGTGTGCCATTTGGGACACAGTCAGTGACGGTGTTTGTGAATGACTCTGTATAGAGTGTTTGGTGATTCTTGCTGATATGTGATTGGCTGCCACATTTGATGATGCCATTTCTACACTTGAGAACACCTATATGCACTTTATTAATGTAGCTTGGGATACAGCCCTATCTGGGTCATTGGTTCACTCGTTGTTTTAAGTAATGAGCACACACACTCAGGCTGCAGAGGCTGTGTATACATGACATATGGTAGGAATTAGAAATTCATACATCAAAGCAGTGTTGTGTCCATTTTCAAACCGGAACACATGCTGAACTCGCTTGGAAACATGCACTTGGAGAAAAGTGTGCTCCAAAGTACATCTGCTTATTCGGCTGTCCAGCCGGCTGGGCTGCAAGTTCAGCCTTCACGTGTACCCTTGGAAATTCAGTCTTCATAGTAGGACTTCAGAATTAGAAAAGGTTTGCTGTTCTAGTCAGTTCAGTTTCTACCCAGTGTGGGATCAGATATCTGTTCATGTACCAGAACCTGGTGTGGTCTTGTACATCTACATTTGGAGGATGCACTTATCCAGAGCAACTTACAATTATCTCATTCTAACAACTGAGCATTCCAGGGTTAAGGTCTTGCTCAAGAGCCCAGCAGTGGCAGTTTAGTGGTGCTGGAATTGAACCTAAACTTGGTAGGTGAAAACCACTAAGGTATGCCCTCCCCAGATTTCCGACCCAGTCCTCCTTGCCTTCAACCATCAGCCTTCCCTTTGGATGGTGCTAAGATTGCCTACATCATCACCCTGCTCTCAGATAAAGCTTTTCTTGTCCACGGTGGTTCGGAAGGTTCCTGACCTTCTAATTATAAGTCCAACATCATAACCAAGGAGTCCTCATCATCCTCAAGACTGTGCATGCTCTGCATTCTGAGGTGCAATCTGTTCAGCATGGTTGGAAAGTGTATCTATTTGTGTTTTGCTTAGTGATTGGCTCTGTTTACAAGAAGGTTTTTCAAGAAGGTACCGCTGATCCTCTTGAGCAAAGGCCTAAATTGTAACCCTTAGTTGCTTGGGATTAGAGTCCGCCAAGCCTTTGTTTCACTTGGAATCCACCTTATCATTCTCCCCTGTCCCCTCTCGTCTAACAAGAGCAACAGAACTACTTCTGACAATGTTTTCCACACCATCCTGGTTAAACTCAACTGATTGTTGTCGATAAAACTCCCAAGGGATCATTTACTCCACCTGGTGTAAATGTCCCGGAGGGAAAGTAACTCCTCTCCAGGGGTGCCTCGGGCACTTGCTACTGCAGGTTTTGCCGGTCAATGGTTGTTCAGACATGCATTCCAGTGGGTAATCCTACCAGTCAAGGTTCCTGCGATGGCTTCAGGGGCTTTGACAGAATTGTTGTAAAAGTGTGAAGTGTTTTCTTGGCTCTCCAATGTAGTCGAGCCAGGTGAGATCCAGGTGAGGTGCCCTCCAAGGAATTTAAAGCTGTTGCCCCAGTTTAATAAAGTATAGTGTGGTTATGGCTGTGTTTTGTAGTACAAGATCTACCTCAACCGGTCTTGCAATAAAACATCTTTATGGCAGTTCTGCTTAAAATTTGTTTAAATACATATTTTTTCATTTAGTTTTAAATACATCGTTTTTATCTTATAAAACCACTCTTTTTTCTGCATCACTAATTCATCAGCTGTCACTTTGAAATTCCGAACTGAGTATTGCGAACTGACTTTCAAAAAGAAAACGGGGGGGGGGGGGCTTGCTGTATCCCAAATTAAGTCATATACAGTAAGTGCAGACTTCCTAAACCCTACAAGTTGTCTCTGAGTATCTGACTGGCTGGGTTCCAAATTCATTTAATCAAGTGTAGACAGAACGCTACATCGTGTCTTTAAATGTCTTTATTGGCTGTGTTCCAAATGAAGTTTTACCAACAGGTGTGGATTTAATGAATGCTGCAAAGCGTCTCTTAAGGTTTCATTGGTTGCATTCCAAATTAACTACGAACTATTTGATTTGTCACATAGGTGTTGTATCCCAAATTAAGCTGAGTACAGACTTCCTCATTGTGGATATAATTAAGACTGCAGAGCATCTTGTTGTAATGGCTGTGTTCCAAATAGAGTTTTATCAGTATGTAGACTCTGTGAACATTACCAGGCATCGCATTACAAGAGCTGACCAGCTGTGTCCAAAATTAAGTTTTCTTTAATCAAGTGTGGCTTTATTGAACACTACAAGGCATCTCCAAAAGTCCGACTGGCTGTGTTCCAAATTAATTTTAATGGCATCAAGTGACACTGTGTTGAATATTACAAGGCATGTCTAACTGGCTGTGTTCCAAATCGACTTGTATCAAAATCTTGTAGGGACCCATTGAACACTACAAGGCCATCTGTGTTTTAAATCAAGTCAATCAAGCGTAGACTTGCTGACCCATGGAAAAGCGAGTTTTTAAAAGTCTGGTCGGCTGTGTTCCAAATTAATGTTTACTATCAGGTGTGGACTTAATAAGCACTGTAAAAATAATTTTCGAACATCTGACCGGCTGTGCTCCAAATTAAGTTTTAACAGTATCAACTGGAGACGTATTGAACATCTTTATCTGAATGGCTGTGTCCCAAATTAAGTTTCAGCATCACTCGCTGCAAGCAACTCTGTTCGGCTGTGTTCCAACTCAAGTGTAGACTATCTGAACATAAGGCGTCCCTGATGTTTAGCTGCGTTTCAAATATGTGAATTATATGCAGACTTCCCAAACACTACAAAGCATCTCTGAATGCATGTTCGACTGTGTTCCAAATCAATGCTTTTCCAAAACAGTGAAGACTTCCCTGAACATCCTCCAAGAGTATCAATGGCTGTGTTCCAAATGAGGTGATTTGTATACAGACTCCCTACGAGGTACTTCTAAAGGAACCTACCAAGGCACCTTTGAAAATATGATTGGCTGTGTTCCAAACTGAAGCAAATTAAGTTCAGTATTAAAAATCAGTTGTAGTCTTGACGCTGAATGTTATCACTGGTTGTGTTCCGAATTAAGATTTACTTCCTGAAGTGTAGCTTTCTTGAATGCAACAACGTATGCAGGCTGCGTTTCATTCAAAGTTTAGTGTGTTGTTACATTATTGTTAGCCTGCTGCAATGCTAACATGTATTTCTGACAGGAATCTGACCTACATTCCTAAAAGCGCTGAGAACAGAGCGTCCGGGACGCCACAGCTCCGTAGTCTGGCGCTTTTAGCGAAGCCTCTTGAGATCAGCAGCGCTTAAGCTAACAACCGCTGAAGTGAAATGCTGAAGATGGAAAGTGTGGATTGTCATGTCGAGGATGGAGACTTGTCCTCTGAGGACAAAAAATAGTGCTTTGGAAACTTTACACTTTGGCGAGTTGTGTTAGTTTATCCGGCTAGTCGCAAACATTTAAGCTTCTGTGCTAATCGCTCTGTTGAAAAGATTTCTCCCTCATGATTCAGCCATAGGTTTTCTCAATTACTTCCTGCTCATGAGGACTGGCCAATCAGAAGCTCAGGAAACCATGACAACATGCACACTACTTTCAATGAATCGTGTTGTAGCATTGATGCTAGCATGAAAACCAAGACTGTGTATCCTTAGTGTTTGTTTGTAGATTTGAGACGGCACCATGGGAACCCCCTGTGAGGGTTTTTTTTCTCCCCCTTGTGGAGGTTCAGTGTGTGTTTGAGTCGATGTGCGAGCGCGAGTTTCATACCACAATTTAAACTGAGATGAATCAGCAGGGAATCGCGAACACCTCACCCAAACCCCGGTGCTTGACCTCCATCAGCAGCGTCTGTGTTTCATTCTCCGCTGTTTAACTTCAAACACACCGATCTCACCCGTCTTTCACACATCCACAACAACCAAACACACTCGATCTGCTGGGAGGTGCTTCATGTGTGATGAGCAAAAGAGAAAGAAAGAAAGAAAGAAAGAAAGAAAGAAAGTAAGAAAGAAAGAAAGAAAGAAAGAAAGAAAGAAAGAAAGAAGGAAAGAAAGAAAGAAAGAAAGATAATTGGCAATAGCATGAAAGAAAGGAAATAGCAAAAGAAAGAGAACGAAACAAGAAAGATAAATGGTAATAGCATAAAAGAGAAAGAAAGAAAGAAAGAAAGAAAGAAAGAAAGAAAGAAAGAAAGAAAGAAAGAAAGAAAAGGATTTAAAATGAGTGTAGTAAAAAGACAGAAATAAAGAGGTGAGATCTCGCATTATGATATCATTAGCTGTTCGATTATGTCATCTTCAGCTGTCAGATGATGGCATAATGAGGAAGGAAGGAAGGAAGGAAGGAAGGTAGTAATAGCAAAGAAAGAAAGAAAGAAAGAAAGAAAGAAAGAAAGAAAGAAAGAAAGAAAGAAAGAAAGAAAGAAAGAAAGAAAGAAAGAAAGAAAATATAAACGGAAGAAAGGGATTTTCAATGAGACAGTAAAAAAATTATTTAGCTGTCCTATGTCTCATTATGACGTTGTCCAATATGACATTGCCGGAGTCCTAATGTGACGCTATTAGTTGTCCGATGTCCCAGTATGACATCAACTGTCAGATGTCCCAATGTGACCGCGTCAACTGCCAGATGTCCCAGGATGACGTTGTCAGCTCTCATTTGTTCCATTATGACATCAGCTATGAGAGATGCATCTGAAATTTTTAATTATATAATAACAATGTGTCAGAGTTTGAGCGAGAAAACAGTATGAGTCACGTAACACACGTACATACACATACATACACATACACTCAACACGGGATAAAGAAGAAGAAAAAAAAAGAAGAGAAACAGAAGCTTTGCGTTTATTAATGCAAAAGTAATTTCAATATTTTCTCAAACCAGGCGAACAAATGGCGCCGATCAGATGTTTATATTCCAAGAAACAGAGGGAGGAGAGAATCAACGACCAGAAACAAGCTGTTTCATTCCACCACACAGAGAGAGAGAGAGAGAGAGAGAGAGAGAGAGAGAGAGAGAGAGAGAGAGGTTGCTTGAGTCAGCATAGTGAGTTGGCTGATAAATGTTTACAGCTAATCTCTTCTCTAATGCTAACAGCTTATTAGCATGTTAAACAGCTAGTGTATGAGAAAAGTCTAAATTTTTTTGGTTGCTGAAGTGAATGCTCATAGGTGCAGGATTATATTGTATTGTTTCAGAGATTTGAGACACAGCCAAAAGGACAGATAGAGAAAAAGAGGAGAGGAGGATATTTTTCTTTTACCAAGAAACAAAAAATTGGGTAAAGTTCTGAAAAGCTTTTCTATTTTTAAAAGTTTTGGCAATGTTACACTTAATGGAGTCTGTGCCAGTAAAGCTATCTGGAATTGAATGTGTGTGTGTGTGTGTGTGTGTGTGTGTGTGTGTGTGTGTGTGTGTGTGTGTGTGTGTGTGTGTGTGTGTGTGTTTACGATGTTATCATCCCTCCTGAGTGCTACACTTCCCTCCTCTCTCTCAGCTATTATTAATCTCTCTTTCTCTCTCTTTTTCTTTATATATCCCTCTCTCATTCTTTTTCTCTCTCTCTAGTGAATGCACTTCTCTATCACCCACACTTTGATCGATGTGTTTTGTTGCTCTTGTTTGCTTTTGTCTTCTTTCCATCTCTCTGTTTATATATATTTATATATATATATATATATATATATATATATATATATATATATATATATATATATATATATATATATATATATATATTTAATTTTTTTTTTTTTTTTTTTTTTTCTCCACACAAGAAGTGAACAAGAAGTGGTTCAGTTCTGATTTTGTGCCTTGCTTTACCTCGTACCCTTGCTGACTTCCTCTGAAGATCGACGATGCTAGTGCCCTACAGCCTTAGCTAACAATGATCTCAGATCACCGCTGATTAGTGTGATAGTAAAGAACTCTGTGATTTGAGATGAAGCCGAAAAATTGTTAGGGTTTCACTAAGGACAGTAATGAATTTTTAAAAAATTGATTGTTTACTGGGATGAAGCCTTTAAATTGGTGACCCTTTTATTAAGAACACTACCTAGTGAAGAAATTTGGTATTTGGGATGGAGCCTTTAAATCTGAGTCTATTTAACCAAAAACACTACATAGTGAAGATCTCTGGCAACTAGAATAGAGCCTTTATATTGGTGACGGTTTTAGAAAAATGCTAATGCTAACTGGAGAATAACTGCGAAAGGAAGAAAAAGAAAGAAAGAAAGAAAGAAAGAAAGAAAGAAAGAAAGAAAGAAAGAAAGAAAGAAAGAAAGAAAGAAAGAAAGAAAGAAGGGAAAGAAAGGAAAGAAAGAAAGAAAGAAAGAAGAGGGTTTGAGATTGAGATGGATTTAAAAGAATGTAGAACAATGGAGTAAAGAAAAAAATAATAGGAAGGGGGGGCAAGAAAAGAAGGAAACATATTGCAAGACAAAAAATGAATGAACAGGGAAATATGAAAGATATTGATTATAAGAAAGAAAGAAAGAAAAAGAGAAACAAACAGAGAAACAAACAGAGAAACAAGAATTAAGAAAAGTGCAAGAAAGGAAGAAAAGAGAAGAAAATAAGAAAAGAAAAGAAAAAATATGAATAAAATGAACAGAGAAAAGAGAACAACAAAGAAACAAACAAATTAAAGACCGGAAATTTAAAGGAAGAAAATGTAGACAGTGCAGAAAGAATGTAGAAAAGAGGAAGGAAGGAAGGAAGGAAGGAAGGAAGGAAGGAAGGAAGGAAGGAAGGAAGGAAGGAAGGAAACAGATAAGAAAAATATAATGAACAGAGAAAAAAGAACAAAAAAAGCAAGCAAGCACAAGAGTAAGAAATGACTGAGAAAGAAAAAAAGAGAGAAAGAAAGACAATTTGGACAGAGCAGAAAGAATGCAAAGCAGTGGAAAGGAGAAAGGAAGCAAGAAAAGAACAAAACGGTTTAAACGAAAAATTAATAGGAAAGAAAGAAAGAAAGAAAGAAAGAAAGAAAGAAAGAAAGAAAGAAAGAAAGAAAGAAAGAAAGAAAGAAAGAAAGAAAGAAAGAAAGAGACTGGGGTGAGTCCATCAGCATCATCATGATTGATTTCTCTCTACTTATACTGACCGTCAGACGTCCCTCCCTTTCACACACATCCAGAGATTCAGAGGGGCTCAGACGAAAGAGAAAAGAAGGAGAATAGAAGCAGCCGGGAGAAGAGTGGAGAAGTTTGGGTGGGGGAATATGGTAGATGGGAGATAAGATGATAAAGAGATTAGGAGAGAAGCTGATATGAGGTTTTCAGAGCGATGATGTTACTGTATGGCTAAAACAACTCATGTTTAACGTGGTCCTCATGATGATCGCAAGGTCCACGGTTGTCCAATAGGTCTTCAACCTGTTTAAAAGTTCCTTCAACTGGGGTGCTTAGAATTAAGGGTAAGGGGCAAAGTCAAGGGTCGCCCCATAACCTTCAGGTGGGTACAGAGGATTGCTGTAAATAGCATTTTTCTTGCATTACGCGTAGAACCAGAAAAGGCTGACACACATGTCCAAGAACTTTCCCTTGTGGCCATATACAGCTTGAAGCTGCACTGTGAAGCAATTTCCTGCTAAAATAACAGCCTGACTGCTGAGGCTTTAAACCAACATGGCAACCATTAAAATCTCCTGGTGCCATGCGGAAAGCAGACGAGCCCGTGAAACCCTCGTCTAACTCTTTACCCTGAAGTAGCCGAGGCCTATATAAAAAAGGAAAAGGGGGCAGGGACGAAATGCATCACTCGTGCACTGTTCACTTAGAGATGTCTACGACGGAGGCAGGAACCTGATAGGATGCGACATGAGCAAGGCGAGAGGAACATCATCACCACACACTGTGTGGTTTTTGACCACTGATGACTCAATTCTATTTGTTTGCCACTTTGAACAATGCACTTTGTCACAAAGCAGCTCTGTGAAAATGAATCGATATACAATTGAAATTCATCACATTTTCCCAAACAAACCAGCAGGAAAAAAAGAACCCATCATCATCTAGACAACTAGGGGGCCGATTCAGAATAGTTTCATCTCTTTTTTTAGTAATTCCAGTCCAAATCCATTTTCATGGTTTCCAAGTAGAACTATCCACAGTAATCTCATCTACAAAAGTTTGTGGTCACCTTTTAAACCATCCCGCTCTTAAAATAACCTCCATTGTTCTGGGAAGATGTTCCACTAGATTTTGTGGAGATTTTTGGCCGTTTGTAAAGTCAGGTAATGATGAAGAGACGAGGCGGGGGTGCAGTTTTAATTCACCCAGAAGGTGGTCAATAAGGAAGGAAGGAAGGAAGGAAGGACAGGAAGAAAGAAAGAACAGTGGAAGGAAATAAGAAGGTAGGAAGCAAGAAAAGTAGGAGAGAGATTGTAAAGAAATAAAGAAAGAGAACAGTAAGAATGAAAACAGTGGAAGGAAGGAATGAATGAAGGAAAGTAGGACACAGATTGTAAAAAAAAAGAAAGAAAGAAAGAAAGAAAGAAAGAAAGAAAGAAAGAAAGAAAGAAAGAAAGAAAGAAAGAAAGAAAGAAAGAAAGAAAGAGGAAAAAAAGAGATAAAAAGTACATGATGATAGATAGATAGATAGATAGATAGATAGATAGATAGATAGATAGATAGATAGATAGATAGATAGATAGATAGATAGATAGATAGATAGATCAAGAAAAATAGGAAACAGAAAGAAAGAACAGAGAATGAAAAACAGTGGAAATAAAAAAAGAAGGGAGGAAAGGAAGGAAGAATAAAAGAATGAAAAACAGTAGAATGAAAGAACAGAAAGAATGAAAAATAGTGGAAATAAAAAAGAAGAAAGAAAGGAGGGAAGGAAGAAGGCATACAGCACACAGATTGTAAAAAAAATTTAAGTAAGAAAGAAGAAAAGGAAAAAGAAAGAAAGAAAACTGTAAGAATCGCAAACAGTGGATGGAAGGAAGGATGGAAGGCAGGCAGGCATCAAGCAAGAAAAGTAGGACACACAAAAAAACCCAAATAGAAAGAAAGAGAAAAGAAAGAAAGAAACTTGGGATCAGCCTTGAGCTCAGCAGTTTGAGGCGAATGGTTGGATGCTTTGATGTAAAACCGTCCATCAGCACCACTACAAACACAATCTGGCAACCACCATGATGCTGTTGTTTTCTCTCTACTGATGCTGATTGTCAGATTTCCCTCACTTTCACACACAGAGACGTAAAGGCTCAAATGAACTTCTGTAGCACCTGAGAGAGGAAGAGACCCTGGTTCCTCTCAAGGTTTCCTTCTTATGCCATCTCGGGGAGTTTTTTCCCACCCGCAAGATTGTTGGTAAATTTAGGTAGTAATATAGTGAGGTTTGGATCTTCACGGCCAAGTTTCCAAAATTTGTGGTGTCCCACTGTAGACTTCATCTTTGTAGTGTTTTTTTAGTCTGTCTATGTGAAGAACATGCTCAGCAGGAAATCCAACAGACACTACTGAAATGGATTAGGAAGGTCTGGTGAGTAGAACGTGACAGAATCTCTTGTGTCTCCAGAGCATGTGTAGCTTAAGAAAGAAACGTCTGATGAGGATCAACCTCGTTAGGATGTACAGCTATGAGCCTCACAATGGACTGAAGGTAAGAAACGAGTGAAAGTCTGACTCTCGGTCCAAACACAGCCTCAGGATGGAGTGTGTTGTGCTCAGCCGACAGAATGACGAGAGGCTCCCAGGCTACTAAACAATTCATCAAAAGACTCCAGGACAGTCTCATGCAAATATCCTGTCTGTCTTTCCTGCTTTCTTATGGAATAATTCTTCAGAAAATTCCGACCGAGATGGATTTCCTACCATTTCCTTTCCTATAATTGAGTTTTGAGAGAGTGCATGTTGAGGATGACGGTATTTAATCCTATATTTAAATAGGCGGAACACAGCATTTCGGCAAATTCAATCCTTTTTACAATCCTCATGAACGTATTAAGTGGCGGACCGCACTTAATTTTGTTTTGAAATTGCTGTCACTTCCTGCCATTGCCAACCCAAATGGGATCTAACAAATGGACACTTTATACATTTAGTTTTTCCATTTATTTCATTGGATTTTATCAATTGAATCTGTGCCAATTGAATCAATAGAATAGAAACGTGTATTGCATTAATTTGATTTATTTCATTGCTTTTTTTTATATATTTGATTTGAATTTCTTTTATAGATTAAATTTTTATTTTTACGTCATGCAGGCGTTTTGTTTAATATTGTAAAAAAAAATGTCAACCGTTCTTTCCCTCTAACTGTCCAATTTTGTGTACACACCTAAAATAAAAAAAAAAATTATAAAAAAAATAAATAAATAAAAATAATAATTATTAATTTTATTTTAGGTGTGTACAAACAAATTAGGGCTGTCAAAATTAACATGTTAACACAAATCTATTTTAACAAATTCTATTAACATTTCTGTTTGACCATTTCTATTAATAATAATATAAATAAATAAATAAATAAATAAATAAATAAATAAATAAATAAATAAATAAATAAATATGAGGCAAAATTACAACCTTCAACTCAACACATGTATTCATGAAGTCCTTTCTTTGCTCGGAAATAAAATAAAAAATTTTAAATCACCAAACATTTGATTTAATGATGGGCCAAATCTCAAATCGAACACAAAAAAAAACCCCATGGTGCACACATCCGGCAAATAAAACCGTCCGTGTGGAAACATAGCAAAAGTTCCGTTTGGTGTCCTGATATTTCTGTCATTTAAAACACCATAATTAAAACCTTTAAGAATCTTTTGTCTTTGTGCTCTGTTTGAGTTCAGTTTCACTAATAATAAACGTACGTTTTCATGAGGCGTCTATATATTTGTCTGTGAAAAAGTATTCATTTAAGGTACCTTTAGCCTGATTCGGCGTATCGTGAGCTGGACATCGAGATCGAGAGCTCCTCGCAATGTTCTGGAAAGGTTAATCAGAAGAGTAGGCCACTTGAAAAGAGATGCTGGAAGACACGTTATGCTACACATTTTTAACGCATAGTGTGAAGTAGATGGATGCATAAACTTCAGAGGCATAGACATAAAATGGCTGACATTCTAGAAAGAGCTAGAACGAAATTCTAGAAAAACAAGAATTTACAATCAAAAATTTTTAATTGTTGACATTGTGGAGCAAAAAATTTAAACCCATCACATCAATACGCAGGAACTCAAAACGTTTTAAAAAGAACCTGTAACAAGAGATGTTTCCCAGAGTCTGAGATGAAACTTTTGGTGACACTTAATGTTCCAAATAGAAAACAAAACAAGCTCTAGCCTTTATCGCTAGCAATCAATAATCAGGGCTTTTTATTATCTGCCCTCACTAAAACCCCTGACTTGAGGTCACCTCATTATACATTGGAAATGGACTCTGATGTTTTTAAAGGTCTGTGGAGAAAGAAAGAAGGAAGGAAGGAGATCGAGAAAGCATCGAAAGAGAAAGAAGGAGTATCATTCACAAGGAAAGGAATCGAAATCAATAAAAAAAAAATCTTTGTTGGTCGACACTCACTTACAAAACACTGCAATATTCCTGCAGGCTTTCGATTGGAGTGCAATAAAAAGCACCGTGTGTAATAAATTGCTTCAGTTTACCAGAAGCATTAAGTGTGTGTGTGTGTGTGAGTGGGGGGGGGGAACGAAAAATAAATAAAGCGAAGTTAAAAGTCGGGCTGAGAAACCACTCAGATGGAGCGCTAATGCTAATAAGTTTTCCATTATGGCCTGCTTTTCCAGATTAGCGCAGTCCCTTACGGTCCTGACTATTAATTATAGCAATTGCATTTCAAACGTTTTTTTTCTAAGTATTTTTTTCCGTCCCTCTTGTTCGTCCGCGTGTTTTTCCGGCGACCCCGTAAATCCGAGCGTTAAGGGGGAGCCGTGGAGGGGAAAATGATTTTCGGCGATAATCGGCGCCGATCTTGATGCTAGGATGATGTATACGTGTAATATACTTCTCCGAAGTGTACGTGTGCTTACGCCTTTCACCGGCGCCCGAATGAAATGCAGGAAATCGGAGCGCGGTATTGATTTTAATCTGAGCGATTTGGGACGCAGCCTGCATGCTAACTACTTTTAATCAGCCGATTTTAATAGCCTCCTGCACCGGGGCCGTTTACGGCTCTTATTCAGATGCCAATACGACGTCTGGAGACTGAGCACAGTGTTTTTTTTTCTGTTCTTTTCTTTTTTCTTTCTTCTTCTATTTTAATTTAAATTAATTGGACCCTCTTGGATCGTTGGCACTTTTTGCGGTTGTTTACGCGTCATGTGAGCATGGGATTAAAGGAACTTCGGGCGATTATCGCAATTTTAAGGGTTATTATCGACAGCAAAAAGCTGATTGTGATTGGATTATTGTATAGCTGGTCACAGATTGAGGAATGATGATAAACTAGGGGCCTCCAGTCACAGCTAGACATCCGGTTGAGCTAGCTAAGGCTGACTAGCGGCATTTGTCAGCATTTGTTTCGTGTTTTGTACGCATTTCTGGTCTATCCGCCCGTTCCGGGAGATATCTTTCAGACCTTGTGATCCAGTTCATCCCAGTGCAGTTCAATAAGAGTTAGGTGCGGTAACTGGGCAGGTCATTCCATGATAAATAACCCTCCAGATGCTTTTTGCTCTCTAAATAACACTTACGAAGTATAATTAGTTCAACTGTATACTCAAGTTTGAGGTACACAGTTGTATCAGACGTCTTTGCTTGAACTAGGAGACCATCATCAACTGGTCATGAACATGGAGCTCCTCTCAAGGTTTCTGATAAGGATGAGCCACTTGGAAAGAGATTCTGCAAGACGCATTGAGAATCAGGTGCTTTTTTGTTCATACAAGAACTTTTGTACTTTTAGCGCATAATGTGAGGTGAATCTTTTTAGACACGGACTTAAAATGGCTGTCATTCTTATAAGCGCTAAAACTAGACCTACATTCTAGAGGGAAATAAGCTGATTTAAAATAGCTGACATTCTAGAAAAACCTGAACCAGGCATGATTTTATGGGCGAAGATTCAAAATGGCTGACACTGTAGAGAAATGAATAACATGAATAGACATGAAATCGAAGGCAGGAACTCAAAAAGGCTGACATTTTCGGAAGAACCGTATGTAGAGATGTTTGAGTCTGAAACGGTCAAACCTGTTCCAGCATGACAATGGGTTGGAAGTGTGTGGAAGATCTCCTGCTACAGAGCTCCATCCCCGTTAAACACCATTGGGAACAATTAGAACGACCTCCTCACCTCGACTACATCGGTATCAGGACTTCACGGACATCCTTGTCTCTGAATGGTTTTCCACAAATCTTCACAAAATCCAGTGGAACATGTTCCCAGATGAGTGAAGATTATGGGATGTTCAAACATTAATCCACCAGGAAGAAAAACATAAATAGGACCAACATTATTAATACAAGTGTGTGTGATGGTGATACACTCTTTCGATCCACTTTAAAAGTCAGATCTGCTGAAACAGCACAAGGAAGACACCAAACTGCTCTCATCTCCACATGATAGGGGGAGCGATAAAAAGAAAGAGAGGAGGAGAAAGGAGAAGAAATTGAATACAGAGGAACAGTAATTATAGGAGTGTTGAAAAAGTAGGGGGGATAAAGATAGAGTCAATAGGGAAGGATAGATACACTAGGGTGAAGAGAGAGAGAGAGAGAGAGAAAGAGAGAGATACGAAGTGAAATTAGGAAGAGATAAAGATACAGACAGATGTGCTGAGTAACAAGTCAAGTCAAGTCAAGTTTATTTGTATAGCGCTTTTCACAACAGACATTGTCTCAAAGCAGCTTTACAGAAAACAACAGTGAAGGTGAATGGTGTGCGTTTGTCCCTGATGAGTAGCCGTGGCGACAGTGGCAAGGAAAAACTCCCTTAGATGATATGAGGAAGAAACCATGAGAGGAACCAGACTCAAAGGGGAACCCATCCTCATATGGGTGACATCAAGAGTTTGGTCATAAATCTTTCAACAAGATACAGATGGATAAAGGAAGAACGAGAGGGAGAGGTAGAAGGAAAAGATGGAAACATGGTGTCTTACTTTATTTTTCTAGCTTTCTAGGCTTTTCTTTCTCTATTTGAATCCTTTCTTTTTTTATATAGATTTTTATACATTCTTTCCTCTTCTTCCCTTTTTTGGTTTTCTTCTCCTTTATCTCTACCTTTTTTCTCTCTTCTATATACTCTTGTTTTTTTTCAATTCTTTTCTTTCTCTCATTTTTTTGTACATTTCTCTTCTGTTTTTGTCTTGGATTTATTTATTATTTTTTTAGGTTTTTCTTCTTTCTTTATTTTTGTGTCTTTTTGTTTACTGCTTAAGTAAAAAAAAAAAAAAAACAGATGATTGATAAAATTATGATAAAAGAAATAAATCAAAATGTCAGTTCATTAGTAGTTAATGGTTTGGATCCATCCATCCATCCATCTTCTCCCGCTTATCCGATGCCGGGTCGCGGGGGCAGCAGTCTAAGCAAAGATGCCCAGACTTCCCTCTCCCTAGACACTTCTTCCAGCTCTTCCGGGGGGACACCAAGGCGTTCCCAGGCCAGCCGGGAGACATAGTCTCTCCAGCGTGTCCTAGGTCTTCCCCGGGGTCTCCTCCCAGTGGGACGCGCCCGGAACACCTTCCCAGGAAGGCGTCCAGGAGGCATCCGGAACAGATGCCCGAGCCACCTCAGCTGACCCCTCTCGATGTGGAGGAGCAGCGGATCTACTCTGAGCTCCTCCCGAGTGACTAAGCTTCTCACCCTATCTCTAAGGGATCGCCCAGCCACCCTGCGGAGGAAGCACATTTCGGCCGCCTGTATCCGGGATCTTGTCCTTTCGGTCATGACCCAGAGCTCATGACCATAGGTGAGAGTAGGAACGTAGATTGACCGGTAAATCGAAAGTTTCGCCTTGCGGCTCAGCTCCTTCTTCACCACGACAGGCCGGTACATCGACCGCATTACTGCAGAAGCTGCACCGATCCGTCTGTCAATCTCCCGTTCCACCCTTCCCTCACTCGTGAACAAAACCCCAAGATACTTAAACTCCTCCACTTGCGGCAGGAACTCCCCACCAACCTGAAGTGTGCAAGCCACCTTTTTCCGACTGAGGACCATGGCCTCGGATTTGGAGGTGCTGATTCTCATCCCAGCCGCTTCACACTCGGCTGCAAACCGTCCCAGTGCATGCTGAAGGTCCTGGTCTGATGAAGCCAACACGACAACATCATCTGCAAAGAGCAAAGACGAAATCGTGTCGTCACCAAACCGGACACCCTCCGACCCCTGGCTGCGCCTAGAAATTCTGTCCATAAAAATTATGAACAGAACCGGTGACAAAGGGCAGCCCTGCCGGAGTCCAACATGCACCGGGAACAATTCTGACTTACTGCCGGCAATGCGAACCAAGCTCCTGCTTCGGTCATACAGGGACCGGACAGCCCTTAGTAAAGGGCCCCCGACCCCATACTCCCGGAGCACCCTCCACAGGCCGCCGCGAGGGACACAGTCGAATGCCTTTTCCAAATCCACAAAGCACATGTGGACTGGTTGGGCAAACTCCCATGAACCCTCCAGCACCCTGTAGAGGGTATAGAGCTGGTCCAGTGTTCCACGGCCTGGACGAAAACCACATTGTTCCTCCTGAATCCGAGGTTCTACTATCGGCCGTATTCTCCTCTCCAGTACCCTGGCATAGACTTTCCCAGGTAGGCTGAGAAGTGTGATCCCCCTATAGTTGGAACACACCCTCCGGTCCCCCTTCTTAAAAAGATGGACCACCACCCCGGTCTGCCATTCCAGAGGCACTGTCCCCGACCGCCACGCGATGCTGCAGAGGCGTGTCAGCCAAGACAGCCCCACAACATCCAGAGACTTGAGGTACTCAGGGCGGATCTCATCCACCCCCGGTGCCCTGCCACCGAGGAGTTTCTTTACTACCTCGGTGACTTCAGCTTGGGTGATGGACGAGTCCGCCTCTGAGCCCTCAGCCTCTGCTTCCTCAATGGAAGACGTGACGGCGGGATTGAGGAGATCCTCGAAGTATTCCTTCCACCGTCCAACGACATCCCCAGTTGAGGTCAACAGCTCCCCACCTCTACTGTAAACAGCATTGGTGGGGCACTGCTTTCCCCGCCTGAGGCGCCGGACGGTTTGCCAGAATCTCTTCGAGGCCAGCCGATAGTCCTTCTCCATGGCCTCACCGAACTCCTCCCAGGCCCGAGTTTTTGCCTCGATAACCACCTGGGCTGCAGTTCGCTTGGCCTGCCGGTACCCGTCAGCTGCCTCAGGAGTCCCACAAGCCAACCAGGCCAGGTAGGACTCCTTCTTCAGCTTGACGGCATCCCTTACTTCCGGTTTCCACCACCGGGTTCGGGGATTGCCGCCTCGACAGGCACCGGAGACCTTACTGCCACAGCTCCGAGCGGCCGCTTCGACAATGGAGGTGGAGAACATGGTCCACTCGGACTCAATATCTCCGGCCTCCCTCGGGATCTGGTCAAAGCTCCGCCGGAGGTGGGAGTTGAAGATCTCTCTGACAGGAGGCTCGGCCAAACGTTCCCAGCAGACCCTCACAGTACGCTTGGGTCTGCCGAGTCTGTCCAGCTTCCTCCCCCGCCATCGGATCCAACTCACCACCAGGTGGTGATCAGTTGACAGCTCCGCCCCTCTCTTTACCCGAGTGTCCAAGACATACGGCCGCAGGTCAGATGAAACGACCACAAAGTCGATCATCGACCTACGGCCTAGGGTGTCCTGGTGCCACGTGTACTGATGGACACCCTTATGCTTGAACATGGTGTTCGTTATGGACAAACTGTAACTAGCACAGAAGTCCAATAACTGAACACCGCTCGGGTTCAGATCAGGGGGGCCGTTCCTCCCAATCACGCCCCTCCAGGTGTCACTGTCGCTGCCCACGTGTGCATTGAAGTCTCCTAGTAGAACGACGGAGTCCCCAGTCGGAGCACTGTCCAGCACCCCTCCCAGAGACCCCAAGAAGGCCGGGTACTCTATACTGCCGTTTGGCCCGTAGGCACACACGACAGTGAGAGACCTATCCCCGACCCGTAGGCGCAGGGAAACGACCCTCTCGTTCACCGGGGTAAACTCCAACACATGGCGGCTGAGCTGGGGGGCTATAAGCAAACCCACACCAGCCCGACGCCTTTCACCATGGGCAGCTCCAGAGTTGTAAAGAGTCCATCCTCTCTCGAGGAGTGTGGTTCCAGAGCCCAGGCCGTGCGTAGAGGTGATCCCGACTATCTCTAGTCGGAACCTCTCAACCTCACGCACAATCTCAGGCTCCTTCCCCGCCAGCGAGGTGACATTCCACGTCCCTAGAGCTAGCTTCCGTGTCCAGGGATCGGGTTGTCGAGGCCTCCACCTTCGACTGCTGCCCGATCCTCTTAGCACCGGCCCCTTACGGTCCCTCCTGCAGGTGGTGAGCCCACTGGAAGGCGGCCCCACGTCGCTCCTTCGGGCTGAGCCCGGCCGGACCCTGTGGGGGAAGGCCCGGCCACCAGGCGCTCGCATACGAGCCCCAACCCCGGGCCTGGCTCCAGGGTGGGGCCCCGGCTGCGCCATACCGGGCGACGTCACGGTCCCTGATGTAGTATCTCTCATAAGGGGTTTTGAACCGCTCTTAGTCTGACCCGTCGCCCAGGACCTGTTTGCCTTGGGAGACCCTACCAGGGGCATATAGCCCCGGACAACATAGCTCCTAGGGTCATTCGAGTACTCTAACCCCTCCACCACGTTAAGGTGGCAGTTCAAGGAGAGGGTTTGGATCAATAATTATTATTTTTTTATTATTATTATTTTACTTATTATAGAACGATGTGCATATCTTCTATATAATCTTTTTTTCTTTTCTTTTTCTTTTTTCTCCCATTTCTCTTCATTGTTCCTTCATTCTTTTTGCATTTTTTGTTCACTTTTTTCTTTTAAATGTTTAATTTTCCATTCTCTTGTTGTTTCCTTTGATATAAAAAATTTATGAATTCTTCCATAGTACTTTTTCTTTCTTTTGACCCCTTCTTTATTTTTTTCTGTTTATTTTCTTTAAATGTTTTAACCACTTTGTTTCTTTTTGTAATGTATGCAATGTGAATTATTAGTGATCTAATTTTGTTGGGAAAGAAATGACAAAATAAAACAAACAATAAATGTCATTTTTTTTATTTAGTCTTTTTTCATTATTCATCCC
This sequence comes from Silurus aristotelis, assembly GCF_946808225.1. NCBI lineage: Eukaryota > Metazoa > Chordata > Actinopteri > Siluriformes > Siluridae > Silurus > Silurus aristotelis. The sequence continues at coordinate 19,383,480 of NC_139593.1, forward strand.
CTTATTTCCTGTACTTTCTTTTTTCTTTAAGTTTTTTTCTAAAAAGAAATGCAAAATCTTTCTCTTCAGCATTCACATTTTCCTTTTCTCCTTTTATTTGTTATCTTTCTCCTTTTTAGTATTCACTTCTTTCTTTTCTCAAAACGGCAATTCATTTAATTAGCATTTTACCCCCTTTTAGTCTTGTTTGCATTCTTTTTTTTTTTTTCCTCTTTGTATTTCCTTTTTCTGTCTTTCTACTTATATTTTTTTCTATAGTCTTTTCCCCCCTTATTCTCTCCTCATTTCCATTTTTTTTCTTTTCTGCAATCTCAATCTTTTTTCCATGCTTTTCCTTGTTTTAAATCTTTCTCACTTTTTTGGTATTCAATTTTTTCTTTTTTCTTAAGGGTCCTTTAGCCTTTATCCCTTCATTTACATTTGCGGCATTTAGCAGAAGCCCTTATCCAGAGCGACGTACAAAAGTGCTTTGAGTCTCTAGCAAAGAATAAATCTACACTGGTACGCAAGATTACAAACTTAATATAAATATAACTCTTGAATTCTACAAAGCAAACTTGGAAAGTGCTAATTTAAGTGTTTCAGGATGAGGTAGGTCTTCAACCATCACTTGAAGATAGTCAGGGACTCCGCTGTATGGACATCTAGGGGAAGTTCATTCCACCACCTCGGTGCCAGAACAGAGAAGAGCCTTGAAGTGTGCTTACCTCTGATTCTGAGAGAAGGTGGTACCAGCCGAGCAGTGCTGGAGGATCTCAGACAGCGTGGTGCAGTGCGAGATGTGATGAGGTCTCTGAGGTAAGATGGCGCCATTTTTGGCCTTGTAGGCAAGCATCAGTGTTTTGAATCTGATATGTGCAGCTACTGGAAGCCAGTGAAGGGAGCGCAGCAGTGGGGTGGTGTGGGAGAACTTGGGCTGGTTGAACACAAGCCATGCAGCTGCGTTTTGGATCATTTGCAGTGGACGAATAGCGTTCAGGGGAAGACCTGCTAGCAGAGATACTAAACAAGTGCCTGGGCAGCCTGTGTGGACAGAAATGGTCAAATTCTTTGGAGGTTGTAGACAAGAAATTAATGGAACGAGCCACATTAGCGACATGTGAGAAGGACAGTTGATTGTTAATAGTTACCCCAATGTTACGAGCAGTGGCTGAAGGGGAGAGCAGAGAGTCATGAAGAGTTATTTGGAGATCTTGACCTGGAGATGACCAGCAGTTCTGTTTTGCTGGGATTGCATTTAAGTTGATGAGCACACATCCATGAAGATATGTCTCTCAAGCTTGCCTAGATCCAAGCAGAAGCTGTGGTATCTGATGGAGTGTAAGAAAATAAGAGCTGAGTGTGGTCTACATAGCAGTGGTAAGAAAACCTATGTGAGGATATGACTTCACCAATGGAGTGGGTATAGAGGGAGAAAAGGAGGGGACCAAGTACCGAGCCTTGTGGGACACCAGTGGTGAGTCTGCACGGGGCAGATGTAGGAAGCAAACCATTCCCATGCTGTTCCATGGATACCAAGGCTCTTGAGGGTAGACGAGAGTCTTGTGGTTGACTTTGTCAAATGCTGCTGAAAGGTCCTTCCTTCCAGTCTTCCTCATTTGTTTTATTCTTTTTTTTTTTTTCATCTCAGTCCTGCTTCCAAATTCAAAATCGAAATTTTTTCGGTTTCTTTCGCTTCGTATTTCTTTCTTACTTCTTTCCTTCCATCACTTCTTCCTTCATACATTTGTTTTATTCCATGCACCCTGAGAGATTAATCCCTGAAGTCTCAGATCTTTCACAGAGTTGTTAGAAAGACCACGACACGACAAGGACACAAGACGTCCCCGTCGAAAAAAAAAAAAAAGACTAACTTTTCCAAGGTCTCAAACTCCTCTCAAGCTGGCTCATTCTTTAAATTCATTATGATGCTAAGTGTGACTCCACACACACTCACAGAATTAGTGGACTTAACGCGTATAAATACGCGACGTACATAGACAACACGTCCCTGAGGACACAGAGCTGGTCTTTTCTTCTTTTTTTTTTCTCCCCACCACCTTGTCAGTGTTTTAGCTTATGTTTCACAGCATGAGGTTGTAATTTTAAACAGCCGGCTTGCTAATGTGTGCAAAACAGGTGCCACTTTCTAATCAGGGCAAATGAGCTGGAGCTGAAGGCGAAATCCCGAATGCTAATATTCGTATAACGGGATTCTGTGTTTGGTGTTACAGATCGAGACAGATTAGATTTGATTGCAGTAAAGTATGCTAATGTAGTATCCATATAATATGTATGTACAGCAGAAGTCTATAGCTGTGAAAAAAAGTGCAAAAGCTGATACAAAAGCAAGTATACTAAGTATATATAAATATATGTAAAATATTGGGCTAGAATGTATAGTGTTTCCACGAAAATAAGCGCTAGCATGATCCCTAAATAATGCCTAAGTAAGATCGTCATTGGGGAATTTACATTGAACCACATTTCTGTTATGTTCTGTTCTGCAATACATGACGATGTATTGAATTATAAAATATTAATTTACAGTAATCTGCCGCTTTACCGCGGTTCGAATCTCGCGCCCAAAAAACTTATAGGGAATTGTTTTAAAGGAGTTTAATGTTAAAATAATTAAATGTATTAATAAAAAATATAATTATTAATTATAAAATAAAGTAAAATGTCAATACAGTAAAGTACTGTATACATAAAATAGCATTTTTGCGGTGGCGTCCGTTTATCGCGTTTTTTCATTTATCAAATACATATAACGCATATATGCGTATAGAAAACAATGGGTAACATAAATGGGTAAAGGATGTTTATTCTTGTGTATGTGTGTGTATATATACAGTACAGACCAAAAGTTTGGACACACCTTCTCATTCAAAGAGTTTTCTTTATTTTCATGACTATGAAAATTGTAGATTCACACTGAAGGCATCAAAACTATGAATTAACACATGTGGAATTATATATGGAATTATATACATAACAAAAAAGTGTGAAACAACTAAAAAATGTCATATTCTAGGTACTTCAAAGTAGCCACCTTTTGCTTTGATTACTGCTTTGCACACTCTTGGCATTCTCTTGATGAGCTTCAAGAGGTAGTCACCTGAAATGGTCTTCCAACAGTCTTGAAGGAGTTCCCCGAGAGATGCTTGGCACTTGTTGGCCCTTTTGCCTTCACTCTGCGGTCCAGCTCACCCCTAAACCATCTCGATTGGGTTCAGGTCCGGTGACTGTGGAGGCCAGGTCATCTGGCGCAGCACCCCATCACTCTCCTTCTTAATCAAATAGCCCTTGATGCCTTCAGTGTGACTCTACAATTTTAATAGTCATGAAAATAAAGAAAACTCTTTGAATGAGAAGGTGTGTCCAAACTTTTGGTCTGTACTGTATATATATATATATATATATATATATATATATATATATATATATATATATATACATAAAATATAATGTGTGTGTACAACCTTTTTAATACTCAACACGCACAAGGACAAAAATAAGGCTCCTTTATGCAAATGTCCGCTTATTTTTAGCGAAACCAAACTCGACATAGAGCAGAAAGACGAAATATTCTTGTAAAGGTTTTAATTATGGTGTTTTTTTAAATTAGGTAAATCATCTGGACACCAAACGGAACTTTTACTATGTTTTTACACGGACCTTGGGTGTTTCTCGTGCTTGATTTGAGACTCGGCGTATCGGTAAGCCAAATGTATCCGATTAAAATGAATTCTTTTTTTTTTTTTTTATATTTGTATATCTGAGTAAAAAGAGAACGTCAATAAATGCGTGTTGCGCTGGTTTTTAATTTCGCCTCTTTTATATTTATTTATTTATATTTGTAATGAAAATGGTCAAACATAAATGCGCGTTAATCAAATTATCGCCGTTAAAATGAATTTTTACATAATATATCGAAATATTGTCCGTGTGTAAATAAAATGTTTTAAATATATGAAATAAATAAATAGCATATACAAACAGCAAATGATAGAATAACGGTAATGTTTTACTTTTTATATAGTTTAAAAAACTTCATTGCAATTCCACAACAGAAGGAACAGTTCTTTCACAATTATTTCAAATGTGTACTAGAAAATCAAGTGGCTTTCAAGCACAAAATGTATTCAATCCTGAGGGGTTTTTTTTCTTTTCGGAGCTCTGCTATTTAGCGGTTTAATCACAAGCACAATGAAGAGCCAGAATAATTTCATTCGTCTGCATTTACATTTATGAATTCGGCGGCTCTACATTCAACAGCGGAGACGCCTAAGATAAGCGCAAAACTGACCTCTCAAATTAATCTCTAGGAGTGTATCAGTGTTAGTCTTATTAGCAAATTCTACATAAACATCTGTGAGACTTTTTTGTGTGTGTGTGTGTGTGTAACTAATTCCATTAGTCAACATCAGGGAAATAAACGACGTTCAGTGTTGTGCTGGTTACATAGAAATAGTAACTAGTTACAGTTACTCGTTACTTCAGACCTGTCAGACCAACACAAACTGAATATATCACAAGGATTTCTGAAATAAATAACAAAAGAAGCTGAATAATATATTCAGAATCAAAAACTAAAGTGGCTTCTGCATCATAAAAGCTGTTGTGTTGAGCTCTTAAACATGTTCCTTTCACAGCTTAAGTATGAAAACTATCAACAATGTAAAACAGAACACCGGGTTAGCTTCTAGCTTCTAGCTTCGTCGAGTTTCTGAAGGAGCTTCGACAGATTGGAGTTGCTGTTTATCGCAGTAGATAAGACCTTCGAACCAGAAAGACACAGCTTACATTTGACTAAAAAGTTTTTGTCTTTATGCTCAACTAAAGTGAAATAATGAGCATATTTCCACTTTGAGAAACTCGTCTTGCTCTCGCCTCGCCTCGCCATTACTGCCGCACAGACCTGAATAAACGGAGACACGCCCACAGTGCGTCTTCTTCATGCATACAGTGGTTCATCCACCAATCCTACAATGCGTCACTGCTGTAAACAGGTTAGACTGTAGGCTACACTTCAGCCGAAATTCATTCATTTGAAAAAGTAACGGACAAATGCACCATACGGTAACGGTAACGGAGTTCAATTATTTTAAAAGTAATGCGTTACAGTATTAGTAACTGTCAAACGTAACTGCGTTACAGCAACGCGTTATTGCCCAACACTGACAATGTTACACGTGTCTTCAACCGGGAATCCGTGACCCTTAGTGGTTCCACATGGCGGTACTGCGGAAGTTAAAATATAACATTTTTTAAATATTATTATTATTACATTAAAGTGCTTTTACAACATAGCTCCTGTTGTCTTAACATTATTAAGCTAGCGCAATATGGCCCTAGGGGTCCCTACCAGGGGTCCTTGAAGACCCCTGCGTTAAAATATATGTATCCTACATCCGTAAAAAAAACATTAGATAGTAAGTTTAAAAAAAGCATATTGTCTGCATGTTTGTGGATATACTTTATATCTCAAGCAACAATAGAACTGCAAATATTTTCATATATGTTCACATATATTAACTATCATTTTATATACATGGCCATATATCAGATTTCTGTATGGATCTGGTCCAAAATCGCCTGCTGTTACAGCTTTCAGGCTTCCGCAAAGTCTTTCCACTTGTTTTTTTTGTTTTGTTTTTAGAACGCGGCTTTGCGGATTTTCACATTCATCCCATTCATCCACAAGCGCTTAAGCGAGGCATGTTGGGCAAGCGTGGTTTCGATCCGTAATAAAAAAAAAAAAAAAGCCCCCGGATCTGGATTAGCTACCATCTTCGACTTCCTGTTTACTAGAACAGCAGCCATGTTGGAGCATGTCCGTTCCAAATTCCTAGCTTTAATATCTTGTTCTTACCATCGCCACACATGTTAGTGTTCCGCAATAGGATTTGAAGGCTCCGTCCCAAATGGCGTTGTTGAACGCCAGTCATTTAGCTCGTTCTTAACTGCTAGGTATTTTATCATGTGGTGCTGAGTATTTTAAGGCTTCATCCCAAATGGTAGCGTTCTTTTTTTAGCTAGTGTGCACTCGAATACCAAGCCTTAGTGGTTCTGTATGTTCACCAGCTTTCAGGAATATATACGCTTTTACGGCTTAGAAACAAATGTTAGTCATTGAGTTTTTGCTAACATACAAGCATTCTGGGTTCATCCTATTTTTTGTTGATTAAAACAAAGCCAAAATGGCTGAAATTTTTAAACAAATAAAAAAACCATCAAAAATAGTAGAAATCATGTGTAATGGATTTAAATGTCAGCCATTTTGGCTCTTTCCTAAACATCAGGACTCTTGACTAGTTCATTTTTCAATTGTTGCACACATATGAATTTTTTATATATATATATATATATATATATATATATATATATATATATATATATATATATATATATATATATATATATATATATCATGTGTAGCAACTGTGATTGTCAGCCATTTTGGCTCAAACAGCAGCATAGACTATTTTTTACAATATTTTAAAGCTTCACCCCAAATAGTAGAATTCATGTGTAGTGTAGATTATGACTACTTATTTTTTACACTATTGATCATAATAAAGCCATTGTAGTGTACTGAAATGTCGGCCATTTCGGGTCGGTCCTAATCAACAGAATTAATGACTACTTGTTATTTAATGCTGGTCATTTGAAGCCTTTATTCTAAATGGTAAACATGTAGCCTATTTAAATATCGGCCATTTTGGCTCTGAGTTCATGTGGTGCAAAATCTTCTGAGAGAAAATCAGGAACACGACCGATCTAACTTCAAATTCGATCACGTACGCTAAATATACAACCCCTGGCAAAAAGCATGGAATCACCCCTCTCAGAAGATGTTCATTCAAATGTTTAATTGTGTAGAAAAAAAAACAAGCACATATATGCCACAAAACAATTTTCACTCAACAATCCAAACTTCTGGCTGTATAAAACACTTAAAAAACAAAACAAAGAAAGAAAACTATAGTCAATTACAACTGTTTTTACAGATCAAACAGAGGAAAAAAATATGGAATCACACAAATCTGAGGAAAATTATATGGAATCACCAAATAAAAACACTACTAGTACTTTGTTGCACCACCTCTGGCTATTATAACAGCTTGAATTCTCTGAGGCATGGATTTAACTAATGACAAACAGTATACTTCATCAATCTGTCTCCAGCTTTGTCTTATTGCAGTTGCCAGATCAGCCTTGCAGGTTGGAGCCTTGTCGTGGACCATTTTCTTTAATTTCCACCACAGATTTTCAATTGGATTGAGGTCCGGACTATTTGCAGGCCATGCCATTGACATTATATGTCTTTCCTGTAGGAATGTTTTCACAGATTTTGCCCTATGGCACGATGCATTATCATCCTGAAAAATTATGCTACCATCACCAAACATCCTTTCAATTGATGGAATAAGAAAAGTGTCCAAAATCTCAACATAAACTTGTGCATTTATAGAAGATGTAATGACTGTCATCTCTCCCATACCTTTACCTGACATACAACCCCATATCATTAATGATTGTGGAAATTTGCATGTTGTCTTTATAAATTTCATTGGAACGGCACAAAACAAAAGTTCCAGCATCATCACCCTGCCCAATGCAGATTCGTGATTCATCACTGAATATAACTCTCATCCAGTCATCCACAGTCCAAGATTGTCTTTCTTTAGCCCACTGAAACCTTTTTTTTCTGTTTAGATGTTAATGATGGTTTTCGTTTGGCTTTTCTGTATGTAAATCCCATTTCTTTTAGGCGATTTCTTACAGTCCGGTCACAGACATTGACTCCACTTTCTGCCCATTTGTTCCTCATTTGTTTTTGTTGTGCATTTTCTGTTTTCAAGGCATATTGCTTTAAGTTTTCTGTCTTGGCGCTTTGATGTCTTTCTTGGTCTACCAGTACGCTTCCCTTTTACAACCTTTCCATTTGATTTGTACTTGGTCCAGATTTTAGACACAGCTGACTGGGAACAACCAACATCTTTTGCAACATTCCGTGAAGATTTACCTTCTTCGAGAAGTTTGATAATCCTCTCCTTTGTTTCAACTGACATCTCTCGTGTTGGAGCCATGAGTTATGTCAGTCATCTTGGTTCAACACGTCACTAATGTGTGCAAGCACTCTTTTTTAACTGCAGACTTATTAGCAGTTGTAATCAGATACAGGTGTTTGTTTTAGAAATGCAAAGTGCATGGTGATTCCATATCATTTTCCTCAGATTTGTGTGATTCCATATTTTTTTCCTCTGTTTGATCTGTAAAAACAGTTGTAATTGACTATAGTTTTCTTTCTTTGTTTTGTTTTTTAAGTGTTTTATACAGCCAGAAGTTTGGATTGTTGAGTGAAAATTGTTTTGTGGCATATATGTGCTTGTTTTTTTTTTCTACACAATTAAACATTTGAATGAACATCTTCTGAGAGGGGTGATTCCATACTTTTTGCCAGGGGTTGTAAAAGTTCGCTCCAGGCTAAAAGTAAAAGCTACTGTATCATGCTAACATTACAGTCTGCTTTGCAGCTTATCCCAGGATTCCTGAGGTGACTTCCATAATTATTATGACGTTAACAAAAGCTAACACAAGCTAACCTAAATAGACTCCTGAGATGATTTTCAAGTCGTTGCTTCTAATGAAAGCTACATGCTAACAAAAGAAAATAACAATACCATAGTATTCCTCAGAGGAAATAGTAATATACTTTCTTTCTTTCTTTTTTACTTTATTTATTTGTTTATTTATTTGTCATGCCTTTTCCTTTGGTGCATCATTGGCGTTCATCCATCCTTTTGACACATTCATACATTCATGCTCACATTTCTTTCTCTCTTTTCTCTCTTCCTTTCTCTCTCTCTTTCTTTCCTTTTTATTTTTTTCCTTTCTTACTTTTTCCTAGTTTGACTTTAATGCTTCTCACTTCTATTCATTCATTTTTTACTTTCTTTCTTTTAGTCCCCAAAGGATATGTGTAAGTTTTATTTGATCACCTTCATTCCTCTTTCTTTTTATTTTTTTTTTGTATTTCTTCCCTTTATTATTAAAGCTATTTTTCTCTTTCGTTCCTTCTACTTTTTTCCTTTTTTAGGGGCTGCCCTACACGCACACATCGGTTTGTTGCTTTTTACGCTTTATTACTAAGTAGAAAACACAAAGTGAAACAGTTCTTCATGGGGATGAAAAGACGAAGGTTTACACACACACACACGCGCATGCAAACTACAGTACGAAGTGTGAATAAATAAAGCATTTATATATTTGTTTTTTTTTTTCTCCGGACAGCTCTGCATGAATCATTGATGGAAATTCTGTTGAAACAAATCATCGATTGTATCCACGGCAACCCCTGAAATGTAATTCCACTTTGGGTTTCGCCGACAGTTCGGATCGCGGCCAGCGAGCGATGCATATTAATGCGGAAAGCTGCGCGAGAGGCTGAGCGCGTGAAATATGCTGAATATCTGACGGAGACGAGGGGCCGTTCCTCATGCATTATTCAGCGGCACCACACTGCAAAAAACATGTTTATGGAAATTCAACAGGAGATAATACGGCCAAAGCAAATGCTAATTCGCCTCCTGACATTATAGCGGTGAATATTATGGGCTTCCTGTCGTCTCTCGAGCCCAGATGATAGAGTAACTGAAAAGCAGAATTAAATGGAAAAAGTGACGGATCGGCATCGTACACACGCAGAAATGAACTCTGTAGATTTGGATTAATGCCCAGCGACAGGTCGCTGCAGACATAGCATGCTGGAAAACTTAAATTTATTACCAAAAAGTTGAATAAACAGGCTGAAACACAAACCAGCCTCATAGTAAACTTCTATAAAGAGAACTAGCATCATAGGAAACTTCTATAAAGAGAACTAGCATCATAGGAGACTTCTATAAAGAGAACTAGCATCATAGGAAACTTCTATAAAGAGAACTAGCATCATAAACTATAAGGTGAACTAGTCATAGTAAACTTCTATAGAGAACTAGCATCATAGTAAACTTTTATAAAGTAAACTAGTCATAATAAACTTCTATGAAGAGAATTAACATCATAGTAAACTTCTCTAAAGAGAACTAGCATCATAGTAAACCTCTATAAAATAAACTAGCATCATAGTAAACTTTCATAAAGTGAACTAGAGTCATAATAAACTTTTCTAAAAAGAACTAGCATCATAGTAATATTTTATAAAGTAAACTAGTCATAATAAACTTCTATAAAGTAAACTAGCATCATAGTAATCTTTTCTAACGTAAACTAGCATCATAGTAAACCTCTATAAAATGAACTAGCATCATAGTAAACGTCTATAAAGTGGACATGCGTCATAGTAAACATTATACAAGTTTACTATAATGCCAGTTCACTTTAACAAATTTTTATACAAGTTTACTGTAATGCCAGTTTATAATAAAAGCTTGTTCAAATTATATAAGTATACTATAATTAGTACATTATACTAGCTTTATCATAACTTTATCTATAGTGAACTAGCTTTACTGTAAACGTATATAATGTGATGTAGTATCAGAGAACACAAAAGAAAAGTAAATATATATACATAAACCAGCATTATAATTAAAACAAAATGACAAAAAACATTGAGTGGCATTGAAAAGCCTAATCTAGTAACTGGCTTGATATCAAATACTGTAGGTCCAATCCACAAATTAGCATTAAAATAAAAAGAACTGATAGACTAACTAGCATTTTTTATCAAACAAGCTGACACATAAACTGGATTTATAGCTAACAGGCTTCTGTAAAGCAGAAGTAACTAATGTTTCATGCGGAAGATGCTAAAATTACATGGTTACATTTTTCTTTATTAGCAGACTCCAGATGGACTTCACATGCACACACACACACACACACACACACACACACACACACACACACACACACACACACACACACACACACACACAAAACCCTGAATAGAAAAAGCACTAAGAAAGAAGTGTACTGTAAGATGAGTGGAGATGGAGAAATGGGGGAATGAGCAGAAACTTTGCTAGTCTCAGGTGGAGGAACAGGTCCTGTAAGGTCACCAGGTTTCAGACTCGCTCATCGATTATGTTTGTTTCTTTTTTCACTCTGGCATTGACAGAGGGTCACTGCAATCGATAAAGGTTCATATTTATAATTTATAACCGCACATTGCTAGAGCTCTCCTGTTTCCCTCGCGCTTGATGTGGAACTAGGAAATGAAATAACGGCTATCATGAGGTCGTATCACTAGCCACTCTCTGGCTGAGTAACGCCAACCTGCGCTTTGCCTCCTTCCAGTGTCCGTGTAAAAGTTTGGTTTCATTACTCGTTATGTTTGAGTCATTGATGTTAGCCTGGTCACGTATTCGCCTAAAAAAAAAAAAAAAGTGAAATTAATAAACAGTCTTACACACAAATGAAAATGCATTTCACTAAACGAAAAATGGTAGCTAGCATTATCTTAAACGAGCAAACCAAATCTAGCGTAAAAGTGACCGTTAAAATGCTAACTAGCATAATCATAAACACGCTGACACAAACTTGCATTATTGTAAACATGGTATACACAAACTAGCATGATAGTAAATGCAGTAGACATTACATAGCTTTATTATAAACAAACGTACACATAAACTAGCATTATGATCATTTCAATGTTTACGACTATGTAGTACATAAACCGTTTTCTTTTCTTTTTTATAAAGATAATCAGAATCAGAAATAGCTTAGGTACCAAGGATGTATACCCACACAAGGAATCTGACTCGGCGACAGGAGCTTCCAGTGCGGAGCTCAGCGGCGTGGTTGCCATTGGTGGCACCATCATGCAATAATACGAATGATTAAACCCAGAGAAGAGTTTAAAGAAATATTTGGTGAACCCTGATTATCCTCCAATTGATCAAATTCCCAAAGTTTTCAGTTGGGTTCTGGTCTGGAGTTTGGCCTAGCCATGATATGGTCTTTATCCTGGGGCTTTGATTTGTGTCATGGAGAGCATTTGGTCTTCAAAAAGAAGAGTGCACCTCCTGCAATTCATGCCTTTCACAACAGTGTCAAAACGGCCATCTTTAATTTGGATCTTCATCTTCAGGAAGAGGGCGAAAACCCACAGGTGCCGAATCTGGCGAGTAGGATGTGTGCTGAACTGAGATCATGTGGATCGTTCTCCAATGATCATCATGCCCAAGTTGGCAAATAGTTTAATTTTGAAGGGTTGAGCTCGTTGTAGGTCTTCGTGCTCTCTCGTCATTTTCCAGCAATGTTCTTCCGCTCTTGAAGCGTGGATGCCAGTCGAAACACCTCGAACGACTTTCCGCAGCATCGCCGTATGTCAAACGTATGTTATGTCAAACGTCTCTGTGACAGATTTTCCCAGTTTTACGCAGATGTGGTAAAGCACTTGGACTTATTGGAGAAGCCTCCACAGTCCAAACCTTGTTGTCTTTTGTAATCATCTGCAAGCATTTTAATTCCTTCTCATTGACCTTCCCTATGAGCCTGTTTCAACTTATCTTTGCTTGGTTTGCCATTTATTTTGATGCCATTCTATCGTTGTTGGGGGTCAGTGTATCCGAGGGACTCATGCTTTCAAGGATTCGGTGACTCTAAGGATTCAGAGAGCACCCTCTAGTGGAAGGACTATTGCAAAGCAGGCCGAAGCGTGGGATTCAGCGTCAGACTCGTAGCGTATAGTAAAATCTGAGTGTAATACATGAGTCCACAGATTCGGTGAGTGCCCTCTAGTGGAATTCCATGGCAAAAGCAGCCAGAATCCCTACAGACTCGAGATTTGTGAGACTCGGATCCGTCACCGAGTGATTCAGAAGGATTTGAATCTGTAAACGTATTCAGAGTTCTTATCTCTAATTCGAATTACTTTAAGGTAGTACTAGCATTGTTTATGGCGGCTGGTCCTATTGCAAGATGATTCTATTCTATTCTGATCTTGATGAACAACAAAGTCGTTTTAAATGTCTCCTTGTTAAAAGTAGGATTACTTGATCCAATGATCAGTATCTTAATAAATACAATGAGGCATGTTCGTATTAGATTTGGAATAGAATGGCTGTCCGGCCTGTAGAAATGCTGATTAAAAAAGACAAAACAAAATTAGATTCTAAATGTTGTCTAGATACTGATTGGATAGGATTTGCTTAATTGTATAAAAGAAAGTGTGAAAGAGTAAAAACAAAGCCCAACATCTTCAGGAATGAAAGAGGGCCACAGAGGAAAGAGTGTATTTATTTATTTATAATTTTTTTTTTTTAATTAGCGTCGATTCGAAATGACAATTTAATCACGTTACAAGTTTCTTTAATACTCCATGAGTTTCAGCTTTAATTCCGTTTGAGCTGCCAAACGCTGGAACCCTGGGAATCAATTCACGACTTAAAAAGAGACACACTCAGAAATCAGTTATCTTGCATGTGTGTGTATTATTTATATATTTTGGTCTGAAGCTTATCTGAAACACACACGGCCGGATTCTTCAGAAAATAAAACGCTTTTCAGAACATGTCGAGAATGGGCCACATGTCTGTCTTTGGTTAATAAATTTTGCTGTGTGTGTGCGTGTGTGTGTGTGTGTGTGTGTGTGTGTGTGTTACAAGCTAACGCTCCTGTGGGGTTCTGTGGACCTACACGTTTTGCCCCAGACTGTAGGTGTGTGTGTAAATGTTACTGTGATACAATGGTCATGTCTTTACTTCACAAAGGAAATGAAGCTCCAAACGCTATTCTACCAGCTAGCGGTAATCAAAACAAAAATAGACTAACATAGACAATCAATGGTCATACTTGGCCATCTGCTACTTCTCCTCCAGTGTGTTATTGCGCATTGTGGTACAAGTGATAAGTTTTGCATGTTAATCAAAATTTATGAAAATAGTTGATTCTGTTGGTGGTGTTTACCACCAATGTTTTGCTAATTATGTTCAGCTAGTCCTTAGTGTCAATGCACTTGACTTGAAACTGGCAAGACTTTGCAATGTTTCGTTAGCGCTGCCAAGCGAATATATCCTGGGAAAAAAAACTTAGACTAAACGTGAATCTTGTAGCTATGCCAGTGCTCAGGAGATGAGCTGTGAAGAGGTACCAGCAGCTGGCTAACCATGAGCTGGCTCTTAGTCCCTTATGTTGGCTAATTTTCTTTAAAACCGGGACATCAGGGAACTGGTTCAAGTTTAAGACAAATTTTTTAGACATCATTAGTAATTACTTTTACTCCTTAACAAACAATTTACCTCAGGAATCAACATCAGGTCCTTGTATCTTCCTGTATACGGTTTTATCTCTTTCGGAATATCTTCCTCATTTGTTTCCTTGACGATCCTAAACTCGATCGCCGCCTCTGGCTTAATGATCCATCCTCATCTAACCACCTCACTGAATGGTGTTCCTCTGGTTCAATGGAAATGAACTGATATTATTTATTTCGGCCCCAACTCCCAGATCTGGAGTCTATTATAAATAATGTAGCGACACCTTCGCAATGCATTAAAACAGGGTTCTTTATCATTTGTTTTCCACACCTCAGGTTTGGTCAAAGCGCTGCTTACTTCAAAGATTTAACCATTTATTTCCGGGTGGTACTCTAAAGTTTTTTTTTTTTCTTGCGGGCAAATTAATGTACTTATGATTGGATACCCCTGGAAAGGCAAAACTTGTTCATTCATCTTTAGCAAGTCATTCAGACCTAGAAGTCGGTTAGCATAGCCGATCCACCTAGCAGCATGTGCTTTTGAATATATCAGAAAACAGACCAGAGAACTTAAAGATGAAGAATGAATGAATGAATTATTAATATTTTGGGTTTATTCAGTGTCTTTTTCTCAGTTACATTCCCCATTGTTCCCCAGGTAAATTCTTTGAAAATGAAGAATTCACTTTTATCCAAAGTGATTTGGCAACACTCGTGAAGAACAAACTATAAAGCTTTATTCAATTCAATTTTTATTTGTATAGCGCTTTTAACAATAAACATTGTCTCAAAGCAGCTTTACACAGATAATGTGGTGATTAAAAGTAAATATGTTCTTTATAAGTAAGTTTGTCCCTGATGAGCGAGCCGGTGGCGACTGTGGAGAAGGAAAAACTCCCCGAGATGGCATAAGGAAGAAACCTTGAGAGGAACCAGACTCAAGAGGGAACCCATCCTCATCTGGGTTGCACCAAATGCCCATTTATAGCAGATATACGATGTTGCGGGGTACAGTGATGATCAGAAGCGAAAAGTAGTCCTGAGTCAATGTAGCAGTCTGTTGACATTAACTACAGTCCAATCCATCCTCAAAGCTCCCTTTCTTACTCCGGAATTTCATGGAACCACCCAAGGCGTTGATGAGAAACCGTCCCAAGCTGAACAGAGTGGCCTCCAATCAAAGATGACACTATCCAGAGGCAGGCCTCTATACCTTTATATAGGCCTTTATACCACTAATTAATAGCTGGTATTAATCCTTTTTGCTTAAAATTCTTTGGGGAGAAGCCCTTATTTTGAGATCAACCATTAGAATGGGGAGATGGGTGATCTTAGTTGGAAAAACGTGATCGATCGATTTTTGCTCCAGTTAGCCCATTTTCAGGTCCAACAGCTGACGACCGATATTATCTTTTGCTCTTGATATTATCTTCTGTCTCGTTTTTCCTTCAAGGACCACCAGTTTGAGATGCTTTTTTGGGTCAACAAGAGTGGTTGTGTGTTATGTTGTCAGCTCTACAATGGGAAGCGTAGAGAGACCAGGCTTTATTGGATGGGTTCATAGAACAGGATGAAGCTGAAGATAAAAATGTATGAATAAATGAATGAATGATTTATTTATTTATAATATAGGTTTGTTCTGTATGTTTTTCTCAGTTGAATTCCCAATTGTTCCGATGTTTAATCCCAGAAAATGTAGAATTCGTAGTCTTGTATTACAAATCTTTTTGCGCTAGATCTGATCACCAAGTTTTCAGCTCAAATTAGCCTGTTTTCAACTGCTTTCTTCTCAAGGTTCAGCATTTTGAGATGCTTTTTGGCTCACCACGATTATAAAGACTGGTAATTTACCATGTTCTTGTTGTTCGCTCTAAAATAGCCTGGTTTACATTGAGATGAGGGGAGTTTTAGATGACGATGATGGCTTTATTGAATAGGTACAGCTGGGTAGATCATAGGTGCTTGATGGCTTTATTGAATAGGTACAGCTGGGTAGATCATAGGTGCTAGATAAGCCGGTGTAGGTATGTCTGAAATTAGCGAGCTAGGATTTTTACACACAAACAGCTTAGGCAGAAATGTATAAAAAAAACAAAAAACATTCCAGTGACCATCAATTCTATGTTTAGAAATGCCAAAGAGGAATGGCGAGACAAATAATCACTCTTTACACCTGTGTTATGCAAAAAGGCATCTCAAAATGCACTATGAAAAGCAAGGGCTATTATTTCTCAGCAAAATAATTTCAGACAAACGGTCACATTCAGGTAACCAAGATCATTCTGATGTTTGGTGTGAACATCTTGAACTGTAGCCGGAAATCTAAATAGATGAAAAGAGCCAGTGAAGTTGTCATAATGAAACTTATCTTGATATCAATAATAATGTTTTTTTTTTATGGTAATTGAACAAAATGGTTGTCATAGTGGGTGGAGCTTTAAAAAACTATGAAAAAACAAAACAAAAATTGGACCAAAATAGGCCCCTATGAGTTTTTGGTCCAACATATTTCTTGTGTCATATCTAGAAGACATTGCACTTCTAAACAAAAGCTAATGAGTTTAAATCTCAGCACCACCAAGGTGCTGCTAATGGGCCCTTGAGCAAGGCCCTTAACCCTCGAAGGCTCGATTAATAATAATCATTGCAATTTACCCTAGATAAGGGCATCTACCCAATGCCATAATGCAATGTAAAGCATCATTTCTACCTTGTGTATAATGTATTGTTTTAAAATACCAAACGTCTCTCTGACTGCGCACAATTTCTGAATAAACGGTGGCATTCGGGTTAATTAGATTTTTGGCTGCACTCCTGCTTTAATGTGTTGAACCGCCACTTCTGCAGCCCCTTCAGAAGCATTTATGTACTTTAAGTTGTCTATCAGAACTTAATAATGGAAATGTATTCGCTTGGCGTGTGACTGAGCGACTCTTTTGTGTTTTTCATTAAAGATACTCGCTGTGTTCTCGTCGGCGCTGTTGACATCGACGCGCTTACACAACGTGCAACTTCATTATTTCCTCGCGGAGATATGGAGTGTAATTTCCTGCTGCCTGAGAGAGAGAGAAAGATAGAATATGTCTGTGTGTGTGTGGGGAAACAATCAATAGCAGCGTGTTTACTGTTATGTTAAAAGCAACAAGAAAAAAAAAAACTACGGAAGCCCAGACAGGCCGTGTGTTATTTCTTTTATTGTTTTCTTGGCATCTTGAGATAACAAAAGTTGTTTTGTAACTAATTTAGAACTGTCAGTCCAGATTTCCTAACCAACACTGCAGACTTTATTTGCACTATTAGCAAAACTGGATTAGCAGTTGTAGCACTGTATGTTTATTTTTTATTCAAAACCTTGTGTATACAAGATTGTTAGCATTGTGTGATTACTAATGCTAATGTTGATTTTATAAAGCTATGACCTCCATAGTATTTAGTTTTTTTCTTCAAGTGCAACCCTGAGAAAGGGAAGGGAATTTCCATTTAATCTGACAGGAAATGTAGCATACAATGGGTCAGTGTTTGACTCCCAGAGTTTTGTTAGGTTTGTTCCTTTCCCAACCAGGAAATAACCAAAATTCAGTCCTCTTTAGTACAGAGGGTCAGTATTTCAGTCAGTAAATCGGTTTTCTCATTTAAAAGAATGTTTTTTTTTTTACTGTGATTCTTCTTTCATTCAGAATGTCGTTGTTTGAGAAAGTAAATAGATCTCTTATGACCATGATTCACTCCCTTGTTGTATAGAGCAGGGGGTCCCCAAACCGCAGGGCCAAGGACCGGTCCACAGCCCATTTGGTACCATAAAATTATTTTATTTTTTTATTAATAAAAATGTAATTCAATTGAAGTTTTTTTGCTTTTTACAGGGCGTTGGATTTAAAGGAAAAGACCACTTCAGCCAATTTCCTGCACTCTGCATTGTGGTGAGTAAAATTTTCATTCAATATGTAATTTAATTAACAATTAAATTATATATTATTTGTACCAGTAATAAATGATGCATGTTATAGCGCGCAACAACGCAAATTAATTTTAACTGCACCAATTTTATTAACTTGCAATATATGTATAAAAATGAATATAATATGCGGAAATAAAACCTTCAAAGCAACACATTTATTTACGAAGTCCTTTTTTATAGATATAAAAAATATTAAAATAAATATTAAACTCTGCCAAAAAAAATTTTTGTAATCATTTAACATTTGTTTTACTGATGCAGCAAGTCTCGAATCAGCACCAAAATCTGCCATGATGCACACATCTGACAAATAAATCCGTCCGTGTGGAAACATAGCAAAAGTTCAGTTTGGCATTCATTCATTAAATGTAATTAATTAAATTAGTGCCAATTTATTGATTACTCAGTTTAATCCATATAATGAACAGGTGTTAATTGGATTTATTATATTTTATATTTATATATTTTTATAAAATATTAATTTATATATTATTTATCCAAGCAGGCATTTTATTTCAAATTGTTTTAAAAATGGAAACTTTGGATGTTCACAAATGTTAATAATAATAAACTGCATTAATTAAAAATGACAAGCAATTTAATACCCCCTGATCGACGTCCGCAGAAACAACACTGATGAATTAGTATGGTTAGCATTGTTTACATTTACAGAGCAACTTACATTTATCGTATTAATACAACTGAGCAGCTGGGGGGGTTAAGGGCCGTGCTTAGGGTCCCAGAAGTTGCAGCTTGGTGTGGCTGGGATTTAAATTCATGACCTTCAGGTCCAAAGTTCAATGTCACTATGCTAACCACCAGCCATTATCATCAGTCTAGCATTGTGCTAGGCTGCATGACAGACAACATTAGCTTTGTGTGATTAGTAACTAGGGTTAGTGTTAGCTTGTTACTCTTAGCGTAAATAAAAAGAAAAGAAATGAACACACACACAAAGCACACACACACACACACCAGTGCGATTTGTCACGATTAGCGGACGTTGTCGTGTTTCACGCTGTTCCCTTCGTCTTTTAATGCTAACAGAGACTCGGACGGTTGCCTCCGCTGCTTTTTGTATCGACGTGTGTGAAATAAATTACAGAGAAAAATATTACAGGCTGCTTTCACAGGCATCAATTATCATTTCTCTCTCCGTAACAAACAAAAAAATTTAAACGAGTGACAGGCAGTCATTTTGTCTAAAAAAAATTTTTTATATTTTTTATTAGCTCAGATTTCTGGTTGTGGAGCACACACACACATATACACACACACACACACACACACACACACACACACACACACATTTACACACTTAATGGTTTTTTTTCCACTTTGATTTGCTGAACTCAAACTGCGCTTCTCGTTTATTTCGTTTTCTTTTTTTTCTAGTTGTCTAGTTGACTGAAGCCAAACTGTGTGTGTGTGTGTGTGTGTGTGTGTGTGTGTGTGTGTGTGTGGTAATTCTGGGCAAACAGAAATGCTTTTTGTCCAAAATGACTAAATTATGTACGTGTGTGTGTGTGTGTGTGTGTGTGTGTGTGTGTGTGTGTGTGTGTGTGTGTGTGTGTGTGTGTGTGTAAGAAAAAGCACAAAGGTTCACATTGTGCGTTTGTGTGTGGTAATTCTGGGCAAACAAAAATGTTTTTTTGCCAAAGTGACTAATTTAGGTGTGTGTGTGGGGGGGAGGGGGGGGGGGGGTCCAGCAGTGTTGCTCAAACAGTGTGTCATTTGGCCAGCTTTGTGTGTGTGTGTGTGTGTGTGTGTGTGTGTGTGTGTGTGTGTGTGTGTGTGTGTGTGTGTGTGTGTGTGTTGGTAGGCATTATGTATCTTCGCTGCTATCTTTACATACTCTTCTTTGTTCTGGCACTGAGGTGGTGGAATGAACTTCTCCTAGAGTTCCAATCTGTGGAGTCCCTGGCTATCTTCAAGCGAAGGCCGAAAATCTTCCTCTTCCTGAAACACTTAAAATAAAACTTTTCAAAAGCTTTGTTTAAAATAAAAAAAAATAAACTCTCAACAGAGTTGTAGGCGGATTTATCTTAAGTTTTTAATCTAGTGTAACAGTGTAGATTTATTTGTACGTCTTAAATGCCACAAATGTAAATTATATATAAAAGTAAGAAAGGACATGAAAAAAGAGACTGAGAGAGGGGATAGAGTATCAGAGAAAAAATTAGGGATCGGGAAGAAAAGGTGTTGAAAAAAACAAAAGATGGAGAGATATAGTATGAAAACAAATGAAAGAAAGAAAGAAAGAAAGAAAGAAAGAAAGAAAGAAAGAAAGAAAGAAAGAAAGAAAGAAAGAAAGAAAGAAAGAAAGAAATTGAGTACCAAAAGGGGTGAAAATGATTGCTAACAAAAGTAAAGTCATCAAAAAGAAAAGAGAATGAAGAGAAAGACAATTAAGGATTGAGAAGAAATAAATAAAGGATAGATAGAGCATAAGAACAATAAAAAAATGGCAAGAAAGAAAGAAAGAAAGAAAGAAAGAAAGAAAGAAAGAAAGAAAGAAAGAAAGAAAGAAAGAAAGAAAGAAAGAAAGAAAGGGCATTAAAAAGACAAAATGGAGGGCTAGAGTATCAGAAAAAAATAGGGATATGAAAGAAAATACATTAAAATGTATAGAGGATGGCGGGATAGATTATCAGAAAAAAAAAAAAGAAATTGCATGGGGGGTGGGGTGATAAAGGAATAAAGTATGGACAAAAATAAAAAGGGCATAAATGAAAGAAAGAAGGGGGATGAAGTATGAGAACGGGTGAAGGATGAAGAGAGAAAGAAAGGGCATGAAAGAATGAGAGAGGGAGAGGTTTGATTATAGCAAGTCAGCGACTTGGAGAGATGATGAATGCGTGTGAAATCCTCTCGCTTTGTCTTCCTCCACCGCTAAAAAAATCTGTTCATCATTCAGGTAACGGTTTCAGTAGCGAAGTGCACTAATTACGCTCCCTTCTGAGGGGCCTTTGGACATCAATTACTAAAAGTGCAGGTGATGCAAGATGTGGTGGAGAGAGGTGCAGAAACAGTTGCCATGAATCACCACTTCAGCTCTTCTGACAGTGTGTGTGTGTGTCAAGTCAAGTCAAGTCAAGTTTATTTGTATAGCGCTTTTCACAACAGACATTGTCTCAAAGCAGCTTTACAGAAAACAACAGTGAAGGTGAATGGTGTGCGTTTGTCCCTGATGAGCAGCCGTGGCGACAGTGGCAAGGAAAAACTCCCTTAGATGATATGAGGAAGAAACCTTGAGAGGAACCAGACTCAAAGGGGAACCCATCCTCATATGGGTGACATCAAAAGTTTGGTCATAAATCTTTCAACAATACAGAACAATTTGTGATCATCATAGATCCAGCATCAGCTTCTCCATGCCAGGGCCTTTAAACACTCGGCATCTACTTCTCCATGATCATCCATAGGTCCATAATCTTCACGAGGTGGGACGTGACTGGAGCTGGCCAAACCTCAGGAAGCCTCGGGATGGGGAGAGAAAGAGAAGCAGTGGAGAGGAATTAGCGTAGCTGCTGTTCATGATATTAACAGCACAAGTTGATAATGTGCATGTGATCAGATGTTCTGGAGCACAAGGTTGTGATGTGATGTGCGTGATGTGTGTTATGTGTAGGCTTTGCTAAAAAGATATGTTTATGTGTGTGTGTGTGTGTGTGTGTGTGTGTGTGTGTGTGTGTGTGTGAGTGCGCATGTGCCTGTAGTGGGCCGTCAGGTCTTCTCTGCTGGCCGAAACTTTATTAGAATCACTGACTTACGTTTTAATCTGTTTATGTCCATTAATATGTATATGGGGGCCATCTAGCAGGCGTCCAATAACCTCTGCATTTTCACGTCCTTTTATTGGATAATCGCTAGTCAGAGCTTGCAAACTGCATCTGTAGCAAACTGCACAAGCTCAAATATATTGTGTGTGGATTTAATAGCTGTGTTTTCATTTCAAAATTACTGACTGAGAAGCCGTCCATTTCTTCGCACTTAAAACACAGACACCTGTTTACTATAACGTTAGTCCCTGTATGAGCCTGTTAACTATAACGCTAGTCACTGTACTAGCCTGTTTAATATAATGCTAGGCACTGTACTAGCCTGTTTACTATAACACTAGTTACTGTACTAGCCTGTTAACTATAATGCTAGTTACTGTACTAGCCTGTTTAGTATAATGCTAGTTACTGTATAAGCCTGTTTATTATAACGCTAGTCACTGTATGAGCCTGTTTATTGTATCGCTAGTCCTGTATGAGCCTGTTTACTATAAAACTAGTTACTGTACTAGCCTGTTAACTGTAATGCTAGTTACTATACTAGCCTGACTATAACGCTAGTCACTGTACTAGCCTGTTTACTGTATTGCTAGTCCCTGTATGAGCCTGTTTACTATAAAACTAATTACTATACTAGCCTGTTTACTGTATCGCTAGTCCCTGTATGAGCCTGTTTACTATAACGCTAGTTACTGTAGTAGCCTGTTAACTATAATGCTAGTTACTGTACTAGCCTGTTTACTATAATGCTAGATACTAGTACTAATGCTAGTACTAATGCTAATGATAGCCTGTTTATTGTATCGCTAGCCCCTGTATGAGCCTGTTTACTATAACGCTAGTCACTGTACTAGCCTGTTAACTGTAATGCTAGTTACTGTACTAGCCTGACTATAACGCTAGTCACTGTACTAGCCTGTTTACTGTATCGCTAGTTCCTGTATGAGCCTGTTTACTATAACACTAGTTACTGTACTAGCCTGTTAACTATAACGGTAGTTACTGTACTAGCCTGTTTACTATATTGCTAGATACTGTACTAGCCTGTTTATTGTATCGCTAGTGCCTGTATGAGCCTGTTTAATATAACACTAGATACTGTAGTAGCCTTTTAACTATAACGCTAGTTACTGTACTAGCCTGTTTACTATAATGCTAGATACTAGTACTAATGCTAGTACTAATGCTTGTACTAGCCTGTTTATTGTATCGCTAGTCCCTGTATGAGCCTGTTTACTACAATGCTAGTTACTGTACTAGCCTGTTTACTATAAAACTAGTTACTGTACTAGCCTGTTTACTATAATGTTAGTCACTGTATTAGACTGTTTACTGATTCGCTAGTCCCTGTATGAGCCTGTTTACTATAATGCTAGTTACTGTAATAGCCTGTTTACTATAATGTTAGTCACTGTATTAGACTGTTTATTAAAGCACTAGTCACTGCACTTACCTGTTTTCTCAAGTGCTAATCACTGTTTTAGATGTTTACTCAAGCACTAGTTGGGTAATTTACTCTTTTATTATTTATTTCTCCTCAGCTTTTAAACTGAAACTGAGCAGGAGAATTTATATTAGACTAGCACAAGTCCCTCTTTCTCTCTCTTTGTCCTGTGTAATCTGGTTAGCATGCAGGATATATATCGGCACTGATCACAAGTGCGATTAGGCCTCGGCCGCTTGTCGTGAATGGCTCTGTAAATTCATCTGTTTACATGAACGCTCGCTGTACAGAACGAGCGCAGAAGGGGGGGGGGGAGACGCCGAGAAGAAGCGGAAACAAGTGATGGATGGAAACTTTTAGGAGCGGTGGAGAAAACAAATCTGTACACACAAATGTATCGGACGTCTCTGGATGCAGGAGAATTACATTTTCCCTTTACTTGAACTAGGAGACCCAAACTGTGTTCCAGCATGTTCCTGTAATTCCCCTGTGCACAAATTTCAGCTCCAAAATCTAGTGAAACATCTTCCCAGAAGAGTGGAGGTTTTTAAGAGATGATTGTAACAGCAAATGCGGAATGTGATGTTTAAAAATGACCTAATGGTCAGGTGTGTAAAAAAAAAAAACATACGAGGTAGTATCAAAAGATCTCCGCAGTGGTGTCAAAACGCTGACCTCTGAGTTGGATCTTTATCTTTGGGAAGAGGGCGAAAGTGCGCAGGAGCCAAATCTGGCGAGTAGGGTACACAGGACAATGTCTTTTGGCACAGGTCAGTGCCCCTAGTGACTGTGCGTGCAGCCTTGTGCTGCCATCTTGTGCTGCAATTTCCTTGCATTTGCTCCTTTTCTTGCATTTTTTTTCTTTTCTTCTTTTTTCTTTAGTTTTTCTTTCCAATATCTTCTCTTCTTTTTTTCTTATCATTTTCATTCATTTGCAATTTATTTTCTTATTTCAGTCTAGTTTCTGATTTTGTTTTGTCTGCTATGTATTTCTTTCTTTCTTTTTATTTTCTTTCTTTCTTTCTTTCTTTCTTTCTTTCTTTCTTTCTTTCTTTCTTTCTTTCTTGTACTTAATTTCATCCCTTTGTTTTTCTCAATTTGTTTTTCTTTTTCCTTGTATAAAAAAAAAAAAAATCAATGTTCCCACATCTAAAGACGTCTGATACAAATGTGTGCCTCCAGCAACGGTTTTGGGGAAGAACCTGGACAAAAGTCAAGTGTCCCAATACCTTTGACCCTCATAGTGCAGTTTATAAAAAAATATTTCAAGTTTTTGTTTTTGTTTTTGTTTGACTTCACTGCTGACATTTAAGAGACATTTTTCTCTGTCTTCTTTAAAAAAAAAGAAAAAAAGAAAAAAAAAAAGAAGAAGAAGCAAAAGTATTTATTTTTTATTTTTTAAGACTATTTTCTTTCTTTCTTTATTATTAAAAAAAAATTTTTTTTTCCTCCGGTGCTGCAGATGCGCACGGTAAGCGGGGAGAAAAACCTTGTAATTTCTGGTGTTTTTTTTTCCATTTAAACTTTAGGTTTTTTCCCCCATTATTGTCATTTCTAGCACTAGAGCATGCTGTACGGAGAGAGTGAAAGAACGAAAATAAATACCTATTTTTATTTATTTTTTTAAGTCTCATGGCAAGTATTGACCTGTAAACGTTCTTCAGGTTTTGTTTTCGTGTCCATCCGGATAAACTGTGGCTCTTAGATGGTGAAAAAACAAAAAAGTGTGGGAGGAAGAGGTGAAAAAGCGGCCGCATCAAAAAGGCTGAGTGCAGAGCAGAAAAATCGTCGAACATCACTTATTCAGACAGAACATTTTTTTTTTATTCCATCAGGCCAAAAGTTGGTAGTAGAATGTACGGTTATCTCCACAGTGTTTTCACCGTCGCTTGAAGGGCACAGCTGGACTGGCTCTGAAGATGAGCTCTGAAGGTACGTACTTCCAGCTGTGTCCTTCAACCAACGTTAAGCAAAGCCGTCTGTGAAATGGTGCAGAAGTAAGTAGTCCCTCATTACTACACCTACTGTACAGCAGGAGATGTTTAGGATGGATAGATCACCACAGGTTAGTGGGCATTCGTTGGTTGTTCAATGACACCTCTCATTTTGGCCTCCCATCCACACAGAGGCAGTGTTTTTAGTCGTTGCTGCGCCATTTTTTTGTTATGAAATTTATTTGGATGAGAGTCGACGTAGCCTTAGTGATTTGTTGGTCATATGGCTTTCTGATTCTCATCGTAAAAAACATATTTTCGTGCCGATCCCGAGCTCCCAGATGCAAAGACTTAGGTTTTGCCTCCTAGAAGGTATGTGTATTTGGATCCTTGCCACATGCTGAAACTCTTCTGCAATGCCTGTGTTTCCACTCAGATGAGACTCGAACATGCGAGGAAGATAAGCAAGAGTGCGTTGAGTCACTCTGTAAACTTCAGACAGTCTGCTTCTTGGCACCGGATCGAAGATGGCTCACATCCAACCAAAGAGAACAGAAAATGAAAGTCCACTTGGCCGCACCGATTTTCAGTAGTAGTGCGGCAGATGCTACAAATGCTGTGATAATGCCTTGAAGCTCAAGGAGTTCACAGAAAATCCCCCGACTGAGCAGTTTTATTTACTTTCTTTTCTTTTCCCTTTCAAAACTGCTGATGCTGCGTTTGATGTCCTCAACCATCGCAAACCCTTTCGCGAAAGGTTTCAAAGCGACACTCGAGCCGTCGGATTTAAAAAAAAAGAGCTCGCCAAAGCCCTTAGGTGAATGTATGCCTCTGTGGGTTGAGGGTCCACAAGTATGGCAAGTCAGCACCACATCCACATCGGGGATGTGTGGCTTCAAATTAAGTAGTGGAAGTGTGCAGAAGATCTACCTTGATCTGGTCGAGAAGACCAATGCACAATGTCCCTTTTTTACCTGCAAGGTATTTAGGACCATTCTTTGCTATCAAACAGCATTGAAACACCAACAACACTAATGTCAGACAGTTCAGAAGATTTTCACATTAGGTCTGCTCTTCCTTTGAAGGATAGAGGTGTTTCTCCAGAAACCATCAGCTGAAATTCTGTTGTATTTGAGAAACCAATTGAAAGTCCACGTGGGTGTGATATAAGGTGCTACTTTACACTACTTTATTTATCTATGTTTACACACTATCACCTACAAAATATTCCCTTTGCACAGCAATACGGTGCTTCCAGCTTTCCTGCCACTTCTGGAACGTGTTCTGGAAGTCATCTTTCGAAGGTTGGTGTCAAAACAGCGATTCGAGCTAGATCTTTATATTCAGGAACGTGGGTGCGAAAGTGAGATACTGTTGTTTGCTGCGAGTGACACGTGGGAACGTGGTCAGAATAGTAGACGCGGTAACGCACTTGGTCAAATAGCACCATGTACACAGGACGATGTCTTTCGGCACAGTGACTTAGGAGGTTCGGTGCTCCCTGTGACTGTGCAGAATTGTGCTGTTGCCATGTTTCAAAACTAGTCTGGAAACTTTTTGAATACTGCCTCATATTACAATAGACATAGTCAGTCAGGATCTTAGTGAAAGCGCTAGCATTGACGCTTAGATTTGAAATAGCTTTCCGGAATCACATCGCAAAATACAGAAATCAAAATGGCCAAAAGTCAGCTAAGCAACCAGGCCTTATAACTCTGGTTATAAAGATGTGAAGAGTGTCTGAACATCCTACTTAAGTAAAAGTATATATACCTTACTGCATATCTTGTCACCAATTCCAATATGATTGAAGTGAAAGTCGTAGCGTATCTGAATTGAGCAATACCTGAGTATTTTACTTGTATTGAACGTAGGCTCAAAGATGCACTAGTCAAGATATGTTTTGTGAGGTTTTATTTCCTAAAATACAAATCAATTTGTAAACCTAAACACTGCATTGGATGCAGCTCTCAGTCTCTCATGGGAAGTATATTAATACTTAAGCTGCTTTTCAAAGTTTTTTGAATTTAGCTTGTTTTTGGAGGCTAGCAGTCGCCAAAAAGTTGCTCATTGTCACTTCAAATATAGAGTAAAAGGTAGATATTTGGAATCCTACACAGTCAACCCCCGATAATTCGAGGCTCGGAAAATTCCCCGGTTCCCATTTGGAACCTAACAGCAAGTTGCGGATTATCTTAAAGTTCGCGGGAATCCGCAGCGGGACCGAATGTTCCAGAAAGTTAGGAATAAAATTTTTTAACTGTTTTCACTAACAAATGGCATAAAATTGCTTTCTCTTAAACATTTCACCATAAAAAACACTATAAAAAACAAAATGTATAAAAGAACAAATGTTCAGATTTGTCATGAGGATCCTTAGCCTACAAAAATGCCTCAATTATTGCAGAAAATGTTTTGTTTTGTAGTTGTGGACCTCGGTGAATAAATTGTGTAATTTGGTCCTTAAGGTCTTTGACTAACTATTTGACTCTTGTGGTCCTTGCAGACATCAACTTCCTATTTGACAAGTTCCAGTCCTTCTCCCTTCTTTGTATTCCATCTCATTCAGCGTCAACACCTGAGGTCCAAACATAATTGGATATTATTTATTATTGTCTGGCTTACATCCTACTTCACTCTATCTCCCCATCCTCTGTAGCTCCTTGCACATTTCCATGCCTTCCTCTACCATTTGTGTTAGCAATAGATACCATCCTCTTCTCGTTTTTCTCATCCCTGGACCTTCTCCGTGCCTTGTCCATCAGAAATCATGTTCTTTTCTTTTCATATTGCTAGTCAAACATGCTAATGTTGATTGCTCCTTTAGGAGAATTTGCCGTATCATATCTGCCCAAAGACACTACTCCAGAACCTCAGTTAAAAGAACCTTGCTCTATTTAATGCCTGAAATTATGTCTACTTCACATAGGAAACCTCCATTTCTTCAGCGTTTACTTTCTCGAGTTACTAGCTTGCTAGCTATTTTGTTCACAACAGCTTTGGTAACATAAGCTAGTTGTATTTATTGGTCTATTTTCTTCTAGCTTTAATTAGCTGGATATTTCTGTTTAGCTACTATTCTCCAGCATCTGAGGTACCACAAGCTAGCGATATTGAATATTTGCTATTCTGGCGTTATAAGCTTTCTAGCTACTATGTTTACTCCAGTACCTGTGGTGAATGAGCTAGTCATATTTACTGTAGTACCCACTTTTCCAGATTTAATTAGCTGGATATTTTTGTTTAGCTACTATTCTCCAGTATCTAAGGTGACACAAGCTAGCTGTATGTACTTCCTGGTTTCCTGGAGTGACTAGCTTTCTAGATTTGATGTTTACTCCAACACCTGAGGTAACACAAACTAGCTTTTTTTATTACCTGCTATTCTGGAGTTCTTAGCTTTTTAGCTACCAAGTTTACTCCAGCACATGTAGTGAGATAAGCTAGTTGTATTTATTACCCACTTTTTTGAGTTTCTTCAGCTAGTTATTCCTGTTTAGCACCTGAGACAATACAAGCTAGCAAACAGCTTTTCTGGAGCTATTATCGAGTTATTAACGTACAAAAAGTATTGGGATCTCTGAATTTTCCAGCCATATGTGGTTCTTTTTTAAACCGTTACGCCAAAGTTGGAGGCACACAATTGTGCAGGACGTCTTTGGATGCAGAAGCCTGAAATTTTCCCAACACTTGATCTACAAGACCAAGACGTGTTCCAGCATGAGCCAGCTCCATGAAGATGTGCTTTACATGAGTTGGAGTGGAAGATCTAGAGTGGCTTGCTGTTGAGTTCCTTTGGGATGAACTGGAACATTGACTGCACCCCCCAGGCCTCCACGCGCCAAAATCTAGTGGAACATCTTCCCAGAAGAGTGGAGCCAAGGACGCTGTAGGCCAGGTGTTCACAAACCTTTGTCCATTTTCGTTAGTTGTCTTGTCCCTTAGATTCTACAATCCAGGAGTTGAATTTGGAGTTTTGCTCATTCCATCTTTGGCACCTCCTCAGGCCGCATTCACACCGACTGTTCCATCTGTCCACAAGTAAACGTTTTCCAGTTCCACAAACCTAAACCAGCACTAACCAATTATTTATTTAAATCCTCTAAATGTCATATTTCAGCTCCGAATCGATTTTGCGCTGGAGAACCCTGAGATCTCCATATTGGATTTCAGGTGGCGTGTGATGAATCGGCGGCGTACGAAAGGTTACGATGATGGACGACGGGACTCACTCGATAGCGCGAATGAATATGCATCAACCTGACGCTTTTGTCCATGATTCCCTTTTTACAGGAGGAAGGAAACACGTTACTGGGCGAGTTATTCGATAATGTGAAGAACGTGGAACCCTGCGAAACCCGCTCCTTACACAGGGGAATAAAAACGGCAGCGTGACCTCCGTCGGCAGCCGAGCCGATTCAACTCACACACTATAATTACACTCCGGTTATACGCATAATTATCCAACACCTTATAATGAATAATGAAGATGAATATGAGCTAATTGCTAATCACACACTTTGTACCAAATAAGATCAAAAGACAGCGTGTTTGCTATCCGGGCTTATCTGAATATTTTTTCCTCTTCCATTTTGCATTAACATTTGACCTTTCGATTTTTTTCTTTTCTTTCTCGTAATATTTATTCGCTATTTATCCATTTGTGTTTTATTTTTAGCCTATTTTCTACTGCAATTTGGCTTTCTTTTTTTTTTTTTTTTTTGCTTTTCTAATAAGTATTTTCTTGTTTGTCTTTTTTTTGTATGTGTTTTTTCTTTCATTTTGACTCACTTGTCTTCCTTCCTTTCTTTCTTTCTTTCTTTCTTTCTTTCTTTCTTTCTTTTTTATTTATTTTATTTTATTTGTGTTTGATTTTTGGAATTTCTTTCTTTCATTTCGATACACTTGTCTTTCTTTCTTTATTTTTTATTTTTTTTTATTTTATTTGTTTGTTTTTTGGAATTTCTTTCTTATTTTATTTTTACTTTCTATTACCTTATTTGTTGTTGTTTTTTTGCCATTCATGTTCTTTCTTTTTTTCCTTTTTTTTTTTTTATAAAATAATGCATGCATATCAACATGCATGATAAAGAGTTGAAGAATTATTATTAATTGTTTTATTTATATATAAAATATTGAATTATGTAATTATGCTGAGAGAAATGCTTGTAGTGAAGTGAAGGTTAATTCTGCATTAATGCGTTTTTCAGGTGTCTCGGGTCCACATGAGAAGAAAGAAGAAGTGATGCTGAGGTTGAATCAGAGAGCGAGTGAGACACGTCTCAGAGGAACGCGCGTGAGAATCTCAGGACCGTGTCTAGGAGAAATAAATGAGATTAAGAGGTGAGTGTTTGATGAATATATCTTTTCCACTGGGTCACTTCTCCAGTTTTCTTCTTTTTTTCCCCTTCCTTTTTTTCTTTTCCCATCTTGGTGCCATTGGGGCCACACAACACATCGTTCATGCAAACGAATATTTCATGCCTTTTTCTTCCTCCAGATTTCTCCTAAGGGGGAGAGAAATATTAAATTTTTAAAACGGAGCCTGGCCTCTGATATGCAAGAGCAGCTAATGCAACTCCGGCGCCGAGGAATCCGCCGCTCTGTCGCTTCACCTCCGGCTCGTCCTTCTCTTTACATTCAACAGCCATGTATTATTAATAACACTCATATATAATCATCATAATTGGAACATTTCAGGAGAAATTTCCTCTTTCACCTCATTGTAATGTCAGGGTGAGACAAGGTGAACAGGACATGGATTGAATACAGCTTTTATCATACTTGTCATTAGTTTTTCAAATGTTCATGTCAAAAAGTCATATTTCTACTTTTTGATTGGGATTTAATTGAATGGATTTGTTGTTTGTGAATTTGGATTTTGTCAGGAATTCTAAGTGGTTGCCTATGAAATGTTAATCCTTATTCTAAAAGAAACCTCAACACCAAATATCACCAGCATCACTGCAATTACAGGACTACACCGAAGCACTGTAGGAGTTTTTAAGAGCAATAACGTTCTCTATGTTGGCTTTTTCCCCCCCTCTAGCCTTCCAATGCTAGCTATTTATACATTTGTTAATAAATTAATGAATTTATTGATTTGCATTTGGAAATCTTTTTCTTCCTTCCTTTCTTTCTCTCACTAGTTTTCTTTAGTTTTTTCTTTTTTTTCTTCATTTTGTTCCATCTTTCTTATGTTGTTTGGTTCTAGTAATATTCTATGTTGCTCTTCTTTCTTTCTTTTTTTACATTGGCATATTTTTTTCTTTTTTTCTCACTTATTTGTATTCTAGTCTATTTGTTTTTTAAACATTTCTTTAATTTATTTTGGTAAATTCTTTCTTTCTTTATTTCTTTCATTAATTTTTTTCTTGCTTGTTTGCTTACTTTAAATCTTCTTTATGTATTTAGTATTTAATTCTACCTGCACCACTGCTAGATGAACAACTTAACAACTTAACTTAACTGATTATTTTTTATTCCACCAAATATCTCACTGTGTTTCACTTCCAACAGATGAAACATGTCCATCTGTGTAAAAAAAACAAAACAAAACAATGGACGCTAGCTGGAGTCGACTTACCCCGTTTGACCCGACCGTATCTTTACTGAGCGTTCGGGAAAACTGATTTTTGCTTCTCTACGGCGGCAACAACAACAAAAAAAAAAAAAGCCGCACTTCACAGAAAAGCTTCTAATTAAGTCGAAACAGAGGCAAAGAGCAACTCCGTGTGAAGAAAAGTGTGAACTTCTCGCTGTGTAATTTTACAGCAGAAACGGAACGACGACTTGAGCTTAGTTCATGCTGCTTTGTGCATAAAACATAAAACAAGCAGACGCTGTGCTTTAACATAGCTAATGAAAACAGGAGGGGAGGTCTTGGGCATGCTGGGGGGGGGGGGGGAATAAAGGTTCAAACAGCCCATGGCTTTCAGGCAAAGCTGATTTTTCCATCAATTACATAAAGTATATCAAAAAGTATTTAAATGACCACACTGGTTACACTGATTTTTCTGGTAGGATACATTATAGGGACCAAACTGTTAGGACTTATACAGCCATATGTGGTTCTTCCTCATATTTGTCTTTTCCACACAAAGTCTGCCGAAGACCGGTGGAGAGCTGACCTGAGGACCAATTTCAGTCGCGGGACATTGAGGAGAAGATACAAGTGTCTCCTCGACAC
This sequence comes from Silurus aristotelis, assembly GCF_946808225.1. NCBI lineage: Eukaryota > Metazoa > Chordata > Actinopteri > Siluriformes > Siluridae > Silurus > Silurus aristotelis. The sequence continues at coordinate 19,415,984 of NC_139593.1, forward strand.
TTCACGGCCTGGAGTCCTCCATTTTTTTTCCTGACAGTTCGGTCGGGAGATTGTGGGGTTTTGCGTGATTGTGAAATACGAATGCAGACACGATGGCTGACTTGCGTTCGCATCACGCTGAGATCCAATCGCAACGTGTCCTCGACTACCTCTGGAACAGGACAGTCCATATTGAATAAAATTCCAATAAGAAGTGCAATTACACATGTCTTTTTAATGCCTATGTGGACAGAATCCAGATACAGGTCAATGCTAAGTTTAAACACAGCCAAAGTTGGTGGCACACAATTTTATAAGATGTTTTTCACAGAAAATTTTCCCTTTACTTGGACTACAAGACCCAAACCTGTTCTAGCATGACAAAGTCCTTGAAGATCTGCTTTACATCGATTTGAGTGGAAGATCTGCTGCAATATAGAGCTCCAAGCCTTCTGAACAACTTTGGAATAAAATGGAACCTCAGACCTCCTCACCTTACCTACGTCAATATCTAACTTTATTAACACCCTTTATTAACGAGCTTTATTAAAGGCTTTATTAACGAGCCTTTAAAGTGGCGCCACCCAAGTGGCAGCCTGTTGCAGCAGCTCCCGTAACGTTTGTAATTTTTTATTTTATTTTATAGTGTTCCGGCACTTTGTGTTTTTTCTTTTTTAAGTGTATGTGTGTAAATTTGGAAACTGCACAATGGACATAAACCAAGCCACTGAGTTTGCCCTACTTTTCCTGCTTCTTTGGACTTTGTTCACAGTCGCGTCTGGAAACTCTGTTCACAGCCAAGGTCCTATTGTTTACACCAGGGATCAGCTGTTAGCATTCCGCAACATGCCGATGCTACTAGAAGAAAAAACGGATATTCCCCGCGAGCTAAGAAGGAGAAGACTGGGGAACCGTGCTTGAGCTATGTGTCGGAATAAAAGGAGACGTTACAGACCAACTCTCCCGTCCATCGTTATGGGAAATGTAAGATCTTTACCCAACAAGATGGACGAGCTAGCGGCTCTTACCCGGCATCAGAGGGAATTCCGGGAGTGTAGCATCATGCTGTTCACTGAGTCATGGCTAACCAAGCTAACTCCGGATACGACCGTGGCTCTGGATGGATTTGATTTACTGCGCGCGGACAGAACGATGGAGAGCGGTAAGAGAAAGGGCGGAGGACTGGCAGTGTTTGTGAATAATAGATGGTGTAAAACTGGACACATCACTATTAAAGAGCAGATCTGCTGTAAGGACATTGAGTTGTTAGCCGCTAGCATGAGGCCGTACTATCTGCCGATAACGTGAATTCTCACGTTATCGCGATAGCTGCGTATATTCCCCCCTCTGCTGACGGTGAATCAGCATGCGATGTCCTGCATTAAGAGCCCAAATGCACTTCTCATTATCTCTGGAGATTTTAATCATGCCCCTCCATCCTCCACTCTGCCCACATTTACTCAGTATGTTTCATGCCACACCAGAGACAATAAAACACTGGATTTATTCTATGCCAACTCAAAGGAGGCTTATACATCAGCAGCCCTCCCCCCCTTGGGAAGATCGGATCACAACCTGGTTCATCTCCTACCTGTGTACAAACCCCTTCTTTGCAGGCAACCAGCTACCTCCCGCACAGTGACGACATGGTCTGATGAGACCGATGAGGCTCTGAAAGACTGTTTTGAAACAACTATGTGGGAGGAATTGTGCAGTCCACATGGGGAGGATATTGACAGTCTAACAGACTGTATTACGGACTACATTAACTTCTGTGTGGAGAATACTGTACCCACCAGGACTGTACGGTGTTTTCCCAACAACAAACCGTGGATTAACCCTGATATAAAGACTCTCCTTAAAGAGAAGAAGAGGGTGTTTAAATCAGAAAACAAGGAAGAGCTGAAAATTGTCCAGAGAGAACTGAGAAAGAAGATCAGGGAAGGAAAAGCTACAGGAGGAAGATGGAGGATCAGCTGCAGCAGAACAATGTCAGCGGTGTGTGGAAGGGGCTCAAAACCATCACTGGTCATAAGGAGCCCAGCTCTCAGGCTGTGGGTGACCAGAAGTGGGTGAATGATCTCAATCTATTCTTTAACAGATTCGATCAGCTACCCTCCCCTGCCTCCATCCAGTCCCCCCTGCTGCAATCCCCCTTCTCTGCTTCCACAGCAAGCAGCTCCAGCCCCCCCTCTCTCTGCACTGCTATCAGCTCACAGACAATACACAACACACCTCACCCCCCCCCCCTGCCGATTCCCTCCAATCTACAATCCATCCAATACACACTGCCCCTTACAGAAGCCCAGGTGAGAATGGAGCTCAGAAAGTTTAAAGCGAGGAAGGCTGCAGGCCCAGAACGGCATCAGCTCCAGGCTACTTAAGACCAGTGCAGACCAGCTGTGCGGCATATTGCTGTACATGTTTGACTTGAGCCTGAAGCTGGGAAAGGTGCCACAGATATGGAAAACATCCTGCGTGGTGCCTGTTCCAAAGATGCCGCGCCCAAAAGACTTCGGAGACTATCGACCAGTAGCGCTGACCTCGCATCTTTTGAAAACATTGGAGAGGCTGGTGCTCACTCATCTCCGACCTCTGGTGAGCCCATCAATGGATCCACTTCAGTTTGCCTACCAACCTGGCATTGGAGTGGAAGACGCAGTCATCTTCCTCCTAAATCGGGCTATTTCACACCTAGAAAAGGCTGGGAGCACTGTGAGAGTCATGTTTTTTGACTTCTCTAGTGCTTTTAACACCATCCAACCTGCGCTTCTGAGGGATAAGATGGTGTACATGGGAGTGGACCATCATCTGTCTGCCTGGATACTGGACTACCTCACAGACCGACCACAGTATGTGAGGACTCGTGACTGTGAGTCTGACATGATTGTCTGCAACACTGGAGCCCCGCAGGGAACGGTTCTAGCCCCGTTTCTCTTCACCATCTACACTGCAGACTTCATGTTCAGCTCAGCAACCTGTCACCTACAGAAGTTCTCTGATGACTCTGCCATCGTCGGTCTGATCACGAATGATGATGACAGAGAGTACAGAGGACTTATACAGAACTTTGTGGACTGGTGCCAATGGAGCTGCCTCCAGATAAATGCGGGGAAAACGAAAGAACTGGTGGTGTATTTCCGTAGGCACAAACAAACTCTATCACCAGTGAACTTTCAGGGAAGGGACATTGTGAGAGTGGACTCTTACAAATACCTGGGTGTTCACCTAAACAACAAACTGGACTGGACAAACAACACTGAGGCAATTTACAAGAAAGGGCAGAGCAGACTCTTTCTGCTGAGGAGACTAAGGTCTTTTGGAGTGCAGGGAGAGCTACTGAAGACCTTTTTTGACTCTGTGGTGGCCTCAGCCATATTTTCAATGGAGTGGTCTGCTGGGGCAGCAGCATATCTACTGCAGACAGGAAGAGACTAGACAAGCTGATCAGGAAGGCCAGCTCAGTCCTGGGGATTCCCCTGGACACTGTACAGGAGGTGGAAGAAAGGAGGATGGTAGCAAAACTATCATCATTGCTGCAGAACGCCTCTCACCCCCTGTATGAAACAATTACATCACTGAGCAGCTCTTTTAGTGACAGACTGATACATCCTAAGTGTCTGAAGTAGCGTTACAGAAGGTCTTTTCTCCCTGCTGCTATTAGACTTTACAACCAAAGCTGTTCCCAGTAAAACCAGTCACAAAAATACAACACTGTTATTACTTTTTAAGCTGTGCAATAACATTATCTGTGTGCAAGATTACATGAATCATGTACAATATTATGTGCAATATTACCCGCAATTACGTGCAATACCACCTTGAAATATTACCTGAAATGCGTACTTTTTTTCTCCCCCTATTTGTATTTATACATTGTACTGTGTATATACTGTTATTGTAGTATATGTATGTTCTCTTTTTCATATATTTGCATTTATTTATTTATTTGTTTGTTATTAATATTATTATTATTATTATTATTATTTGTTTTTATTTCTCTGTTTTTATTTTTTTGTATATTCTTTTTTATATATTTGCATCTATTTTTATTTCTTTGTCTTGCTGCTGTAACATAAAAATTTCCCCACTGTGGGACGAATAAAGGTTTATCTTATCTTATCTTATCTTATCTTATCTTCTTGTAGCTAAATGAATCGCCACAAATCTCCACAAAATCTGGTGGAACATTTACCCAGAAGAGTGGAGTTTACAGCAAATGGGCACTTAATGTGGAAAAAAACTTGTAACTTATGAAAGCGGAAAGCAAATTTTTTGCCTAAATCTAAAATGGCTAGCTAAAATCGTTTCCTAAAAAAGTTAATAACGACCTCTTATTGCTAGCTAGCTAAATTAGATGAACCGGTTCCTGATGGATGCGATTAGCGATCCACAGCCCGACCATAGAGTTAGCATGAATCACTCCGATAATGCAGAAATGGAATAATTAACTCGCGTCGATTAGCGATTTGGAAATGCAGACGGCACAATGAGTTGCTAAATAAACTAGGAGCTCTTACTAAGAACCGATAACGATCATTGTTTTGCAAAGACTAATTGTCAACACGGCCATTTCAGTGACGAATCAGCAGAAAGGCGTTCGCTTATACGCGGAACACGTTCGAGCGTAGCCCGATCATTTTTTTTTTTTTTCCTCTCTCTCTCTCTCTCTCTGACAAAAATCTGAAGGATGAGTGGGATTCCTTCCAGTTCATCTCATTTTAATGTACCAGCCATTTTCCCCAGGGCTGATCAAACCGTTCTCATTTCCTTGACATCATTTCCTTGATTTGTGTCGTCGTGGCTGTGCTAACTGCGAGCCAGAGATTAAGCCATGTTTCACGCACGCGGAACTTGTCACCCCCCCGCCCCCACCCCCCGACTACGCCATTACCAAAATCCGGGTGAAAATCCCTACGGCGCCTTCATCTCCTGATGCATCACAAGAAGTAAGCATGAGTGTGTGTGTGTTTGGGGGGGGGGGTTCACTCTCGCTCAACCGTGGATCACACACTCACGTTTCAGCCATTAGCATGTTTTTGCATTAGCATACCATACCTGCTAGAAATTCCTCATACTAGGAAACAGGTGCTCGTTTTAATTTCCCATGCCAAATGCTCGAATCGTTTCCTAGTTAGCGGACGTGCTAACGCTGCAGCTCACTCCTACTTGGGATTCTTTCTAGACAATCTCACAGTTCAGTCCCAAACACCAGAGCTAACTCCTAATAAGTAGTTTCACATAAATAAGGTTCTGTTCCAAACAACAAAGTTTATTACGTGCTGAGGTGCCTACTAAAGTACTGGCCATTTTAGGGCTCTGTCCCAAATGCTAGAATTTATACCTAGTAAGTGATCATCTCGAACCCTACTGCTACAACATTTACAGAATTTGGTAGAAGTCCTCATCCACCCTTAGATTCCCCAGTTTGTGGATCTATTTGTAACTCTGACTAGTTTCAGGCTCCGTACCAAACGTATTAGCACCTATACTAGTATGTTGCGTGTGTTTATTTTAATTTTTTGTTCCAAATGTATGTTCCAACCACTCATGCTTAGCTATTTTCAAGTTCTGTCACAAATTCATGGCAAAATGTTGCATGTTTTTGTTCTCTATTGGTTAACTAGCTAGTTTATGACTAGCTACATCAAAATCAACCATTAAAAGGTTACAAACGCGAAGCTACTCAGTGGACTAGAAAAGTCAAACACTAAAATTTCTGCCTTGTGAGAGTTCAAACTACTAAGACATCCATGTTTGGGGTCAAATGCAAAATGTATACTTTGTTAGTATTCTTAGCATAACATCAGTCTTTCCAGGGCTTACTCCAAAAGGAGGACTAGTTACCATTCTTACTCTGACCTATTTTTGTCCCAAATGCCAGCTAAAATCAGCTACTTTGTCAGGCAAGCTGATTCTGTATGCTAAAGCTAATTTTCAGAGTGACACTTTTTTCCCAACATGCATGGCTAAAAGTTCTATTATTTACATTAGCATGTATGTCAGGAGGCAGCGCGTTAGCAAAATGGTTGTCCAGCTCTTAGAAGCTAATCTGCTATGTTAGCATATAGTTCAAGTGTGTGTTTCTTCTTTATAACCAGGTGCTAGCATTTGGGATGGAGCCCTTGATCTGGTGATGACACACTTAGCTAAGTTGACAGGGCCATGGGTCTTAATTAGCTTCAAATATTATGGAGCCCTCTTGAACTAGCATTAGCACTAGGGGTGTGTGTGTGAAACAGTGTGATGTAAAAAATAAATAAGTCTTTGTTCTTTGTGCTAGACTCAAGCATTCTTCTTAGTTTTTGTCAGCCATCGTCCTTTGGGTTTCTCCTTGTCTATTTTTACCGTCCTGTCTCATTAGCAGCATGTGGTGTGAATTGCTAACTTTGCTGATGAGACAAAGCTGTGGAAAAGTCCAGAAGGGAGGAAAAAAAGAATTTCAGAGTCACCATCGCAACAGTTACAGATTTAGAAAACAATGTGTGTATGTGTTTCTCGATGTCATTCCCAGTTTGTTCGTAGCGAGGATTTCCTCCGGGGTAAAATTAGCCGCTCTTTATTTTAAGCTAACAGATGTCCTGGCAGCTATGACTTCACACCCGAATAACTCGATATTTTGTGGGTCATGTTGCTGTTGCGTGATCTTGCGCTTCACAACAGATGGCCATGTTCTCTCGTCCTTCGTTTCACCCTTTATGGTATTCACAGCACTTCCAAAACCCACTTGTGATCATACCAGAATTCGGAACAAACAAAACAACCATAGCAGCTTTTTTGCTCCACCCTAATTACCCCAGTACTTACCCAAGTACAAATGAGTTCTACCCTGAGGAATTACATACTCTGTATCATTATAGACCCATGGCCCTATATTCCCAGTACCTTATGTTCTGATAGCCATATATTCCCAGAACCGTATGTTCTCATAGATTTATATTCCCAATACCTTATGTTCTCATAACCCTATATCCCCAGTACCTTATGTTCTCATAGCCCTATATTCCCAGTACCTTATGTTCTCATAGCCCTATATTCCCAGTACCATATGTTCTAATAGCCCTATATTCCCAGTACCTTATGTTCTAATAGCCCTATATTCCCAGTAATTTATGTTCTAATAGCCCTATAATTCCTAGTTCATTTTGTTCTAATAACAATGTATTTCCAGTAACTTATGTTCTAATAGCCCTATAATCCCAGTACCCTATTTTCCAATGGCCCAATATTATCAGTGCGCTACATTCCCAGTACCCTATATTTCCATTTCGATATACATATTCCCAGTACTTTAGACTCACATGGACATATGTGCCCTAAATTCACAGTATTCTATATTCCTCTGGCCCTATATATCCAATATCATATATTCTAATTCACAGTATTCACCCTGTATTCACAGTACCCTGCAATCCCAGTACCCTATATTTCCAAGGCCCTATATTCCCAGTACCTTATCTTCTAATGGCCCTATATCCCCAGTACTTTATATTTCCAAGGCCCTGTATTTCCAGTACCTTATCTTCTCAAGGCCCTATATTCCCAGTACCTAATATTCCTATGACCTTATATTTATAGTACCCTATATTCCTATTACACAAAAAATTGAGCTTAGGTACATCATGTTTCCACTGATCATCCTTGAGATGTTTCTACAACGCGTTTGGAGTCCACCTGTGATAAATTCAGTTGATTTGGAAAGGGGCACACATGTCTGTAGGAGGTCCCACAGTTACCAGTGCATTCAGAGCACAAACCAAGCCACATTCACAGCCACCATATATCTTAGGGCCCTATCTTACTCTATGTTCCCTAAATTCCCAACACAATATGTTTTCAGAGACCTATATTATAAATGCAACAATACTGTATGTTACTATATGTTTAATTCCCAACAACCTATGTTCCCAGAACACTATTTTCCCAGGTTCTTATAATCCCAGTACAGTATTTTATGCCACTATTGTATGCCTTTAATTTAAAGAACTCTGTGCTCCATGCTCTACATTCCCATCATCATATATCTTCGGGGCTCTATATTCTCAGTATCCTACTATTTGTCCCCAGAGCCCTATGTTTCCGAAAATCTGTCTTTAGTAGGGTTGCAAAATTCCAGGAATTTTTTAAACTGGAAACTATATTGTTTATTATATGAAATATATTGGAATAAACTGGAAATTTACAAAATTGTAAGTTAGCCAATAACAGATTTACAATTTCAGTACATGCAATTTCAGATGAATTTTTTTTTCTGCACATTCATCAATCATTCGACAAAGGACAAATACTGCAGGGCTACTGAGGCCACACCCCCTACATGCACTGTGCATTCCTCCATAACGTAACACACATCATTTCTCGAATCCTGGACACAAAAAATGTCCCATCTTGGTAAGTATTCTTGTAAAATTACATAAATATTGCAAACAAAACAAATGTGGTTATATTTGTTTTCATATGATGAACCTTCCAACTTTCTAAAATTCCCCAGATGAACATACCATGGAAAGTTTCTGGGATTCGGTCACCTGTGCTAGCATGGTGTGTATTAGCCGTGTTATATTTTCACATCACTGTTAGCTTACGTGTATCTTACCTTCCCTTAATTTGTCCCGTGGATGTGTGCTTAAGGTCACCGGCTAATGTCCTTGTCTAAAAGAAGCAGATTAATCAAGAGTAGAGTCTTCTGGCCTTCCCTGTCTGATATACCATTCATCAATCCCACAATGCTTTGGGGCTTTCTGTTTCTGGGAGTTAAAGGTTTCTGTGTCAGCTTCGCTTGTCTGATTCTTTGTAATTAACTGTCTTTGCGCCATCTCAGGCTGTTCATCAATATGCGGTTACTGTTTTATTTCATGGCTCACGTGCTAATAATGAATGTTTGTCCCGTGTAGCGTCCTGATGGATCTGTTAACCAGCTCTGTACCAAACGCTAATCTGATGTTTCTGCTCTGAAAAGCAGCATGTAGGAGATCATGGAATGCTTATTAGTTTCTGTTGTTAGGAAACCTGAAATTGTTGGATGCTGTGACATGTTCTGGGTTTCCACTCATCCATCGGTGCCCCCTAGAGGCCCGTTGCTCTGCTGCAACCTGTAGTTGAAAATGCGCGGTACACGGAGAGCGAAAGGGACACTCGGGCCGGCGAAGGAGCGTTAAAAATAACAGCAGGTCCTTGTCTTTCACAATGTACCCATAATTCATAGCGGTGTTGTTTACATGCCAGAGGCAGGAAACACTCTATGATGAATCTGTGCTACCGTTCATTAGCATAACAATCAGCCTTTCTCCAAAATCCCCCCCCCCCCTCTCTCTCTCTTTTGCCCCTCCACACACTAAGAGATCATTTAGCACAGGAAGTCCTTCAGCTCTGAGAGAACCCATCAGCGTAATTCATCACACTGGAGAACCTGCCTGCAAAATTTCCTATTCCAGTTCCCTCGTTTGTTTATTCACGCCAAATGAAATGCTAAAATGAGAGGACGTATAAACGGTAACCATTTCATTCCAGCAAGAGATGTCCTGAAGGTTGTTTTTTTATTTTTCTTCCTTTCTTTAATGCCTCCATCAGTCCATCCGTTCGTTTCTTTCAATAAATGAACAAACATATAGGCAAAGAAAGAATGAAAGCACTGACCCACTTTAATTCCACCACCCACTGAGACATAAAAAAAAAAAAATACACATACCTGTATAGAATTCACACCCACACACAGGCTCTCCCTTTCAGACGAGTGGAAACTCCCACACGGTAAACATTCAGCAGAAGGTAGAGTGTTAACTCTTTATTCACACACATGCCTGCTACGATTCAAAGAGAAACGGATAGCAGGAAGAGTTCTGCTGAGGAGATTTTAGGGGCCAAGCACCACTGACCATTTTATCCCACTGCTGCATATCTTAATTACTCTGTGAAGTGAAGTGGTAGTGATGATAAAGAGGAGTGTTTGGTGGAGTTCAAATCCCAGTTTCACCAAGCAGTCATCGATTGGCCCCTGAGGATGGCCCTTTGCCCTCAACTGCTCCGTCATATAGCTATTTACCAAATGCCACAAATGTAAATTATTTCTTTATCATTGAAGGCACGTTACAAAAGTTTACCTGCCTTTGCGAAGCTTGTCCATTCATTACGAGGTGGTATCAAAACGTTTTGAGAACACAGTCGCACAGTCACAGGGAGCACCGACCTACATAGGCCCGTGTGCCAAAAGACATCAGCCTGATGCTAACTTCTGACCACATGCATTGCTCCACTCCACGACGACAACGCACCCTATCCCTGAGCTCACCTCACTCGTGAGTTTCTCGCCAGAAACAACACGATTTCCCTTCTGCACTCATCCTAATCTCCAGTCCTGCGGAGTTCACCCTCTTCCAGCCTAAAGGTCGCCATTTTGACACTATCTTGAAGATCCAGAGCGAATCGCAGAAGGTGATTGACAGGCTCCGAACAGAATACATCCGGGACACATTCCAGAAGTGGCAGGAACTCGAAGAGCAGTGTATTGCTGTGCAAGAGAACTATTTTGAAGGTGATATTGTGTAAATGTAGACTTTCTTGTCAACAGAGCTCGTCTCGATACCACCCTGTAAAATGCTTGGTCAAATTTTCTGTTAATCAATGGGTAACATGAGTGGAACATGGAACAGTTTTTTCTTGTAATCCAATCTGCCATTTTTAAATTAAGCACTAGCTGAAAGGTAAAACTTGTCACACTGCATGGAGTGGGTTTCAATGAAATTTAAAATGTATGAAGTTTATTCAATTTTTATTTGAAGAGCACTTTTGAACAATGACAATTGTCTCAAAGCTGCTTTACAGAGATAAAAAAGGTTTTAAGTTTGTATGAAAGAATGTATCGGTTTAGTGCCTTTTAGTTTGCTTGTTCCTTGTAATAAGTCAAATTAGTCTCTTTGCACAGCAATTCCTGCCACATCTGGAATGTGCGCTGGAAGTCTTCTGTTTGAATTTGTAATTTGCCCGGTTTCATGCAGAATTGCACGTTTGCTCTTTGTTCAAACTTATTGTCCGTAATGAAATCGCAGATTTGTAAATGCACATGTTCAGATCTTTTGGTACACTGACCTTTGAAGGTCAGTGCTCCCTGTGACTGTGCGTGCAGCCTTGAGCTGCCATCTGTTGGCGTATTACAAAACTAGTCTTGCAGCATATTTTTTTTTAGTACCGCGATCTTGAAAGATTAATTTATATATATATATATATATATATATATATATATATATATATATATATATATATATATACACACACACACACACACACACACACACACACACACACACACACACACACACACACACACACACACAGTGGAACCTCGATACTCGCGACCTAAAAAGTTTTTTTAACTATCGTGGTATATCCCTGAGAGACTGGGAAAATCAGCCAAACTAATTAGTTATGTGGCAAATGCCATTCCTCGGTAAAGCCGGGGGATTACTGTATGTAAGTGTGTGTGTGTGTGTGTGTGTGTGTGTGTGTGTGTGTGTATATATATATATATATATATATATATATATATATATATATATATATATATATATATATTTTTTTTTTTTTTTTTTTTTTGGGCTCTGCCTCACCCTGCCTCTTAGATGAGACTGAGGTCTGGTTTTTCAGCAAAATCTGAGTATAGCAGCTGCTGTAATTCATTATTCTCAGTTGATTTAACAACAAATATTCGTTTTCTTCTGCTTCTATTTGTTCGAAGGTTTAGCCAAAACAAAACTTTGAGTTCTCATTGTTCAGTGTGTGGACAGATGCTTCTCTTACACCTCACCTCACCTGTCCTACTGCATGAATGTGCATATCTGTGTGTGTGTGTGTGTGTGTGTGTGTGTGTGTGTGTGTGTGTGTGTGTGTGTGTGTGTGTGTGTAAAGGTTGGCTGCTTCCAGTCAGAAGGTTCGGCACTGAGCCGGTTACCATAGCAACGAGCAGGACCTCCAGAGCCCCTCCCCAGCCCATGATGGGTTGCAGAATCACCAGAGAGACTCCAAAAGAGAGACAAATACACACAAGGAGAACGAGAACGAGCAGCCACAGAGACAGAAAAAGAGAGATAGAGACAGCGACAGAGTCGGATACTGGGAGATATGGATCCAGTAAGTGAGACAGATGGCACTAAAAGTGAGAGAGATACACGAGGGGGGGGGGGGGGATACTGATAAGAAAAGAGACAGCTAGAATGAAAGACAAACCTGTCATTCTTGGAAGGCCATTGATAAGAATACAAAAAAAGGTTACTTTTTGTAGACAAGAAGACCCCAGGAATGAAAACTATTCAATGATTATGATTCAATGATATAGTAAAAACAAAATAGTTGAGGTAAATATGTTTAAGTGAATTATTCTAGATTTTCTACTGACATCGAGTACAATCTGGAACCCAAATTCGGTTCATGGGCATTTTTTTAAATGATGACCGATTTGCCGCCTTAAACTATGCGTCTTCCACTAAACTACATTCGCAACAAAACACGGCATCTTAAATAAAATTCAATTCTTTCAACCCAAAAACCACACCATAGAATGCGTGCTTCATCTAGAAGTCATTTGAATCAGTCTGCTATAAGGCCTGAAGTTCAAACGCCCCCAGTCTGATGAAGGTGGGAAAGTGGAACGTCTATAATATCATTAAATAAATGTTTCAACAAAATAAGTGGGCTGTGAAAATTGGACAGGAACGAATGGTGTTTTCTAAACAAGACTGCAATGAGACAGAAATACTGCCTAAATCCAACTCGTATTCAGAACAGCTGAATTAGCTACAGTGTGGGAAAAGTTAACAGCTCCAGGTCTCACACTGTTTTATGCAGAACATTAAAGCCTGCTGTTTCCTGAACCAGAGTGTCTACTGGGGAACACGTCCATCATTCCACCCAAACACAAACATCAACACAAACATCCACCAAACATCCACCAAACACAAAAAAACACAAACACTGACTTAAACACAAAAAAAACATCCATCCAAACACAAAAAACACAAACACTGACCCAAACACAAATAACAAACAATGACCCAAACACAAAAAAACACAGACCCAAACATCCACCCAAACATCCACAAAACACAAACATCAACCAAAAAACAAACATTGACCAAAACACAAACATCCACAAAATACAAACATCAACCACAAAAAAACACCGACCCAAACATCCACCCAAACACAAAAAACTAACACTGACCCAAACATCCACCAAACACAAAAAACATAAACACTGACCCAAACACAAAAAAAACACAGACAAAAACATCCACCTAAAAACATAAAAAACACAAACACTGACTCAAACCCAAACATCCACCCAAACACAAAAAACTAACACTGACCCAAAGACACAAAAAACACATTGACCCAAATACAAACATCTACCAAATACAAAAACCCCCACAAACATTGACTGAAACCCAAACATCAACCAAAACCCAAACATCCACCCAAACACAAAAAAACTAACACTGCTCAAAACACAAACATCCACCCAAACATAAAAAAACCACAAGTATCGACCCAAAAACAAACACTGACCCAAATACAAACATCTACCAAACAACAAAAAAAAACCCACAAACATAAACATCCACCCAAAAACAAACATCCACACAAACACCCCTACACATTCACCCAAACACAATGAAATTCCTCTAAATCTTGACTAAATATATTTATTTACAACAAATACATTATATAAAAAAGTATTTACCATAAACAAAGGAAAACAATTAAATTAAATCCAAAACTAAACTAAACACCTATAGTCCTCCAAACACAAAAAAACAATTAGCTGAAATAAAGCCATTCTTATTCAGAAGTGGGTGATTATGTTTAGAAAAGTAAAAGTCGACACACTAACACAACTAAATAGAAGTGAAAAAAGACTGTACACAATGTGATTAAGAACAAATGGAAGCAGACACATTCGTTTTTGGCCTGTCCAAAATATAACAGAATCTGGCAGGATCATTACCATAAATTTACCCAACACCGTCCCAGTGTCCTCGTCCTCGTCTCCCCTTTCAGCACCGAGCAGAACCACTGTGGGGTTTTAGGGCAATACACATATATGGGTATTTCCTGTTTATAATATAAGAAATAGGGAACATTTTACTGAATTGAATTAGAAAACAAGTGTTTTATATCATACTTATTTACTACGTTTATTGAATCCGATGAACGCAAGGTTTATTTTATTTGTTTATTTTTCTTGTCCTTTGTTCCTTGTTACAGTTATTTTATATTATTTTGCTTTGGCAGCATTGAACTCCAACTTAAATGAGACAGATCCAGAGGAACAAAAGAGAGAAAGAGAGAGATATTTAGAGAGCTATCGATACAGAAAGAAAAAAAACAGACTCGGCAAAAAGAGAGAGTTTCTGAAAGAGACAACAAGATTTCTGATAGTGTGAGAGCAGGGTAGATAGATTAGATAGGATACATTAGATAGGATAGATTAGATAGATAGATAGATAGATAGATAGATAGATAGATAGATAGATAGATAGATAGATAGATAGATAGATAGATAGATAGATAGATAGATAGATAGATAGATAGATAGATAGATAGATAGATACTTACTGACAGAGACTGAGGCATGTCCTGAAAGTTGCATAGAATAGAGATTAACATGGCAGAGGTAGAGCTGTAACTTCCTGGAGACACAACAGGAAAAGAAAGTCTGGGTTTTTTTTTTTTGTGTGTTTGTGAACGCGCCATGCGGTAGAAGTCAGATTTTTCCATTGAATCGTATCACGTTGTGTTCAATCGAATGGAAATCGCATCGGTAGCCGATTCATATGTACTGTTAATGTATCGTATCATTGGCTGTGCCTCATTTATGGAGGCGTAGCCACTATGTCAGATGTATTTTTCCAAAAAAAGAGAGAAAAACAGCTACATTAAGAGACAGCGAAAACTGCATAGTTTAATTAAAAACCATAGACCCCACCCCTCTCCCTTGTCACCCCCCCTACACACCCTACACTGTCCCCCCCCCCCCCCCCCCAGGCCCATCCCTGTCAGCTATCCTTGTGCAGTTTTTATGAGAGCGCCTTTACCGATCATAGAGACACCACAACAACAGATCAATAATTTACAACACAGGACCACAATGATGCAGACTGGCCTCCCTCTCCACACACACAAATACACACAAACACACACACACACACACACACACACACACACACACACACCCAACCTCCCCAGGACTTCTGTGTTGGGAAAAAAAAATACCATAAAAAAAAATACGAGCACACTGCTCCGCTCAAGGCTCTTTACCCAGAGAGTGCGTCCACTCGCTTGTTTTTGTTTTTGTTGCGAAAGTGTCATTAGTGCACAAGCCAAAGGCGACACCCCGAGCGCGCAATCAGACGCGGCCCGGCTTAATGCACACGATGATCAAAGACATCCGCAGGAAAACACGCAGCGCCATTACACATATACAGAGATAATGAGAGCTGACGTAAAGACACTTTAAAACAAACAAAAAAATAATAATCCAACGACGCTTTTGAGGGCGCTGGTGTTTTTTCGGGGGTTTGTTTTTTTTGTTTTTTTGTCTTTCGTCTCTCTTCACGGTTCATGTTTGAATTCTTTCTTGTTATATACATAAAATATGGATCCTTTCCAAAGCATGTAATTAAAAGTTATCAGGGTTTGAATAGAAATGCAGCACATCCTTTGGTAGGTTTCTAGTTTGAAAAAACATGAACTGTGATGTCAGGAAAACAATCCACATGAAGCAGAGTTACTGTTTATCAGTAGCATTGCATGTATAGCATGTCCAATTATAGTAACAATAGGGTTTCAAAAATTCAGGAATTTAAGACTGGAAACTTTCCATTGGAATTAATTGGAGTAAGCTATGAATTTACAAAATTGCAGGCGAGACTAAAACATACATCATTTCTTGAATCCTGCACCCAAAATAATGTTAAATGTATTTACATTTACGGATCAACCTTCTTCATACCCCCCTGTCCTTTACATTTGCCTCCTTTACCCCAACCACCTGCATGTCTTCCTTCACCACATCCATAAACCTCCTCTTTGGCCTTCCTCTTTTCCTCCCTCCTGGAGGCTCCATCCTCAGCAGTCTCCTACCAATATACGCCCTGTCCCTCCTCTGCACATGTCCAAACCATCTCAATCTCGCCTCCCTCACCTTGTCTCCAAAACGTCCTACATGCGCTGTCCCTCTAATAAACTCGTTTCTAATCCTGTCCATCGTCGTCACTCCCAACGAAAACCTCAACATCTCCAGCTCTTCTACCTCCAGCTCCACCTCCTGTCTTTTACTCAATGCCACTGTCTCTAAACCATACATCATCTCAGGACTCACCACAGTCCTATAAACTTTCCCTTTCACTCTCACAGATACTCTTCTCTCACAAATCACTCCTGTCATCACTCTTCTCCACCCACTCCACCCTGCCTGCACTCTTTTCTTCACTTCTCTAACACACTATCCATTACTTTGCACGGTTGACTTTAGGTACCGGAACTCCTCCACCTTTTCCACCTCTTCTCCATGCAACCGCACCACTCCACTGCCCTCCCTCTCATTCACACACATGTACTCTGTCTTACTCCTACTGACTTTCATTCCCCTTCTCTCCAGCACATATCTCCATCTCTCCAGAATCTTCTCAACCTGCTCCCTACTCTCACCACAAATCACAATATTATCCACAAACATCATGGTCCACGGAGACTACGCAAACAGGAAAGGGCTCAGAGCCGATCCTTAATGCAGTCCAACCTCCACCTTAAACCAGTCTGTTGTTCCTACTGCACACTTCACTGCTGTTACACTGTCCTCATACATGTCCTGCACCACCCTCACATACTTCTCTGACACACCTGACTTCCTCATACAATACCACAACTCCGTTGTACGCTTTCTCTAAATCCACAAACAGCAATACAATTTTTAATAAATTGATTTAATTGAGTAATTGATTAAATTGGGTACAATTTTAATGATTAAATAAAATTAAAGAAATGCATCATTTTAATTTAATATTTAACATTTGTTAGACCTCATTTGAGTAATACAGATAATAATAAGTAATACAGTGTGTGTTTTACATTTAATATGTAATTTTCCAAAGATAAGATCTACTTAACTGTTCTACTTGTTTCAGCATACAATAACAAATGTCTTCATTCCTTCGATCCTTCCTTCATTTACTCCCTCGATATGCGAAATTGTCAGGATTTGATAATTTTTTTTTAAGATTCTTGAAGCTGGACACCAAAAAACGTTGCTTCCCATAGAAAGCAACCCTAAGTGTGGAATATACACAACATACCCTGGAACTAATGCCATAGGCAGCATTACATTTAGAATAAAAAAAAAAAAATTATCAACACCAAACAGAATCCAGAATTTCAACATTGCTGTGGTATAAATCCTGTGAAATAACTGAAATCAGTAGAATAGATTAGAGCTTCCCGCCTAGCGTAGCTTCTCAGACACGCGAGCCGCATTCGATTTTACCGAGATTGGAAAAAGTCTTGGGAGAAATAGTTTTGGCACATTTCACCGGTCCAGAATTTGAAAGCCTGTTCGCTTGGAGAGCAGCCATCTTGAAGCGGCATGAATAATTTGATCAGTGCTGCATAATGCATGAGGGGGGGAATCACCGGTTCTGCACACTTTTAATTACACTAACATGTCTGATCAAGAAGCTTGAGTGACATTTTATCACTCAAATCTTTGTTTTTTTTAGATCTTGTACATCCTTGTTCAACAAAGGTCGTTTCGCGAATGGACCATGGAGCGTTGGATAAAGTTTTCGACACCTGGGTCTAGGTTCTTCAATTACCCAGGGAAGACGATCCCAAGATGTGAGCCGCTGAAGGTAATGTGGATGCTCTGGGTTTCTCGATGCCAGTTGGAATTGAGAGAAACAAAGACGACAAGGGTAGAAATAAAGTCGGAATTGCGAGAATAATGTCATAATTTGTATAAAAACATTTTAATTGTTATAAATAAAGTCAAAAGTGCAGAGAAATAAATTAGGAACTGGCAGAAATAAATTCAGATTTGGCAGCATTAAAGTCAGAATCGCAAGAAAAAACTGTCAGAAATGCTAGAAGTTGAAATCGCAAGAAATAAAGTCAGAATTGGGAAAATGTAAAGTCGGAATTGCAAAAAAAAAAAAGAAAAAAAAAAAAAAAGGCAGAATTGTGTGAAAAAAAAGTATTAATTGGCAGAAAAAAAAGAGAAACCTTGGGATGTGGTATTTATTTGGATGTTACTTTAATACCTACAGTGCATCTGAAAAAAAGTTTGTTTAAAATATTTGCAAATGTATTAAAAATAAATAATGAAAAAAAAATTACATGTACATAAGTATTTACAACCTTTGCTCAATACATTGTTGAAGGATTTTTTGAAGCTCCGCACTAGAAAGTGTCCTGGTGGTTCCAAACTTTCATTTACGGACGATGGAGGCCACTATGCCTATTGATACCTTTAATGCTCTCAGAGGTCTACAGACAATTCCTTGGACTTCCTGGCTTGGTTTGTACTCTGACATGCAACTGTGGGACCTTCTATAGACATGTGTGCCTTTCAAATTATGTCCAATCAACTGAATTTACCACAAGTGGACTCCAATCAAGTTGTGGAAACATCTTAAGGATAATCAGTGGAAACAGAATGCACATGAGTTAAATTCGTGGCAAATGGTGTAAATACTTGCAAAGATTTCAAACAAACCTTTCTCACGTTTCATTATGGAGTTTTGTTTGTAGAATTTTGAGGAAAAATAAATGTAAACCATTTTAGAATAAGGCTGGAACTTAAAATGTAAAAAAAAGTGAAGCCATGTGAAAACTTTTCTAGATTAACTTTCCTGGCTACTTAAACATTGTTGCACCACAAGTACATCAATTCATTGCAACGGTCTTCCATAATATCAATGACCTCTTATAGCATTCCTCAAAATTGCTTTAAGAAGGGTTTTGTCAAACTTAACGAAGGTGTTCTCCAAATTCCCCCAGATCTGTTGAAGGTGCTGGATGAACAGGAGCAATTCATCGATGCTTCAACTCAAAATGTACAGGATTTACAAGATCTGCTGCTTATGTCTTGGTGCCTGATACTACAACACACCTTTAGAAGTCTTGTGGAGGCTATGTCTTGACGGGTCAGAGCTGTTTTTGTGGCACAGGCGGACCTTTACAAGCTCAGGCAAGTGTTTCATCTTACTTACAGTCATAATCACAGGTGTCTTAAACCGAGTATAAAATTCAAGCTGACACATTTAGTTTCAGTGGCTATGGTTACGATTATGGTTGGGAGATATCCAGATGAGCAGCGTCTGTACACACAGTTCCTGGTTTGAATATCAAGCGCAGAAATCGTATTATGAGTTCCGTGTAGGTGTATGTTGTATATTTTGGTGTAGTTCATATTATGGCCACTACGCAACAACAAAGAAACGACGGAATTGCGAGAAAAAGAGGCATGATAGACACAATCAACTTTAGCAAAAAACTGTTCTTTGACATAAACAGCAACTCAACAAATAAAGTGATGTATTTCTGGTGACAGTGTGTGAGGAAAACTGGGGACATGACAATCCCTCCGCTACACCGCAACGCTACAACAGCATCAAAACTCACTTGCTGCGTTTCCACCCTTCCACACTTGTGATGAGATTTGAGTCTGTTCCCTGTGGCTGAGAGGGCGGA
Organism: Silurus aristotelis; assembly: GCF_946808225.1. Lineage (NCBI taxonomy): Eukaryota > Metazoa > Chordata > Actinopteri > Siluriformes > Siluridae > Silurus > Silurus aristotelis. The sequence goes on from NC_139593.1 coordinate 19,435,700, forward strand.
AAGGACAGGATCACATCGCTCAGTCTGTTTCTCTCTCACACACATACACACACTGTGGTTTTAAGAAGCAAATGTGTGCGTGTTTAGCGGTTACCTCAGCAGCGTCTGATCTTTCCCTGATGAAGTGTGAGGTCAAGCGTTTGATGATTCGGATGCCTCGGGTGAACGCTTTACAGCTTTACTTCACCACTTCGAGTTACTTGGGAACTGTTTAACCCCTTTATCACCCATGCTAATGCTACGTATTCTTTACGTGGGGAATGTTCACCTGTTGGCCTGCTAGCTTTTGACTAAAAATGCTGATCTGAAGTCGAAACTACCTAGTCAAATTGCTAACCAATCTAGCTCAACCATGTCATTAGCGTAATATCTTTTTAAGAATGCTAATAAGATCCTGGTTGGGACCCCAAAAAAAAGCCAGAGATTCATGGGTTTCATGATGTTTAATTATATATATATATATATATATATATATATATATATATATATATATATATATATATATATATATATATATATATATATATATATGAATGCTAATTGTAAAAAAAAAAAGTGTATGCTAATTATGATCTCTTGTCATTATGCGTTTTTGGCTAAAACGTAAACACAAAAATTCCATTACATTTAGAAAACAAGCTAAATCTTCATCCTGACATACGTTTTCAGGGGCAAGATGTGCGTGTTTTGGAAAACAAATATCGTGTTACACGTTGTTAGCATGTTTTCAAGGTTAAAAAACACGTTTATTAGCATAAGATGATCGAGTTGGAATGTTCTCCGTATATATTTACCAGGTATCGCAAAGCTTCAGATAACTAGGTCAGGTAAAGCGAAGGTGTGTAAAAAAGAAAAAAACTGGAGGCGAGGCATTGGAGTCAGTGAACGCTTGACCTCCCACTCCATCAGGGAAACATCAGATGACTCCGAGGTCAGCGCTAAACATATACACTCACACACACTTTAGTTCCTCCAGTCATGGGCTGTGTGTGATGGAGCGATGCAGTTCTGTCCTTTCCACCCTCGTCGCCACAGGGAACGACTCGAATCTCATCACGGACTTGTGGAAGGGCGCGAGGGGGCAGAGAATGAGTTTTGATGCTGGCTGTAAAATAGGCGAGAGAGTCCTGCATCCTTCCTGTCAGCTAAAACACACCACTGCATATGAGATCACAATATTTTACTCCGAATTATCGTATCGCCTCAGGGTTTATCTTTTACACATGCTAAGTCTCATTGCTCAAGCTAACCCAGTAGCCAGGAAAACTCAGGAACGAATACCACATACTCATCTCAACTCCGTTAACACATTTGTCTGAACATGCACAAAATACATTTTCAGGATAGAATTTTATCTTTTGTGTCTGACGAGCGAGAGCTAATATGTTTTCAGGTTCGGAGAGACTATATATTAAAATGAGGAAACGGAACTAGTTTGTTTCCAGTGGTAAAGGTCTGCATATTAGCAAGAGAAAAGAGAACTAACCTGTTTTCTGTGCTAAAATGACTATATATTAGCATGACAAAGGAGCACTAGCATATTTACACATTTTAATACTATATATTACAATGAGGAAAGGGAGCTAACATGTTTTCAGTATTTAAGAGACTATATATTACCACGAGGAACAGAACTAGCATGTTTTCAGTGTTGAGAGCCAAAAATGTGCATGAGGAAAGGGAATTAGCATGTTTTCAGTGTTAAGTAGACTCGATATTAGCACGAGAATAGTGAGTTAGCATGTTTTTAGTGCTTAAGTGAATATTTATTAGCTTGGCAAATAAAAAGGTAGCATTTTTTTTACATTTTGAGACTATACAACACAATGACGAAAGGGCACTAGCATGTTTTCAGTGATAAACTCTATAAAAGCATGAGGAAAAGGTACCAGCATGTTTTTAGTGTTAAACGGACTCTATAATAGCATGTAGAGAGGGTACTAGCATGTTTTCAGTGTTAAACGGACTCTATAATAGCATGAGAAAATGGAACTAGCCTGTTTTCAGTGTTACAGTGACCATACATTAGCATGGTAAAAGAGAGCTAGCATATTTACACATTTTTAAACTATTTATTGCAATGAGGAAAGGGAACTATCGTGTAATCGGTGTTAAATAGACTAAGCAATAGCATGAGGAAAGGGCACTAGCATGTTTTTAGTAATAGGAGACTATATATTAGCATGAAGAAAGGGAACTAACGTTTTCTGTGTTAGATGCCTAAATATTGACATGAAAAATAGGTGCTAGCATGTTTTCTGTGTTAAGAGACTCATATAATAGCATGAGGAAAGTTAGCTAACATGTTTTAAGTGTTAACTGGCTATATATTAGCATGAAGAAAGGGACCATGTTTTAATGATGGATAGACTACATATTAGCATAAAGAAAGGGAACGTCCGTGTTTTCATTGTTAAGAATATATCTTAAGCCCTATTCGGATGGGACTAGTTTTACAGGGAGTCGTTAGAGAAATTTCTGTTTCACAGAGGTACTTTGTGATTTTATTCCAGTCCGAATCTGCCATGTCTGTCTTTTTCTCACACGACCTCTGTAAAAATTCCAGAGCAAATTACTGTATTTTAGCAAACTCGGCGCTCCTCTGAGAAATCTAATCCCGTCCGAATGCGAATGTCTGTGATTGGTGAAAAAGTTTTTTTCCAAAAATACATGGAATGACAGACGTCGGCTGAAAAAAATTCTAACTCAAACGTTGTTTGGAAAACTAGTCCCGTCCGAATAGGGCTTTAGTGTAACAAAAAGGTACGTGTTTTCTGTGTCAGAAGCCTAAATATTAGCATGAGGAAAGATAGATAACATGTTTTCAGTGTTAAATGGACTCTATCTTATCATGGGGAAAGGCAACTAGCATGTTTTCAGTGTTTGAGACTATATATTAGCAGGAGAAAAGGGGAGCTTGCACGTTTATAATGACTAAAAGACAAATTATAAGGATAAAGAAAGGAACATAGCATTGTTTCAGTGTTAAGAAACTATATATTGGTGTAAAGAAAGAGACCTAGCATGTTTTCCTTGTTGGAAGCCTAAAAATTTGTGTGAGAAAATGTCGCTGGTATGTCTTCAGTGGTGGGAGTTGACATGTTTATATGAAGAACGAGTTTGGTTTTTCCGTGTAAAGACCAGGATGCGCTAGAACAATGATGAAGAATTAGTGTTCAGTGGTAATATATGATCACGGTAGCATGATTTCAGAGTTAAAACCTGTACACGTTACCCAAGGAAGAAGAATTAGAATGTTCCCAGAGGTACTTATCGTCGCGTTTAACACGCTAGCATTACAATGTGTTAGCATTACAGCGATGAAACAACATGTAGTATGTTTCTGAAGTTAGCGTGTTTGCACGAGAACAGGGAAATTAGCATATTGTTTTGGGGTAAAATACCAGTGAGCTTGTGAGCGATTTTCTCAGGGTTTCCACATTCTTAGCGATACAATGTTGCTATTCATTTCAAGCGAACGTAGCATAACATGAATAAATACAAAAGACATCATGTTGACGATCTTGTCAGCCATTTTTTCATTTGAGCCTTCCTTTCCATGATGCAATGTTTTTTTTTTTTTCTCTTCAAAGACATACTGATGGTTTGTTCTGTATAGTCATAGCAGGACGTTGTCTACGTCTGTCCGTCTGTCTTTCCGTCGGTCCCGCTGCTGCTTAAACATGCGGTGAGTGTGCGTTTGCGTCAGCCCGTCTGATGTGTTTGTGCAGGAGAGGGAACCGAATTAATTAGCCGTCCACCCGTCGGCATTTCACTTAAACCTCCAGCCGTGACAGCTCGACAAAATAATCTATCAGTTTCATGGGCGCACAGCCCCAGAGCACGCTGGGTAAAAAGACCAACCGTTGAAGTAAATTAGTGTTTCTGTAGGACGGGAGGAGGGTGAAGTCACTTCCTGTGACACTATGGTGTACACTCAGATGTAATTAGCACTCTACATGCTAATTAACGCACATCATGCTGCCCAACCAGCGCTTACTATCCTGTAATTCGTGTCCTCTCGCGGTGTGTCTCGGCTAGCAGCGCTTTTTATTCTAGCTTGCTAATACGTGGGTTCCGAAGTATTGTGTAGCATGCATTTTACCTCTATGGTATAGAATGTATTTTGTGTTTGTCTCTTTTTACATGTTGTGTTATATCACTCTTTCTAAATGTGGTTACATCACTTTCTCTACATGTTGTTACATCACTTTCTCTACATGTTGTTTTCCTTCACTCTGTCTACATGTTACATCACTTTCTCTACATGTTGTTACATCAGTTTTTCTGTGTTAATTCTGTCTAATTTAAATTAAATACAACCTACTTACCAGACATGCATACCCATAATTTGCACCGCTCCTCAGAGGCTGTAAGCCAGTGGTACCGTTCGTAGGCACTGGTCTGGAATTGGCAAACAAACCCTTTCCTGGGCTGAGACAGGCTAGCTAGCTTTGGGGTTGGCCGACCTCTCCTCAAGATGTCTTCTTGAATGTCTTCTTTTTTTCTTGAAAATGTTTTTTTTTTTTTTTAAGTATGTCCAAAACCAAATCAATTTCTCTTCCTCTGTAGGGATTAAAAAAGTCTAACTCAGATGTATTAATTATTATTATTACAGATGTGTTTTGCCAGTCGAACTTGGCTGTAACAGTTTCTTTCTGAACAACCAATCAGAGAACGGAAAAATGCTGGACGGAAAAAAAACAGACTAATTTCTAATAGAGACTAAGGTTAAAAGGCCAGCAGTACTGACTATGAAGGCCCTGGGCAGATTAGATTGACATGGCAGAAAATAGAGGCTGAAATCTGATTAAACAAATAATCTAACATCCACATACACGTACAGTGCAGCTAAGAGAAACGAAATGAAGAGAATAAACTGTTGGGAATAAATTAATAAAATTTCATGGAACAAATATTAGAATTTAGGTTGTAAGTGCAGATCAGTGATCTAATAGTGTTTAGGCCAGCAGAGAAGGCTTTGTTGGCCCTGACCGCACACCACTGCTTTTATATACATGTTGTTTTACAGCAATTTTTCTACATGTTGTGTTAGATCACTAATGCTAGTAAGGTGAGTTATGGAAGAAGCGGGTGGTCACTTGGTCACGAACCCCCCTCCACAACACCTGAGCGGGTTTCTAATCAAAAAGAAAGATCAAAGCGCTAAAGGAAGAAAGTGATGAGCCGAAGAGCAGCATCATTAACCCTTCGCTTCGTCGAGTCCAGAATTATCTTTCCTGCTCTCCATTCGCTCGTTCCCTTCCCTGCAGCTAAAGCGCTGAGCTCCGTTTGGAATGTTCCTCTCTCTTTGGTGAACATTAAACTCACCGCAGGTGGCCTTTACAACTTCTAATTCTAAATATGAGAAAAACAGGAGCGGATCAACTCTTTGTCTAGCATAATACTGGTGTATAGTTGTGTAGTTATACAGTTATAATGATATACATATTTATTTCATTTTGCATACCTGTCACACTTAAATTATTCAGATCATCAAGCACATTTTTCAACTGCACTAAGATAACAGGACTAAATACAAAAAGCAGTTTTTAAATGAATGAACGGAAAGAAAACCTTCTGAACCTCTATTAAAAAGCAATTGCTAAGGCCATGAACACTAATACATTTTCATTTGAAAACGCATATTTTTCTCTCAGTTTTGGCCTTCCGTCCATCCAGTCAACAATATCGTAGCTTTTTGAAAACAGCAACAAAAGTGATGCTTTCGAAAACACATTTTTTGTCATTTTGTCATCACGTTATAAACGAACTCGTAAAGTAAATAAACCCCAGGCGGAAACGTCGCAGGCGTTTTAGTGGGGATGAGCAACTTTTGGAAAACGATTTAAAAACGAAAGTGCGAACGTGTTGCTTTTTTAAAATGAAAATTTATCCGGATTAGTGTCGATGTAGCCTTAATCGTGAATGAATTGTGTTTCAAATTTTTTCCTTTGGAAAGCTGAGATTATTTGTACATATTTTCACTAAATTGAATTAAGAAATAAATAAAACCTGTCTGACAAACTAAAGCATGCTAAAAGAGCTGCTGTGATCTCAAGAAATTGAAGAACTGAGGAGAATCAAAGTAATTGACATGTATCATTATGGAAAGGGTTACAAAGTCATTTCTAAGACATTAGGACTCCAGTGAAGCACAGTGAGAGCCATTATCCACAAATGGAGAAACCTTGTGGTAAACCTTTCTTGGAGTGGCTGTCCTACCAAAATTACTCCAAGAGCGCAATGACGACTCATCCAGGACCTTATAATAGAACTCATTAGACCATCTAAAGAACTTGCAGGCTTCACTTGCCTCAGTTAAGGACAGTGTTCAGCATACATGGGAGAGTTCCAAGGCGAAAACCACTGCTGACCAAACAGTACACAAAGACTCATCTTAAATTCTGCAAAAAAAATTCTGGAGCAAATATTCTGTGGACTGATCAATCTTTTTGGAAGGTGTGTTAACCGGCGTAAAAATAAACAGCATATTATAAAAAGAACATCATAGCAACAGTCAAACCTGGTGGTGGTTGTGTGATGGTCTGAGGCTGCTATGCTGCTTCAGTACCTGGACGACTTGCCATAATTGATGTAACCATGAATTCTGCACTCTACCACAAAAATATGATAAAGAATATTGAGCTCATGACCTCAAGCTCAAGTGTCTCTGGGTTACATGGCAGGACATTGATCTGAAACACACCAGCAAGTCCACCTCTGAATGGCTTTAGAAAAAAAATAAATCAAGGTTTTTGAGTGGCCTGGTCAAAGTCCAGACTTTAATCTACAAGATGCTTTGGAATGACTTTAAGCGAAAAGTATTGTTCAAAAAGCAGTGGAAAAAGTCTTTATTGATTTATTTATTTATTTTTTTTACATATTTGTTACACTTAAATGATTCCAATGATCAAGCACAATTCTGCACAAAGGCAACCAGAGTATATATATAAAAGCAGTTTTTAAATGATGCTGGGGGATGTACCTAAACAAAACGTTAATATAAAAAGCTGTGAAAAAAGTTTTTTTCACCGCACAGGAATGACTTTAAACAGGCCGTTCATTTTAAATAAACAACCAGCAATTCTGCAAAGAAGAGCGGGCCAAACATCCTACACAGCGATTTGAAAGACTCATTGCCGGTTATCACAAACACTTGATTGCAGTTGTTGTAAGGTTGGCACAACCAGTTATTAGGTTAAGGGGGCAATTACTTTTTTACAAGGGGCAGGTTTGGACATCTTTTTTCCCTCTTTAATAAATGAAAGAAAAAAAAAAACAATTTTGTATTAATTCATTTTGTGTAAAGAAAATGTGCTTGATTGACTGAATCATAAATGTGAAAATATGCAAAAAAAAATTAAACATTTCGAAATCAAAAATAATTTTTTATAGACTTTTACATATTGTTGTAACTATCCCTGTTGTGTATTTGGGCCAGTTGTGTAGTTGTGTGATTCTTTGCACTAAGTGGCTGTCAGTTAGGCAGTGGCTGTGTGTGTGTTTTCTATTTTTATTGTACAATTTAACGTATTGTTTAGTTGTGTACTAGTGTATAGTGCAGTTGTGTGTATTGTACAATGAATTACAGCTAATTTACAGTCAAATCATGTAAGACGATGTAGTGTAGTATTGTGCGGTGGAACATAGATCAAAAATATGTGGACATCCAACTTTTTACGATCTACGTGGTTCTTCCACAAACTTGTTACCACAAATTTGTAGGAATTTAATATCTTTGGATGTGGTAGCATGACATTTTCCATTCACCCCAACTAGGAGACCTAAACCTCAGCTACATCAGTACCCGACATTACTAATGCTCTATGAATACAAATCTCCACAAAATCGAATGGAATATTTACCCAGACGAGTGGAGCTTACTATGAGAGCAAATGTGGAATGGGGTGTTCAAAACTAAGCATCTCCAGTATACCAAGCTTGTCAGGCGTCCACAAACCTTTGCTCATAACGCATTTGTCTTAAATCACTGTGTGCACTGCGCTACTGTGCATTGTGTACCTGTGTGTGTGTGTGTGTGTGTGTGTGTGTGTGTGTGTGTGTGTGTGTGTGTGTGTGTGTGTGTGTGTTAGATAATTCTATGTAGTGTATTGTGTATTTGTATTGAAATAATCAGGGACTGTTTCCAAGAGATCCAATCCTGGGACCAATCAGAATTCCGCAGGGTTGTATATGTTGATTCAAGTCTTATCGAATGGACGTATTATGATTATTATAAGGACATGTCCAAATAGGGGCAGTTGTAGCTCTGCCCCACTAGAACAGAGATGCATTTTTCTTTTCTTTTTTCTTTTTTTTTTCTTTTTAACCTCAGTATGATAAGTATTCAGCATCTTAAGCCTGAAAAAGAAAAAAAAAAGAAAAAAAAAAAAAATTAAATATATATATATATATATATATATATATATATATATATATATATATATATATATATATATATATATATATATATATATATATATGTCATTAAATAAAATGTATTTAAATTAAATAATAAATAATAATTACATTTAAATTTAATTTAATTATTCCATTATTTGAATAGAATTGTAGTTATTTAAAATCATTTATAGCATGTAGTTTATGAATAGTATAAACTGTTGATAAAACAGGTTCAGTGATGGAACAGGTGATAAATATGCAAATGTGAAAAAATAAAAATAAATAATATATGTATATATTTAAAATATAATTCAGTTATTTTATTTATATTATATTTTTATTAACGTATAAACTAATACAATTATCATTATTTCATTGTGGGAATAGAATTAAAGGTAATAAAAAATAAGTAAATAATTTATAGGGTGTATTTTATGAACAGAATAATCTGTTGATAAAACGGGCTCAGTGATGTAACAGGTAATGAATATGCAAAAGACGAATATGCAAATGTGGGAGGCGGGGCTTACCGACACAACACTTTAAAATGAATGAGTCTTAGGTTTAAAATGCAGTGTGTATCTCTCCTTTTTCCCTCAACACACACACACACACACACACACACACACACACACACACACACACACACACACATGCAAAATCGATAAAGGCACATTGGTTTACTCTGTGTGTGTGTGTGTGTGTGTGTGTGTGTGTGTGTGTGTGTGTGTGTGTGTGTGTGTGTGTGTGTGTTTAGTTGCTCTCTCTTTCTCTCAACACACACACACACACACACCCCTACAGTAAACCATTGCACCTCTATCGATTGTGTGTGTGTGTGTGTGTGTGTGTGTGTGTGTGTGTGTGTGTGGAGAGAACGAAAGAAGCAACTAAAAAACAAGACACTCTCTCTCTCTCTCTCTCTCTCTCTCTCTCTCTCTCTCTCTCTCTCACATAAAACACACACACCTACAGTAAACCAGTGCACCTCTATTGAGTGTGTGTGTGTGTGTGTGTGTGTGTGTGTGTGTGTGTTGAGAGAACGAAAGAGAGACTGCACACTGATTTCTTTCTGTCTTGTCTCTTAGTCGCTCTGTTTCTCTCTCTCTTTCACGCACACATTTATGAGAGAGAGATACAGAGATGATGCACCACTCAAGTCTGCCATCTAGTGGCATCCATTTCTTTGTTTCTTCCTTTTTGCCACGTCTTCATCCCCATCTCTTCTCTCTCTCTCTCTCTCTCTCTCTCTCTCTCTCTCTCTCTCTCTCTCTCTCTCTCTCTCTCTCTATATCACTCTCTCTCCCTTATTTACTATCTCCCTCTTGTTCTTTCTCTTAATCTATTTTCTTTCCATCTCTGTCTACCTACTACCTGTTATTCTCTCCTTTTCAAATACCCTCTCTCCCCATTTCTCTCTCTCCCACTCTCTTTTTGCCCCTTTCCCTTTGTCCTTACATCAAATGCTATTTCTTTCTGTATTTCTCTTTTTCTCTCCCAGATTGTTTTGTTTGCACAATTTCTCCCTTTTTTTTTTTGTATTCTTTCACTTTTTTCTTTTTTATTTCAGTCTCGTTGCCCCTCTGTCTCTCTTTTTCTGCGCACGTAACCTAAAACGTAATTCGAATGTAACTGTAAAGTGTATTGTTTTCGGTTGAATTTTCATGGCCGATATAAAAATGGCTGCAGGAATTAAAATGCAAATCCGAAGTCATTTCATTTTCTGTTTAACGAGGTAGGATTCCTCTGAATAATAAAAAAAAAAAGCTAAAGCAATCCCCCCATTTGCTATTGCGACGTCTCATCATCACCCTTTCTCAATTTCACAAAAAAAACACGTGTAATCCTGTTCACGTATTCACCGCACACCAGTCAATCAGTCTTAGTAGGAGGAGCTTAAACGTGTTTAAATCACCAGGTGTTCGGTTGAAAATCTGAAGGACAGCAGAGGTTTAGTTGTAGAAATTGTTGTAGAAATTCAGGTGGAGGAAAATGACTTTCTCCTGGTTCAGGATGAAGAGATTCTTCACCAGCTGTTAGATTTCTGCTGCAGAACACAAACAATATTAATGACGTTTTCTGTGTGCAATCGCTTCAGGTGATGGACCAATAATTAATGTGCAAAACAAGAAGAGAAAAAAAAACAGGAACAAGACTGGGAAAGAAAGAAAGAAAGAAAGAAAGAAAGAAAGAAAGAAAGAAAGAAAGAAAGAAAGAAAGAAAGAAAGAAAGAAAGAAAGAAAACCTGAGAACAATATTTTAAAATGCGAGAAAGAAAGAAAGAAAGAAAGAAAGAAAGAAAGAAAGAAAGAAAGAAAGAAAGAAAGAACATGACTTTAAAATGTGAAAGAAAGAAAGAAAGAATATTGTAAAAGGTGAAAGAAAGAAAGAAAGAAAGAAAGAAAGAAGGAAAGAAGGAAAGAAAATTGTAAAAGGTGAAAGAAAGAAACAAAGAAAGAAAGAAAGAAAGAAAGAAAGGAAGAAAGAAAAGAAAGAAAGAAAGAAAGAAAGAAAGAAAGAAAGAAAGAAAGAAAGAAAGAAAAAAAGAAAGAAAGAAAGAAAGAAAGAAAGAATGAAAACCTGAGAACAATATTTTAAAATGCGAGAAAGAAAGAAAGAAAGAAAGAAAGAAAGAAAGAAAGAAAGAAAGAAAGAAAGAAAGAAAGAAAGAAAGAAAGAAAGAAAGAACATGACTTTAAAATGTAAAAGAAAGAAAGAAAGAATATTGTAAAAGGTGAAAGAAAGAAAGAAAGAAAGAAAGAAGGAAAGAAGGAAAGAAAATTGTAAAAGGTGAAAGAAAGAAAGAAAGAAAGAAAGAAAGAAAGAAAGAAAGAAAGAAAGAAAGAAAGAAAGAAAGAAAAAAAGAAAGAAAGAAAGAAAATTTAAGGTTACAAAGAAAAGTTTTGTTAAAATAATAATAATAATAATAATACATTTGTACAGATGTTTGTTTTAGGACGACAGATTGATGTAAACGGAGCGCTTCCTGATTTCTTCTTACACTATTCTTTGTCTTTTCACTTATCATTTCTTTTTCTATTTTCCACAATTACTCTCTTCTATCTCATCTCTTTATTTTTTCTCTCTCTCTCACTCTTTCCTCCTGGCTCTGTTCTATCTATCTGATGGAGGACAGGAAGTGGAGATGTGAGACTGTATTATTTGGTGTCCGTGTCAAGGTTATTGTTTACCCATTTTATCTTTTTATCTCACACACACACACACACACACACACACACACACACACACACACACACACACACACACCTGCAGCAGCAGACGTTACACATTTGCTCATCACGTTAATGATATGTATACATTAACAGACTTGAAGCTCCGCCTCTATTGTCTGTGGCATCCTATTGGATGGTTGAGCAGTCAAACATCTCATAATTACTAATCACTAATACTCACCAAAACAACAAACAAATAACAGATTGTTGATTACAATGATGTCCCCGTGGCCTATGAAGTAACTAAAGTGTGTGATTTGGGACATGTCCACAGTGGACATGAGTCTGAACGTCAATTCATTGCTTGCTAACATGTTAGCAAAGATCTCTCTTTGCATTCTCTTTCAAGCTGTTGTGTGGAAGCTACAGTGGTGAATTAGCACGCTAGTTTAGCTGTTCCTATGTAACCGGTGGAATTAGCGCTTTGCTAATTTTTTCTTCGTTGTGTCTCAAAAACATGGTCAACAAGCCTAAAATTCAATATGTTTCTTGTCTGTCTCTTCGCCCATGAGATCTTCTCCGGGTAATTTTTTATAGTTTTGGGATACTTTGTTAATTGCTAGCATGATTTCAGCGCTTCTGTAGCTTGTGCTAAGTTCCAATTAATTCATTATTTTAGCTAGCTAGCAGTTTAGGCTTAGCTAACACCCCGAATTTTCTGCGGTAAACCGTAGCCATCCTAGCTAATAGCCAGCTAGCACGGCACTGTGTGACTGATTTAGTACAGTATCTACGACATAACGTCATCTTAGCATCTCCGCTCGTTCTGGTCCCCAAGCCGAGGTGTTTTCCCTCGCCGGGGCGTAAGCGTTTAAAGTTCGGCACAGAAAGGTCAGATGAAAGCGCGATACGGTTCCTCGTGAAAGTTCTCAGTCTTTTTACGCTCGACGTCCTCCCATTTCCCCGCCGCTGCTCTCGACAAGACTTTAGCGCTCCACTTTCAAAGGGTGCTGACATTTGGTCTGGTAAAGTAAGCAGGAAATCAGGCGAGGGAACAGCGGACGTGCACACACAGCATACTTAAGACCGGGTTCGCTCTTAAATCATGGCAGGGAAGCACGACCTGTTCACTACGGAGTGCACTAATTAGTCCCAATATCATACAAAAGGCTTTGGATAAGTGTGATTTGAGACACAGCCGTATGTGGCGTATATCATGAATCAGGTGTGTTCGCTTTGGGACTGAGGTTACACATCATACACATCCCCAATATTTTACTGTAGCAAAGAAAGAATAAAAAAAACTAAAACAAAGAAAAAGACTGTAAAAGAAGAAAGAAAGAAATGTAAAATGTAAAAGGTGATAGAAAGAAAGAGCAAAGAAAAAGTTATACTACACTATAAAAAGAATAAAAGGAAGGAAAAAAGGAAAAGTTAAAAAAAGAAAAAGAAAGAACGAAAGGAAGAGAGGAAGGAAGGAAGGAAGGAAGGAAGGAAGAAAGAAAGAAAGAAAGAAAGAAAGAAAGAAAGAAAGAAAGAAAGAAAGAAAGAAAGAAAGAAAGAAAGAAAGAAAGAGAAAAATGTTAAGTAAAACTATAGAAAGAAAACCCAAGAACAAGACTAAAAAAGAAAGAAAGAAAGAAAGAAAGAAAGAAAGAAAGAAAGAAAGAAAGAAAGAAAGACATGTGAAACATGTAAAAGGTGATGGATGGATGGATGGATGGATGGATGGATGGATGGATGGATGGATGGATGGATAGATAGATAGATAGATAGATAGATAGATAGATAGATAGATAGATAGATAGATAGATAGATAGATAGATAGATAGAATACTCTCTCCTCTCTCTCTCTTCTTCTCTTCTTTCTGTCTCTCTCTGTCTCTCTTTCTCTCTCTCTCGCTGTTTTTTGTTTGTTTTTCTTTAAGAAAGGGGGATTTCGAGGAAATTCTGCACCAATCCCTCGTCTAACAATCTTGGCTTGCCGGCTAAACCCCACTATCTGACTCCTTTAAGCCTCGCTAAGCAAAAGTCCACAATCTTTGCAGGCAGAAAATTGGCAGGATCACATGTTGGACTTATTAAACGTGACCCCGGCACATTATTCGTGAATCAGATGTGTCAGAGGTGACCCTCGGCTAGTGTGTGTGTGATTTCATGCTAAAGTCAAATTAGTGCATATTAAATTTGATAAGCTTCGGAAGCCGGGTGTTGGAGGACGAGAGAGAGGGAGGGAGATAAAAAAAAACACTCGTTCCTCAGCCCCTGCTGAATAAATTCAACTGAAAGTTTTAAAAGGAATGACATTTTTGTAATTATGTATTTATAGTTTGTTTACAAATGAAATTCTCTCATAATTAAAGAAAGAAAGAACAAACAATACTGCAAAAGGTGAGAGAAAGAAAATAGAAAGAAAAGAAAGAAAGAAAGAAAGAAAGAAAGAAAGAAAGAAAGAAAGAAAGAAAGAAAGAAAGAAAGAGAATTATGTAAAAAAAAACTTCAACAAAAAAAACCCCCAAGAGGATAAATGCAAAAGGTAAAACGAAGAAAGAAGGAAAGAAAGAAAGAAAGAAAGAAAGAAAGAAAGAAAGAAAGAAAGAAAGAAAGAAAGAAAGAAAGAATTATGCAAAAGACTACAACAAAAAAAGAAACCCAAGAGAATGAGTTCAAAAGAAGAAAGAAAGAAAGAAAGAAAGAAAGAAAGAAAGAAAGAAAGAAAGAAAGAAAGAAATTCACATTGATTGAATGAATAAAAAGCCAGTATGTGATTATAGTAAATGTGTGGACACAATTGAAGGTGAGTTGAAGTAAAGCTCCTGATTGGATACCTGCTCTATGACATCATCTGCTGGTAATTTCCGTTAGGAGGTAAATTATTAGTGGATTATTAGCCCGAAAAACAGAACCCCCCCACACACACACACACACGTTCCCACACTGTGGTTGTTATCAGCTGGATTAATACCTCACTATTGGTGTTTGTCAGCCTGTGCTGAACTTTCCTTTGACCCAGAGATTTGGAAAGTTTCTTTATAGCTCGACCGATGATCACTCCTGCCGCCGTGAAGGAGCGATAAAAGTTAACCAGGTGCTTTTTACGCGCATTTTTTATCCCCGAGCCACTCTTTATGCTCGCTTCACTGCTCTAGACGTAATGGTCAATAGCTGGCCTGGTGTCCGTGCGGGCGGGGCCGTGGCCGCCCTGTGTAATTATGCCGTTCCTGCACTCGTATCTAATGAGATGGATCACTCGGAGCAGTATACATCACCTCCATTTACTGGATTCATTACGGAGGTATCCGTGTAAAAACGAGCTGTAAATATGGTTCAGAGCTTCAGCGCGGTGACAGAGAAGAGATAAAGGAGAAGCTCTTCAATCCAGCGCAGGGGCTAATCTCCATTACCAATAATGACTTCCATTTATTACTGCACCTTCCCAAACATCACGGCCACATCACGACTATCGTCAAAAAAAGGAAGTAGAAAGTGAAAATGTGGGCTGATATTTAATGGAAAAAGCCTAAAGTAGCCAAGGCTAGAAAATAAACTGTGTATATATAAAACCAATAAATACATATTTAACATCTTAGATTTATTAATGGTCATTAAGGGAGAAAGGAAGGAAGAAAGGAAGGAAGGAAGGAAGGAAGGAAGGAAGGAAGGAAGGAAGAAAGCATTGAAGAAAAGAAAGAAATGTAACATTAAGTAAACTGTAAAAGAAAGAATACTCAAACACAGACTGTAAAAGAGAAAAGAAAGAAAGAAAGAAAGAAAGAAAGAAAGAAAGAAAGAAAGAAAGAAAGAAAGAAAGAAAGAAAGAAAAAAAAGAAGGAACGAATGAACCAGACTGTAACAGAAAGAAAGATAAAAAGAACCACACTGTAAAAGAAAAAAGGAAAGAAAGAAAGAACCAGACTGTAAAAGAGAAAAGATCCAGACTGTAAGAGAAAGAAAGAAAGAAAGAAAGAAAGAAAGAAAGAAAGAAAGAAAGAAAGAAAGAAAGAAAGAAAGAATGAAAGAAAGAAAGAATCAGACTGTAAAAGAGGAAAGAAAGAAAGAAAGAAAGAAAGAAAGAAAGAAAGAAAGAAAGAAAGAAAGAAAGAAAGAACCACACTGTGAAAGAAAGAAAGAAAGAAAGAAAGAAAGAAAGAAAGAAAGAAAGAAAGAAAGAAAGAAAGAAAGAAAGAACCACACTGTAAAAGAAGAAAGAAAGAAAGAAAGAAAGAAAGAAAGAAAGAACGAAAGAAAGAACGAAAGAAAGAACCAGACTGTAAAAGAAGAAAGAAAGAAAGAAAGAAAGAAAGAAAGAAAGAAAGAAAGAAAGAAAGAAAGAACCAGACTGTAAAAGAGAAAAGATCCAGACTGTAAGAGAAAGAAAGAAAGAAAGAAAGAAAGAAAGAAAGAAAGAAAGAAAGAAAGAAAGAAAGAAAGAACCACACTGTAAAAGAGAAAAGATCCAGACTGTAAGAGAAAGAAAGAAAGAAAGAAAGAAAGAAAGAAAGAAAGAAAGAAAGAAAGAAAGAAAGAAAGAAAGAAAGAAGACTGCTCGATGGATGAATGCTGAAAGACAGTTTGGTGGAATAAATTAAATGAAAAAGTGAGTAAAGAATAAACTCTTTAGGCTCAGATTCTAGGGTTTAAGGCAAATCCTCAAAATGGCTGCCATACGCATTCTAGCAACCTGAACGCATGCATTTGGGACGGACCCTTAACAACCCTGACATACAATCATGTGGATGTGTACTAAGAAGGTTAAGACGATCAGTTTGGTCCATTTTATGAAGTAATTTCTAGCAAGGACTAAAATCTCTGTCTATTTTTAGAGGGTTTATGATGGGAAATGCTTTTTGCCTGCTGCTATCTTCCATCCATTATGACAATTTACTCAGATTGACAAGCAGGTCAAAGCTTAAACTCTTTTCTGCCTTGTCATGAAAACAGTCCTGTACAATTTCAGGTGCTAAGTACTGGACAGAAGATGAGGGTTAAGTAAGAGAATTTTTTTCTTTTTTTTTTTTTCTTTTTCATTATTCCTCACTACGTGCATCTTTGAACTATCGACACGGCGCTCGGTGATGAATTACGCTCCTTCGTGTGAACTGTCAGGATGGTAATAGGGTGCGGGACGCCTGGCCTAGCGAGTATTCGAGTGTGGCGGCAAAGATAATGGCTTCAAGTTTAACTATAGTTTTGTGAATTTACGGAAAAAGTGCTGAGAGCGTGAAAAAAAAAATACGCTGCGTCGTTTCATTCTCAAAAGCTGACCCGGGGTTTTATAGGACAGGGTTTCTATGCTAACAGTCAGAGGTTTTATTTGAAGGCAGAAATCCCGAGTTAACAAAGTCTGCGATGCTAACCGAGCAAGCTGAGCTAATGAAAGTGACAGCTCTAGCTGAGCGAGCCAATGTAATGAAGGCTACGGTGCTAACCGAGCGAGCAGAGCTAATCAAGTCCACGGCGCTAGCTGCGTGAGCTGAACTAACGGTGTTAGCCGTGCCAATAAAAAAAAAAAGTGATGTTAACAGAGAGCTGAGCTAATGAAATATACAGTGCTAATCGAATGGTCTGTAATAGTAAGGCTTCGATGCTAACTAAGAATTCTGGCCTGAGAAAAGGGTGCAAGGTTAACTAGGCGAGCTAAGATAATAAGTAGGAAGCGAACCGAGTTGAATAAAAGCTAATGAAGCCTGGGTCACACTGGTCAAAGCGCTACGAATAGAAAACAATAAAAAAAAAAGAATATCTGTATTGCTGTATTGAAATGTTAAAGAGGCGTACCCAATGGGCTTTTCAAAAATTTGCATCTCAAAGACAAAGGAGCTAGTGGTTGACATCAGGGGCAAAGGGTCTTTCTGTCTCATGTGTCCGTCGATGATTTGTACTTTGGAACGCATCTGGATCGCAATCTGCGCTAAATTTGTACGCTGGTACGTGTCAGGAAATTGGTATTTACACACATCCGTATGTGGCGGCCATTGATGAATCGCACACATTCGAAGTTGATATGCTAATGTACGCTAATTTGCATACGTGAATACCCCAAAATCACAGTTTATGATCATTGAAGGTAAGCCAAAAAGTCAGGAACTGATGTAGGGTGAGGTGATGAGGCCTGGGGGAGGGAGAGAGGGATGGAAGGAAGGAGAAAGAAAACTGTACTACAAAGAATGAATCCTCAAGAACCAGACTTTAAGAGGATAAAGAAAAAACTGAAAGAAAGAAAGAAAGAAAGAAAGAAAGAAAGAAAGAAAGAAAGAAAGAAAGAAAGAAAGAAATAATCAGACCGTAAAAGAGTAAAGAAAGAAAAAAAGGAAGTAAGAAAGAAAGAAAAAAAGACTGTAAAAGGTGAAAGAAAGAAACTGTGAAAGAAAGAAAAAAAGAAAGAAAGAAAGAAAGAAAACCGTGAAGGAAATAAACAAAGAAAAGTGTGAAAGAAAGAAAAAAAAGAAAGGCTAGACTGTAAAAGGTGAAAGAACGCAAACTGTAAAAGAAAAAGAGGAATCCTCAAGAACAAGACTGATGAATAAATTCTGAAAGAAAGATTGGTGAAATAAGTAAAAAAAAAAACATCTTTAGGCTTAGATTCTAGGGTTTAGGGCAAATCCTTAAATAGACTAATATATGCTAATGCCAATTTGCATATGGAAACGCCCTGAAATCACCATTTATGATAATCGACTGCTAAAAAGGTAGTGGTGTAGGGTGAGGTGAGGAGGCCTGGGGTTCATTTCAGTCAGCATTTACAATGATTCCTAAGGTATTCTGAGCTTTTTTTAGTTCAATATCCTCCACGTAAAGCATATCTTCGTGGAGCTGGCTTTGTGCACTGGGGCATTTTCGTGCTTTTGAGGAAGAAACCTGACTCAAGAGGGAACCCATCCTCATCTGGGGTGCACCGAATGTCCATTTGTTACAGATAAACGATGTTGCGGGGTGCAGTGATGGTGATCAGAAGCAAACTGTAGTCCTGAGTCAGTGTAGCAGACTTTTGGCATTAACTGCAATCCAAATCAATCCTCAAAGCTCCCGTTCTTACTCCGTAATTTCATGGAACCACCCAAGTCATTGCTGAGAAACCTTCCCCAGTTGCACAGAGTGGCCTCCAAAGACATCCTATATAATCATGTGCCTCCAAGTTTGCGGTGAAAGTTTGGTGAAGAACCACATACGGCTGGAAAAGTCAGTTGTCCCGATACTTTGCTCCATATATTGTAGGAGCTCTGTGAAACTGCTTTTACACTATTATCCTGTCAGAAAATATTCACACCTATGCCTACACATGGTTGATGTAGTATAAGGAGTGGGTTAGATACTCTAGAGTACTCAAGAGTAGTTCATCAAGTGCTTGTCTTGAGTAAGCTAGCATTAAAAAAGGCATTTACGTTTTTGACCTTAAATTATTTTCATCACTGACTGATCTGAGACAACAATAGGACAGAAGAACTACTTAAAAATCTGAATCTAAGCTACACATTTGATTTCCTGGTTTTTGTTGTTTTTTTTTTTCCATTACGAATCTTGAGGTAACACTAACGCTAATCATTTGAAAAATCTACATCCACAGCTATATGTTGTTTGCTTGTTTGTTTCCAGTTATTAAATACGCTCCGCATTGTGTTGTTCTGCTTCCTTCCCATAGCAATACTTTTACATTTGGGTTATTGGTTTATGCTAAGTGTAATTCAGTAGCAGGAAGTCTTTTCTTAGGGATCTACCGACACATCTGAGGTAAAAATTTATGTTTTTGGCAAGTATGGGCTGTTTTTATTGTCGCTGTGCCCTTTATCTGGGTGTTTACAAGAATAAATGGCAACCTGCTAACTAGTTAAATGGTTAGACAGAATGGTTTTGCTAGGTTTCCAGTTGCTAAGGAACAAGGTGCACACACATGCTGGGAATCTCACAGCGGTTACTAATTTTATATCATTACTGCTGTTATAGTGCTTTGGTACAAGTCATGAAAACAAAGCTAAATGAATTTAGATGCTAGTTTCAGTCTTGCTAGTTAGCACATTTGCTAGTTGAGGAGGAGATGTTTAGTTTGTTGTCAATAAAATGAAATGAAATGAAGTTTTCCACTGTAGCCTAACTTGGATAGTTTTGCTAACTAGCTGGCTAGTAAATTACACCCTAGACACACATTTACTCAGCTTTAAACAGAACTTTAGTTTGTCCAGTATGAAAAACTGCATCTTATGGACACTAAGGGCTGCCAAGTAGCAATTATTCTAACAGCAACATAAGGCAGCCCAGGGTTGCAGGGTTAACCAGCCTTCTCTTTTCCCTCGTTTCCTTTCATCCCCATTCCGAAAGCCATGCTTTGTTCCTCCTTGGCGGAAATGCAAGAGGAAAAGTCTGAGGATCTCTGCATAACTGAAAGCCCCAGCATCAATCCTTAGCAAACAAGATTAGAGACGTAAGTCATCATTTTTAGCCGCTAGCCCCACAGCCCGTGAAAAACCAAGGCCTCGTCCTCGCTCGGTTCCTCTGAGATGGAAAAAAAAAAAAGAGAGCTATAGGGAAAGACGGGTGCAGATGAAAGAAGTCTTCATCCCATTTCCCCTCCATCTCTCCATCTCTTTCAGCCTCGGGTTGGTAAGCATGACCAATCACTGCCCTGCATCCACCACACAGCCATATACCCCTACCACCTCTCCTCCACTCCCGACCCCTCTCCCTCTCTCCCTCTCTCTCTCTCTCTCTCTCTATTTCTCAGCAGTAATAGAATAGGTTGGGGACAGGATTGGGATGAGGCCGTGACTGACCACCCGGAATGATGATGAGGGCAAAGAGGATGAAAAGAGCACCACATCTCTCTGTAAATCTCTTTAAAAGCTCTGGAAAGACGGGAAGAATTTCGCTGATTGTTGCCCGGATAAATGAAATCGTGTTGTACAGTAGTTCCTTCGATGGATGTTAGAGAAGAAGAAAGCTTGTGATTTGGAATACAAAGTGTATCATTTGAGTTCCAATATTTTACAGCTATTTGTCGGATATATATATATATATATATATATATATATATATATATATATATATAGATATAGATATAGATATATATATATATATATATATATATATATATATATATATATATATATACACACACACACAGGTCTCAAAATCTATTTAAGCTAAAGTAAAAAATAGCTCATTTTAAATTTACTCAGTAAAATGTACAGATAAACTGTGAAAGAAAGAAAAAAAGAAAGGCTAGACAGTAAAAGGTGAAAGTAAGAAAACTGTAAAAGAAAAAAAGAAAGAAAGAAAGAAAGAAAGAAAGAAAGAAAGAAAGAAAGAAAGAAAGAAAGAAAGAAAGAAAACTGTGATTAAAATAAAGTGTGTAAGATAGACCCTTAAGCAAAGCCCTTAACCTTCAGTTGTGAGACAATTGTTAGTCACTCTAAATCATTGCGTAGCGAATTGGGTTTAGCTAGCAGAGCTAATATTGGGCCATTTAAATGGAGTCTCACAGTTATAAGAAAGGCTTCCGCTGAGGTCACATGATTCATCTCAACCTTAGTCTTCTAGAAGGGGAACCAAATTCTAACCCTGAGGGACACCTGGTGTAGAATCATTACCACTATACAGTTTTAATGTCGATGACTACTAGGAATAATGCAAAAACGATGATTGCGAAATCCACCTGTCAGAAAGCAAAAAAACACACACACACATACACACACAAATTGAAATATATATTTATGCAAAACCGGGACGTATATGCGGCGCCGTAACAGGCGTGCAGTTGTGAATAAGGAACCCATTACGCCCTTGATTGATGATTATCGTCGTGATAAGTGACAGTTATAATCACAACAGCGTTCTTATTGAGTAATCAGATATGGAGTTCTCTTCATGCGCACACAGCGTGAAATCAAATAAATCGTCGCGATACAAAGCGTTTAATGGCTTCCTTCCCCCCCACCACCACCCAAACCCCACGCTTTAAATCGGGTTTGCGCGCGGTGCACCGTGCAATCATGTGCCAACATACTCGCGGCCTGAATTACAGGAAGTCAAAAATCCGCCTCGTGCTTGAGAAAAGTCAGTCACTATTTTCTAGACACGTGGGGGCGTGTCCTAAAACAAGGGCGAGAATTAGAAAATGGTTTCATTTGGTTCGACCGAATCGAAAGAGTTGACTCTTTGCAATTAAGCCGATTTCTTCTCTGATAAACTTTGCAATCATGTCGAAATGAAAAAAATACGGAAGATCCTCTAGCAATAGATGCGATTGAAATAATTGGGTTGTTTTTATTTTTGGGGGAAATCGGCTTGGGATAAATAGAAACGAATTAACGAGGGAGGTTTTCCGTGTCCGTCAGCGCGTATCGTTCGGGTTTCGGCGAGTTGCGCGAAAACTTACTGTTTCCTAATCCCATTGCCGTTTTTTTGCGACGTTTGAAATTTCTCACACTGCCAGAACTTTATTGTCAGCCATATTTGATACTAATGGCACTAAATCGGGCACGCGGTCTGAAAAATGTGATTCGCAGGCTGAAACGCGTCCGGAAGGGTTTGCTTTTATGCACCATCACTACCATTCGAGTAATGAAAGTTCGTGTTAAAGTGCTTGGACCCCAGAAAATCGCAGTTACGATCTTTTCTTATATATATATATATATATATATATATATATATATATATATATATATATATATATATATATATATAAAACGTATCCAAATGTGAGAGTTATTCCTTCACATGCCTGTTGGAATTGCTGTGTGTTTGTGTGTGTGTGTGTGTGTGTCCTCGTTCTTTTGAATCCTCACACACTGCTCACTGCCAGATGACACACGCTGATAACAGGGCGTTTCGGAGTCCTGCTTAACGAGGAACAGTGAGTTACAGACAGTCACTTTAATCAGCACAGCAGGATCTGGAGTCTCACTTCAAAGGCTTTTTACGAGAAGCGCACACACACACACACACACACACACACACACACACACACACACACACACACACACACACACACAGGCGTGTAATCAGTAATCTTTCCTTACTGTGCAGAGATATTAAATGGCATTGAGATCCTGTTGGGAATGTGTGTGTTAGTGCGGGAAAAACACCTGTATGTATCCACACACACACACACACACACACACACACACACACAGAGTTTTATCTAACAATGCAGCGACACTGCGCTTAGACTAGAAAGCTGTGTCACTGTCCAACGGTTTACACTGCCCAAGTGTAGCTTTATCCTTGAACGCATACACACCCACACACACCCTCACACACCAATGGTTTTATATTGAACCCCAGGGAGAACCCGAGCTCTGTTAAAATGCTACACTGTCAGCTTGCTTCAGCGGTGTGTGTAGACTGAGACATGAGTTAGTGCACCTCTGAAGTCTGCTTTATCGTTAGCAGTAACCGAAAGGCAACGCGAGCAAGCTGGAACCGACACAGTGGAACGTAAAGTGAGACGTGATAGGGTGGGACATGAGAGAGCGGGAAGGGTAGAACATAGCATTGTGGACTATTTAAGGATAAAATGTACCTGAGTGGGACGTAAGAGATTTTATAACAGTTTGTAACGGAAAAAATGGTTCTGTTTACTTTGGATGTCGATGTTGGTTATGTTCTTCCGAAACCTAAAATCTATAATAAAATGGATAAAAAATCCACGGAAAGAAACAAATGCGCTTCAAATGTACATTTTGGGGTTTGAAGCTCAAAATCACAGCTGTTGCAGGTGTACATGCAGATTAATGAGGTGTAATGAGAAGCAGGGAAGCTAAATGACCATATAAGGAAAACAAAGGCAAAAGAAAAATAGGACAGTGCATGTATACTGTAGGTGCAGAGTAAATCCAGAATCCCACTGCAATCATGTATGGACAGATGTGACTGTCAGCTGCTTTCTATAGAAATTTGAAGGTATTGTTTTAAAGCCAGGAAATCCATTCATACGCAACAGTGTGGGGGATTTTTTTTTTTCCTCGTCCAAAATGTAAAGATTGATTAAAGGAAATTGGATGTATGTAGATAAAATGACTCAAAACCTGCACATGCACAACACAAATCAGCATTTAAATAATATTTAGTATTCAAAAAAATTATTCAAAAAAAATTTCAAAAATGTTAATAGGCTTAAAAAAAATTTACTGCTGAAGGTTATGGGCAAAATACTGAATACAAACAAAAAGAGAGAGAGAAAGAGAGAGAAGTTGGAAAGAAAGAGGAAAAAAGAACGAAAGAAACAAACAAACAAACAAAGAAGTTTAAAAAGAGAAGGACAACATAAGAAAAGAAAGAAAGAAAGAAAGAAAGAAAGAAAGAAAAAAAGAAAGAAAGAAAGAAAGAAAGAAAGAAAGAAAAGTTTGCAAAGAGAAAGACAACGAAAGAAAGAGAGAAAGAAAGAAAGAAAGAAAGAAAGAAAGAAAGAAAGAAAGAAAGAAAGAAAGAAAGAAAGAAAGAAAGAATATAAAATGAAAGGAATAAAAAAAAGTTTGTAAAGCGAGAAAAATAAGAATGCAGAAAGAAAGAAACAAATAAAAGAATATGAATGATAGAGAGAAAGAAAGAAAGAAAGAAAGAAAGAAAGAAAGAAAGAAAGAAAGAAAGAAAGAAAGAAAGAAAGAAAGAAAGAGAAAAAGAAAGAAAGAAGTTTGCGAAGAGTAAGACAACGAAAGAAAGGAACAAACAAACAAACAAAAGAATACGAAAGAAAGAAAGAAAGAAAGAAAGAAAGAAAGAAAGAAAGAAAGAAAGAAAGAAAGAAAGAAAGAAAGAGATTGAAAAGTGGGCAGTTCCACTTAGTGTTCATTGGCTGGAAGCTCCTGATTGGTTGGCTGTGGCTGCACCCATCAGGACCTCATCACCTGTCGAACGCATGTGTTTCTTGAAATAGTTTGTTAGTTTGATCTGAAACAGTTCACACTCTCAGCGAGAGTTTCTACCGAACCGTGTGTGTGAGAACGTCGCCTGCGTTCAATAAACACTTCACACTCACCTCAGCACAGGAAGCAGGAAAGAATAAAGGCGGTGAGAAATGTGAGAGGAATATCAACACGATTGTTTTGCAAACATTGCAACAAAAGTTCTTTAGAACTGTGGGAAGAAAATCGCGCGTTCATTTTCAACCAGAACACGGCGCCGAGCTCGGCACGAGTCAGAGCCCGAACAGTCACCTGTAGAATTCTGTAGCTCCAAGAACTCCACTTCAGACGTATCTTGATTCAGAAGTACAGCCTGCAAATCCGTCCAAGAGCTGGTTACAATTCCCAAAGCCACCAATTACAGCCAGCCGCGGACGAGACCATACAAGTGTTGAATGGCATTTCCGTCCTACGACTGAATACGGGATTAGCGAAGCTGCTGCTAGATACTGTTGACCCACTTCCCCTCCAGCACAACCAGCCTCACTTCCTGTTACCTGTATGTGATGGCGTTCACTTGCCCTTAACGCTAGCTTACTGAGTGTGACTTTAAAGAGAAGACGACTAGTTGATATCTTTCCGAAGCCATGTACCAACTCTAGCGGTAAGATCAAGGCGGCTACGTGAATGGAAACCGGATAACAAGGTTTAACTCAAACAGAATTGTTCAGAATCCCCAACGTTATGTAGTTTTAGTTTACCCTTAATCCCAGGATGAGCTGAAAGAGTGGAGGAAAAAGAGAGTGGAAGTGGGTGGGTTTGTGGCTTAGCTTATATCTTTACCTTCTATCTTTAGAAGAGAGTTTGCAGGTTCACACTTTGTCATTTTGCGAAATCATGGCTAAGGCTGGTGCTAGTTTGAGTATTAGCCAGGTGTAAAGAATAGAAAAGGCAAGAAAAATTAAAGTTTTAAAGGTTACAAAAATTAAGAAGAAATAAGTGAAGACTGAAATAATGTAAACGGTTAAAGAAATAAACATGGATTAGATTGAAAGAAAGAAAGAAAGAAAGAAAGAAAGAAAGAAAGAAAGAAAGAAAGAAAGAAAGAAAGAAAGAAAGAAAGAAAGAAATATTGTGAAAAATAAGTGAATAAGACTAAGAAAAAGAAAATAAAAAAATAATGGAAGAGCAAGATTAGAAAGAAAAAAAATAAAATAAAAATGCAGAAAGAAAGTAAAAAAGAAAAAATTTAAATGCAGAAAGAATGAAAGTAAGTGAGAAAGAAAGAAAGAAAGAAAGAAAGAAAGAAAGAAAGAAAGAAAGAAAGAAAGAAAGAAAGAAAGAAAGAAAGAAAGAAAGAAAGAAAAATGCAGAAAGAAAGAAAGTGTGAAAAATAAGTGAATAAGACTAAAAAAAGAAAATAAAAAAAGAATAGAAGAGCAAGACTAGAAATAAAAGGGAAAAATTAAAAATGCAGAAAGAAAGAAAAAGTAAGAAAGAAAGAAAGAAAGAAAGAAAGAAAGAAAGAAAGAAAGAAAGAAAGAAAGAAAGAAAGAAAGAAAGTGTGAAAAATAAGTGAATTCAACTAAGAAAAAGAAAGGAAGAAAGAAAGCAAGAATAGAAAGAAAAGGGAAAAATAAGAATGCAGAAAGAAAGAAAGAAAGAAAGAAAGAAAGAAAGAAAGAAAGAAAGAAAGAAAGAAAGAAAGAAAGAAAGAAAGAAAGATGCAGAAAAAAAGAAGAGAGAAAGAAAGAAAAATAAGTAAATAAGACTGATAAAAGAAAGAAAGAAAGAAAGAAAGAAAGAAAGAAAGAAAGAAAGAAAGAAAGAAAGAAAGAAAGAAAGAAAGAAGTTTGCGAAGAGAAAGAAAAAAGAGTAAATGAGTGAGAAATAGAAAGAAAGAAAGAACGAGTAGAATTAAGCAAATAAGACTGACAAAAAGAAATAGGAAGAAAGGCAAAAAGATAAGTTGCAATGAGAGAAAGAAAGAAGGAAGGAAGGAAGGAAGGAAGGAACAGAACGCTAAACTGTAGAAGTGTAATGGAAGAAAGGAGAAAGCAACACTTAAAAAAGAAGTAAGACTTAAATTGTCAGGCAATGAAGAAAGGACTGAAAAAGAAAGTAAGTAAAGAAAAATGGAAAATAAAAACAGAGTAAATGGGCTTCTGAGCTTCTACTTGACATTTATTTTACTTGGAAATCAGCTGCTTTCCTTCTGATGAAGAGTCGAGCGAGGTGAGAGAGGCTCTAATCATTCAGGTACTAAGGCTAAAAGACTCATCAGTGTGTCTACGGGTTTTGGCAAAAAAAATAAATAAATAAAGAAAAAAAACAAAGAAAAAAAAGAAGCTCTGTGTATCGCTCTCACATTCCTGCACTTAAAAATGCATCGAATAACCACGCTAAGAAATTTGCGCCTCTGGATATTTCTCAAAAATTCTGATTATACGTTTCGCTCGCTTCCACCTCGACTAGTCCATTTCCTCAGCACACATTCAGCGCTTTTAAAGAACACTGATGGGCTGAGTGCACTTTAATTACAGCCCATGAACACCATGTTCCGTCGTGTGAAATTTCATCTGTCTGTAAACAAGACAATGAATATTCAAAGCGTTCGGATGCGTAGAGACAAACCCGAGACGCGATCGCGTTCTGTGCGGCTTGACACAAGAGTGCTTTTAATCGTTAAAACAAATGTGACGTAAAATTCGAACCATAAAGAATTGAAATGCGCATCAGTGAATAATGAAATCGTAGATCAAACCAGGGAGCGCCTTTAAAAACAGAATGAAGTCAAGTTCTACGATTATATATTAGTGTACTTTACACAAAAAAAGATGCTTTCGAATCAGTTCCGGATTTTTCCATAATTTAATTAGCAATACATATTCTAGTTCCAATTTGTTAGCTAGTAAGCTAACTAATTCTATAATAATTCTTTGCTAATTGCTATCGTTATGGTTCACGTTTCACATGTGAAAAATGTATGTACATTTGAAGCACACTTATCTACTCGGTATAATAAATATATTTACGTTCTCTATTATTTATAATCTTTTTTTTTTTTTTTTTTAAACATCTCAGCCTTCGTGTTTTTTTTTTTTTTTTTATCCTCGTTCTGAAGTTTCTGTTTGATCTCGGCTATCGGGAGGCTAGTGTTCCTCTGAACTACTTCTCTCTTGTTCTTTTATTAATTAAATAATTATTTTTCTTTTCTTTTCCGCTAATTCTGTCCTCCAGAATGCTAATCCCCGTCTCCACTGAGTTCTCTCTCACCCTGACAACCGCTCGTCCCCCTCGTGAGGACGCGTTAATATCTAATACGCCCGCTAATGAGCTAATAATGCAGGATCCGACCGCGCTAATTAAACCTTGAGGTTCGTCTGTAAAGGAGTCCATGAATAAAATCAATAAAGCTAACAACGCGCCACTTAGTATTGCGTGCTAATATTTATACGCTGTTTATATTTTCGCCATGAATTATGCATTGGTTATTAAAAGCCCCCCTTTTACATGCTAATGACTGCCAATCAACTTTTTTTCCCCCTCTTCTTTTGTTTTTAAAAGATTTCATTAAAAGAGCAAAGTCAAACGGGACCCGATGTTCTTTTAACTTCGTCAAACTTCTTATTGTGATTAGCATAAAGTACAGGTTTTGTGTATGAATAATAGATTAGCTTTAAACAAGTTAGTCAGGTACAAGTACATGTTAGTCAACTCACTAATACTCTTCTTTGAATCGATACGATTTTAGCGCATTAGCCAAGGTATTTAATTATGAATTTAAGCTAACAAATTACAAAGCAAGTTTTCTACCAAGAAAATGTAAACCAGTCAAGTCAAGTCAAGTCAAGTTTATTTGTATAGCGCTTTTCACAACAGACATTGTCTCAAAGCAGCTTTACAGAAAACAACAGTGAAGGTGAATGGTGTGCGTTTGTCCCTGATGAGCAGCCGTGGTGACAGTGGCAAGGAAAAACTCCCTTAGATGATATGAGGAAGAAACCTTGAGAGGAACCAGACTCAAAGGGGAACCCATCCTCATATGGGTGACATCAAAAGTTTGGTCATAAATCTTTCAACAATACAGAACAATTTGTGATCATCATAGATCCAGCATCAGCTTCTCCATGCCAGGGCCTTTAAACACTCGGCATCTACTTCTCCATGATCATCCATAGGTCCATAATCTTCACGAGGTGGGACGTGACTGGAGCTGGCCAAACCTCAGGAAGCCTCGGGATGGGGAGAGAAAGAGAAGCAGTGGAGAGGAATTAGCGTAGCTGCTGTTCATGATATTAACAGCACAAGTTGATAATGTGCATGTGATCAGATGTTCTGGAGCACAAGGTTGTGATGTGATGTGTGTGATGTGTGTTATGTGTAGGCTTTGCTAAAAACATGTAACTTTTACATGATAAGTAACTTTTTTGATAAGCTAACATTGGCTAGCTCGCTTTGTGCCATTTAAATAGATCTGCCGTCAAGATTTCCAATCAAACCCACGATACTAGCACGCGACAAATTATCCCCATAGACGTGTTACATTCTATTGCATCACTGGTTCCTTACTCAGGTATCCAACTCCATGGACTCCCTCGAATTTTCATTTCATTATCCGTTGTTCATCTCTCTCTGTTTACACCCCGGCTCCTTATTGCGCCTCGTGATCTTATCCCGTTTCATTTCCGGCTAGCGCTTAGCATTTAGCCACACGCTCCCCCTCTTTCTTTTCCAGCGTCTCCGTTCTTTCGAGGCGATAACCTGACACTATCAGGCACACGTCTCTGAGGAAATATACTCGAGGAGAATTCATTGGATTGGATCGTACACTCCGTCCCATACGGGGAACGAGGGAGTGGATGACGGAAGGAGATGAGAAAACGAACGCAAAAAGGGTGGACGATCGAGTATCAAGTATAGGGCACTGGAAATAACACAGGATACATCTTAATTCCAGTTTAGTATTCTCACTGGAGAAAGACCAGCCGGCTTTGACAGGCATGGGGCCAATTGTCATTGTGGTTGTCATTTGGCAAATCTCCAACATGGTGTATTATAAAAAAAAATATGTTTTTCATCTGACAAATGTATGAAACATGGCCATTGTAGTTTTGTATGGTTACGTCCTGCTAACTAGCTATTTAGCATGGACCTTGTTAGCATATTTAATGGCACGTTAGCTAGCTGTTAGTGGTTTGTAAAAGACTGGTTTGCTTTAAGTTCGTTAGCTAGCTTAATTTCTGAATAAAAAAGTATGTTTCTATGCTAGTAACCAAATACAACTTAATATTTTCCGTGGATTTAAGTACAGCGTTGTCATAAAATATATAAAAAAGAAATAAATACTTGGTGATATTTAATGGCTATTTAAATCCGCCACACGGTTAGCCACAAACGGTGGCTATAAAAAGGCTCGAAATGTCACATTTGACAGTTTAAAGTGATTAGCGTCTTTTCCTCACGTTTAGAGGAAGCGTATCTGATCGGTCTTCTGGTTCTCCGCACGGGAAAGCTCAGAGTGTCACGGCTGAGTAATTTAAACCCCCGTGTCGATTGAAAGGCAGCCCTGGAAAGTGGATTTTGGTGGATTCCTGTCTTTTTCTCTCCTTACCCATCAGTGACACAAGGGCCGTTGAGGAGAGGAAAAGGAGAAGAGAATGCGAGGAAGTGTGTATGTGTGGGTGAGACGACACCTGCTGAGATGAGCCCACCGCCGTTGTCTGTTCATCCTGAGACGTATCAGGGGGTCTGAAGAGAACACGAATGTGCTGAGGCTTTAAGCTGGAACTCATGGCGTGAGAAAAAGAAAAAAAGACTGAAGTGATGGAGGGGGAAAAAATGGCCCAAAAAGCAGTGCAAAACCTTGGAAAACATTTACTTTGTTAAAGGCATGGCATTCTAGATATATATCTAACATAAATATGAAAAAAATACATTTTCAAATATGTTGGGGGGAAAAAAACCCTCACAAATATGTTCTAGATTGTGTATTTCCACTATGCAGAATAGTCTAGAACCTTATGCTTGGTTCAAATGTACAATACTGAAGCATAACTCAACTATGTGAACCATTCTAAAATATTTAAGTCTACTATGCTGAACATTTTAGTACAACAACCAAAGTAAAATTAATTAAAGAGATATTCAAGAACATTACTCAAACATACAATACAAACATACATTTTCTTGTACACAACATAGAATGGTGCTCTGTGATAGAGCTCAATATGGTTCACATATTATTCGTGAATGTTCTCGAATGCTCATTGAAAATTCACAGTCACTCTGCTAAGGCATTCTTAAACATTGATGTCTACACAATGTAAAGATTTCAGAACATTGATATTTAGTATGCAAAAGCATTCTAGATCAATGGCACCCACCACAATGAACATTCTAGAACATTCACGTTCACTATGCTAGAGCATACTAGAACATTACAAGATTCATATCCACTATATTTAAGCATTCTAGAGCATCGACACCAATATACTTAACATTTTAGCGCGTTCCAGTCACACATTATATAACATACTGAAGTGCCTGCATAGATCTTTCTAGATTATTGACAGCCACTATCCAGAACATTCTCTGTTCTGTGTATACATGCTGAAATATTATATTTCCACCTTTTGAAGCAATCTAGAACATGTGTTTCTATTGGGTAATGAACACAATAAAAAAAAAACACACATTCTAGAACATTTTCTCTATGGAGATCATTCTAGAACATTTTTTTTTTGTCTATGAGGACGATGATTTCATTTGCAGGGAACATTCTGTAACACCCCAGAATCCTGCATTTACACTATAAAGAACATTATCACTATGTGTAACATTTTTTTAACATTTTCTCTCATGATAAAGAACCTTTAAAGAACATGTTTGATCTCTATGTAAAAGTGTTTATTTTTTTTTTTAGTTTTTCACGTAGTGCTGTTTTAATATGTCATTTCTTCCCTATTGTTACTTATTTATAATAATCGGACAAACTTGTTATAGCAACCATAAATTGTAGTTCCTTTATTGACTATGTCCGGATTATGTCTAGGAAATACGTCTAGGAGACACTGAACTTCCTTGTTTGTCACATGATCACTTACACCTGTTCTTTGTTGCCTGGATTGGCACTTGTGCATATAACTTCACCCTTCGGCCCAACCATTGTCTCTTGTCTCTCGCTTGTTTTGTAGGTCTTCGCCGTTGTCCCTGCCCACGTCCCCAGTCTCTGGTTTCTTGATCAGGTTATGATTTCTTATGTTCTTTCTTGTGATTTGTTTGCATATTTCTTTACAGTTCCTTCATAAATATCTGCACTTGCATCCACTTTTTCATACTCATTTTACATCACTGAAACGTGATGTGGTTTTTTCAAAGCCCATAATTATATTTCTTGGGTCAAACCACATTTTAATATATCTGTTTATTTTTAACACTATAATGAATGGACATTAGCTGTCACTCAGATGAGGACAGGTTTCCATTGGAGTCTGGTTCCTCACAAGGTTTATCCCTTATACCATCTTACCATCTCAAGGGAGTTCTTCCTTGCTACCGTTACCGTACATTAATAGAAGTGATGCTAACTTATACATTTTTATGTTTTTCCCTAACCTCTCTGTAGATTTAGATTGTGTTGTGCATTCACCACACATTTGAGCAAATCAGTGGTTGAAACATTAAAAGGGTGTATCCAACAATTTAGTATAACAAAATAGCCGACTTAGTAAAATACTACACCATTATCATAGAGCTAGTTATTAAGATAACTAGCTACAGTTATTGGATACAGACTCAATAAACAGCAGTGTTTACTGTTTTACACACTTTTCTCATGACCTTATATTTACTTGACAATCAGGTGCTTGTAAGAGAATGTGGCAAATGCTGATTCTAGACAGGTCCTCATTTTGGAGAGTACTGTGTGTTAGAATTCTGTCCTATTCTCATTACAAGGACCATGAGTCCAGATAATACAGGGAACAATTCTGATGCAATAACAAACGTTAATGGTATATGTAATGCAATACAAAAAACACTACCCTAACTAAATATATGTGTCAGTTTAGCAAATTTTTTCAATTGAGGAAATTTAGGACATTTTCCACTTTTTCTAATATAAAAACTACCTGAACTGTACAATGCATCTCAATCACAGGCGTTTCTCGGACAGGTTCTCTCAGAACGCAACTCATTCATATCGATAATGTAAAGGAAATGAGACGGAACCATGTGAATCGTTAACATTTACCTCAGATGTGTTGATAAATTCCTAGGAAACTCCTCAGAACTACCGATATATTAGGTTTAATTACATTTAGCATTTATCGCTAACCACATTTCCATTGTTTCCGTTGGAACGTTTCTAAAACACACATGGTGTTCTGACCCCAGAGCTTTTTTCTTTTTTGAAGGAGGATTTTCTGACAGAAATAAGTACCACTGGATATCAAATGCCTTCTTTTTTTTTGCGGTAGGTTTAAAATTCTGGCACTTTTATTGTTGGATCATTTTGCCCGGAGCTACGACTGTGAGAAGCCTTGATCTTTTTCTACGCAGCTTTCTGTCTGAGGCTGATAAAAAGTGGGTCTTTTAACAGGAGGTAAAGTTATAATGACAGATAAATTTCAAAGAAGGTCAGTTCGATATATGTTTGGGGGGAAAATCAAAAATACACATAAGCGCAATGTTGTGTTATTTGAAACAGGGGAAACTATTTGAGCAACGGTGATGCAACACTGAAACTAGCCATTTTATCACAGGGGTCTCCGCCATACTCTCCTGAATGGTATAAAATATTGTGCAATAGTCGTAATAGTGAGTGGGCCATGAACGTCAGTACAGATTTACTGTCCTCTAAAAATAACTTAACATACAGCCATTATTGTTAAAATAGTGGGCAACAAATCTGAGTACACCCTAAGTGATAACAGCTGTACGTTGTGTAACCCTGCAAAGCCACACGTCCTATTCATGTTCAACCATTGTTTTGTCTGCTTGACAGAACCAAACAAATTTGTGTATCTTGTATTAGAGCAGTTAAAATGTGGTGCTTTGAGTCCAATTCTCTCATACTGACCACTGAATGTTCAACATGCGTCCTCATGGCAAAGAGACTGTAAACATTTGAGAATTAGAATTGTTGCTCTCCACAAAGTTGGCCTAGGCAATAAGAAGGTCAGTAGCAACCTGAAACTGAGTTACAGTACAGTGGTCAGGGTCAGACAGAGGTTTTCCAAGACGGTTTCCTCTTGGTCCATCAAAGAATTCAGGTGCAGAAGCTGCTTCAAGAAACAGACTCATGAGTACTGCAGCATTGGTTTAGAAGTCGCAGAAGCGGAAGGTCCGTTTGTTAGTGCTCAGACCATATGCCGCACACTGCAACAAGTCGGTTTGCGTGGCCATCGTCCCAGAAGAAGCCTCTTCTGAAGCTGGCTCACAAGAAACCCCGCAAACAGTTCGATGAAGACAACCTGTCCAAGACCATGAATTAATGATGAGATGATGAGATGATGAGACTAAGATAAACTTTTTTGGCTTATATAGTATCTAGCATGTGTGTTGACGCTCTGGTGTAGGAGTACAAAGAAAATTGTGTCTTGCCTACAGTCAAGCATGGTGGTGGTAGCATCATGGTCTGGGGCTTGATGAGTTAATTCGCTTTATTGCAGTCAATTCAGCCCGGTCCCATAGAGCTCTCGGGAGAAAACTATCTTGACAGCAATGGCACCCGTCAGCTTTCGCATGCAATAAAAAAAAAAAAACTAACTTTCTTTCGGCTTCTCCCATTAGGGGTCGCCACAGCGGATCATCCGTATTCATGATCCACATGTTAAATTTGGCACGTTTTGACGCTGGATGCCCTTCCTAACACAACCCACAATTTATCCGGGCTTTAGACTGCACTGGCTTGTGCAACCCTAATGGCTGGGTTCGGTTCCCTGACCGGTGAGAGCGCCAAATCCTAACCACTATACCATTCAGAAAATAGAAAAATATCCTCACTTTTTATATCTCACATTTAGTGAAATTTACATAGTTTCTCTAATATCTTCTCCCTAACAATTTGCATACACCAATAATTTTACGAGGGCTTGCAGACTTTTGTTTTTTTGCCACATTCTGGTAAATTCATACCTTTACATACCTCCATACAAACCTCTTTTGGGTTTTTTTCTCTCTCTGCAAATCATCCTTTGTTTTGTGTACACCTTGTCTAAAAACGTGTTATTTCTTTTCTAGTTTTACCAAACCTGGGCTTTATTTTTAAAACACCAGCTCTTCTAATGCTTTTCCTATTTTTCATAGCTCTCGTCTTTTACTTAGGTTTTCTTAAAATCTTCTCAAAATATATTTCTGTCATAGTTCTTCTTTATATAGAATTTCCTGTCTTACTCTCATCCTGTCTGAACCTAAAAATTTTACTTCCTGTGTATTTTGGGCATTGAATCTCTTATACAATATCTTGCAACTATTCTCCTACTGTACGTTCTTTATTATCTGATGATGTGTTGTGTGTTTTACCCTATAACTATTTTTTATATGATTTTTCACTTAAGTTTCTACTTCTGCTTTGACTATACAGTATATATGCATATATGCTGTTTGAGTTTAGTTTATGTCTGTTGCCTGCGTGTTGCTTAATTATTTTATTTTTATTTCCCCTAATTCCTCTTTCTACTGGCCATGGCTCATATCTGTTTTCTGGAGCGACCTATTGGTCCTCATGTGCATCTCAATTTTCCACCTCTTCTGTTTCATACTCGTGCCGCCGCTACTTAAACTGATCTCGAGCTACAGATCGAGCCTTTTTCCCCAGGCTCCATCTCTCCTGAGTATTCCCCAACTTCTCTTATGGCAACTGAAGATGATCCTGGTCCATCCTATTCCTCAGGACCTGACATTATTGTTTTAATCCCCAACCTAATCCATCAGCCTTATCTGATCACTGACCTTTATAACATGTATTACATTTACAAGCATTTTGATCTTATGCTGTACACTAAACTTTAAATATGCTAAACTTTACTCTAAAGCATGACTATTGATTTTTGTGAACTCTCCAAACTTGAGTGTTATACAATATTAATGTTGAATAATGGTTATTAAGCTTGGATTTAAACTAATATAAGCAACGTATTATATCTGAAGCTTACTTTCTTAAATGATATTATATTTACTAATTAAAAGCTGAAGCTGGTCTGAACTAAGTTATATGTGAACTTTATGCACCCTATTATGAGTCAATACGTCATGCGGTCTCTCTGTTTTCTCCACATAGCCAAGGCGTTTAACCACATAGGCAGCAGACATGTAGCAAAATCTTTGTCTGACATTTACGTACCATCGTATAGACTCGATGTTTTTCTGTTTTAGACATTTTCTGACCTTTACTATCCTGTTCTCCGACTGCATTATGCACTGTGCACGGTGCACCTACTTACTCACCAATAAACCGACCTTACTCTTACTATTAAAGTGACTTTTCTACTATTATTGCAGTTATTATTATTTTATATAATATATTATTATATTAATTATAGTTATATTATAAACTGAGCTAAATTTCTCAACACATTCTCAAACGAAAGGTGGAGAAGCCTCACGTCACTAACATCCAGCAGCTCCGTGATGTCATTTATGAAGGAATGGAAGAGGATCCCAGTAACAACCTGTGCAGCTCTAGTGAATTCCATGCCCAGGAGGATTAAGGCATTGCCAGGTAACGATGGTGCTACACAAAATATTCACACTTTGGACACATTTTTGACACTGAGGGTGTACTCACTTTTGTTGCCAACTATTTTGGCAGTAAATCTGTACTGCTATACAGGCTGCCCATTGACTGCTCTAAAATATAAGTTTAATTTCTATTGTATTGTCCCTTGAGATGATTAATCTAAAATAGTTGCTGAAATGTGAGGGGGTGCACTCACTTTTAGTGAGGGAAGTGAGATTGAGGTGGTTTGGACATGTGTAGAGGAGGGACACGGGGTATATCAGTAGGAGAATGCTGAGGATGGAGACACCAGGAAGGAGGAAAAGAGGAAGGTTTATGGAAGTGGTGAAGGAAGACATGCAGGTAGTTGGTTTGAAAGAGGCAGATGTAGAGGACAGGGGGGTATGGAGACGGATGATCCGCTGTGGCGCCCCCTAATGGGAGAAGCCGAAAGAAAAAGCTCGTTGAATAAATGCTAGCAGCTTGGCCTTACTTTATATCCCTTTCCACTTGTAGCTTTAATTACAAAATTACTTAATTTATATCAAACAACTCAATCAGCAACACTCGAGTCAAGTCCTACACATTTTTCACAAGTAATTTGCATCAGAGTATGTCGTTATAGACCAGATGTTACGTTTATGGCCGCTCGAGGCAACGGCTGTAAAATAAAAATGGCCACTCTGCTCAGGTTCGACATCGAACACCAACACCAACACCGTAAGGACTTAGTTGTGCTGTTGTTTGTCTTTTGTATAATCGTAAAAGAAATTCCGCAGAGGCCTAGCATATCAAGAAGAAACAATGAATTACTAAAGAGTTTTAGTAAGTACACTGTACCGTGAATAGTTTGTGGACACCTGAGCATTCCTGACGATTTTTGTATGTGCTTTGTGAACATTCCATTCCACATTTACTCCCTGCTGTAATGATAACCTCCACTCTTCTGGAAAGACTAGATTTTGGAGTGTGCTTGTGGAGATTTTTGTTCATTCACTCACAAGGGTGTTGGTAAAGTCAGCTACTGATGTAAGTGAGGTGAGAACTGGAGTGAAGTCAGTTTTCAATAAGGGTTAAGGTCAGAGCTTTAAAGCAGGAGATTTTCCACTAAAACCATGTAAGCCATATTTTCATGGAGCTGTTTTCAGCACTGGGGCATTGTCATGCTGAAACAGGTTTGGGTCTGAATGAATGGACATTAGGTGCCACCCAGATGAGTTTCCTTTGGATCTGTTTCTTCTAAGGTTTTTTCTTTTTCTTAATATTATTTCAGGAATATTTTCTTTGCCACAGTCACCACTGGTGTAAAAGCAGTACACTTATAGGTTCTAACCAGTGTTGTGCTGGTTACTAAGAAATAGTAACTAGTTACAGTTACTAGTTACTTCATTAAAAAAACTCAGTTACTTTGTTGATTATTTACACCAAAAAGTAATGCGTTACTGTTAAAAGTAATTTTTTAGTTACTTCTTTTAAGAACGTTCTTTAATGTTTCCATTAATGCCCTTTTATGCGTTATGGTTTATACAAACACAAAACTGACTTAAACACAAAGTAATTTTTAAACACAATTTTATTGAAGTCAGAGCAGCACACACTGAATATAGCACAAGGATTTCTGAAATAAAGAACAAAACAAGCTGAATATTATAATCAGAATCAAAAACTAAAGTGGCTTCTGCATCATAAAAGCTGTTGTGTTGAGCTCTTAAACATGTTCCTTTTACAGCTTAAGTATGAAAACTATCAACAATGTAGAACAGAACACCGGGTTAGCTTCTAGCTTCTAGCATCGTCGAGGCGTGGAGTTTCTGGAGGAGCTTCGACAGATTGGAGTTGCTGTTTATCGCAGTAGATACGACCTTCGAACCAGAAAGACACAGGTTACATTTGACTAAAACGTTTTTGTCTTTATGCTCAACTAAAGTGAAATAATGAGCATATTTCCACTTTGAGAAACTCGTCTTGCTCTCGCCTCGCCTCGCCATTACTGCCGCACAGACCTGAATAAACGGAGACACGCCCACAGTGCGTCTTCTTCCTGTTTACAGTGGTTCATCCACCAATCCTACAATGCGTCTCTGCTGTAAACAGGTTAGACTGTAGGCTACACTTCGGCCCAGATTCATTCTTTTAAAAAAGTAACAGACAAACGCACCATACGGTAACGGTAACGGAGTTACTTTATTTAAAAAGTAATGCGTTACAGTATTAGTTATTGTCAAAAGTAACTGCGTTACAGTAACACTGGTTCTAACATAGAATTTTTTAGAAACTATTTATCTCTGTTAAGCTGAAAATGTCCTTTGTTGAACGCGCTATACAAATAAAAGTGAATTGAATGGAATTA
This sequence comes from Silurus aristotelis, assembly GCF_946808225.1. Classification (NCBI taxonomy): domain Eukaryota; kingdom Metazoa; phylum Chordata; class Actinopteri; order Siluriformes; family Siluridae; genus Silurus; species Silurus aristotelis. The sequence continues at coordinate 19,474,187 of NC_139593.1, forward strand.
AAGGGAAATTTAATGCTTCTAAAATCCAAAGGCATCCCATGCAATCGTGTGCCTCCAACTTTATGGGGATGAACCACACATAGCTGGAAACACCAGGTGTTCAAATACTTTTCTCAGTATAATGTCCATATAGTGTTCAGAGTTAAACGCTAATCTTCTTCAAGCATAATAACGCTGTTAGCATTTTATCAGTAAGAATACCTGCAGTATTTACAGGTATAGCAATCGTAGTGATAGTAGTGTAATAAGTGTGGTATTCGTTTGTTGGAATATTGAAGGGTAAGCATGCTTTGTAGTGTTGATTATTAAAGTAGACTTTCTCTTCCTAACAACATCCGAATGTCTTTCGTGTGCTTAAACACTTTCTTTATCTCGATCACCCACGCCTGCAGATATTTAGATTTTTACAAATGAATACAAACTGAAATATAAACACGATGGCGGCGATTTTTGCCAGAACCTCCAACTCAGGAGAGGTTGAGCCGAGGTATGGGAGAGAACATATCCCAAAAACACTTTCACATACTCTCTCAAACACATGCTAAATTATTGACTATAATGCAGCCTGTGGGGTAGATTGTAAGATAAAATAGAACAGTAAAAAAAAAAAAAAAAAAAAGTTTGGTTCCTCAGGAAGAAGAAGAAGAAGAAGCGAGCATGCTGTGTGTAGCTCCACCATGTGTCCTGGATTCCACTCTTATGTGTTCAGGATGCTGTGATAACACTGCCCTAGGTTTCCCAGTCCCTGTGTTCCTAGATCTCAATGTTCCCAACGTCTCTGTACTCCTTATGTCAAACGGATTTATGTTTATTTTTAGACCCCGGAGATTTCAGGACTCTGTGTTCTTATACTTCCATATTTCCCTGTGCCCTTAATAATAAGGACCTGTTTTCCTGGGACTCCAGTGCTCTGTAAGTCCTAGACCACCAAGAATGACCAAAGTGTGCTATAATTTATTCCCTGGACAATACATTTACAAAATGCTAAAAATATCTCCAGTATCCTAAAAATCCAGGTCCCTACTTTTTATACACCATATATTTTTAGATGCCCTAAAAGCCAAGTAGACTATTTTACCAGCACCCTATGGTTTCAGAGAGTTTTTAGTATCCTCTATGTTCAAATCTATATGTCCCATGAATTCCATTTTAATCCAGAATAAGACTAATGCCCTACAGACCCAGTGTCCTATAATCACAGATCCCTTTCGATCCCTAGATCCTTATAAACTAGCATTTGGAAAGGAACAAAACAGTGTTTTTTTGTTTGTTCTGTACATTTCCTGGGCCCTCATGCTTTGAATAAGACCCTATTTTTTAATCAGTCCCATATTAGTTCAGTTTCTTTGCATCCCTAGTCCCCTATAAGGCCCAACCCACAACCCTACAAGTCAAGGTCACTATATTACTTGTGCCCTACATGTCGAGTCCCTATATTCCCAGATTCATTTGGTTTCAGGGCCAATAAGTTAGCTTTCAGAGCCCATCGCTTTTAATGTCCTTTACATCTTGGTCCCGATATTCCCAGTACTCTATAATCCCGAATCTGTATAATCCAGAGAGACATAAATCGGGATCCCTATATTCCAAAGTCAAATTTCAATGTGTTACCGAACTTATAGTTTCTCTTATAGCCTTTTTTTTTTTAATCATAAAACAAAAGTAGTTGAGAACGCTAAAACTTTTAGACAATCGACTATATGTAAAAGCAATCTAAAAAAAATTAATGAAAGACCAGCGGTCACATGACACATGGAGCGAATTGTAATTTGGACAATCCTCTTAAGCTCCGCCCCCATTGACTTAGAGACGCCTGTCGATTGGTGAGCAGAGAATAAGAGAGGAAAGTGTTACAAAAGGAAACTACCATGTAGACTTACTGCCCTCTAGTGACATGTTTTGTAATTTCTTCGATCTCCTTCAGTCACCTTGCCCGAGCGCTGGTTCTATCTGTTTTTATCAGTGTTGAGATATTATTATTATTTCGGATCAATACGCAATTCCAGCTGGGTTTGCGGGCGAATCTAGAATCTGTGTTTTTTTGTGATTTTGAGATGAATCGATTGCGTTGCTGATCAATGGTTGCTCAGTCTGAAGATGTTTAACATCTATCTATCTATCTATCTATCTATCTATCTATCTATCTATCTATCTATCTATCTATCTATCTATCTATCTATCTATCTCTCTCTCTCTCTCTCTCTCTCTCTCTCTCTCTCTCTCTCTCTATATATATATATATATATATATATATATATACACACACACACTTAAATTTTTATAATGTACTCCGTGTGTGTGTGTGTGTGTGTGTGTGTGTGTGTGTGTGTGTGTGTGTGTGTGTGTGTGTGTGTGCATTACAGATCTTCCTCGAGGCTGTGTGTCTGACAGCTGACATTTAGCTGATCAATGAGGACCTCGATCGGATTCATCAAAGCGTGACATCACTCAAAGCCTCATTAATCATCGTGATGAGATTATGCACTTACACACTGATGATATATCAGCAATTATTCGTTATGAACAACAACACACACACACACACACACACACACACACTCTAGAATTGTGCCACGTGAACGTGTCAGCATGTGATGTAAAAGATATGTCTCATGTGTTCGCTGGGATGCCTAGAGAGATCTTGGTGGAGATCTTTTTCCATGCCCTGCAGGTACACACAGCTATTGTTTCTGATGTTGTCTGGATAGGGAATGCCAGTGCTCTACTTGTGGAGGAAGAGGAACCCTGAGGAGACCCTCCAAGGTGAACACTGTATTGTTATTCCTCGTACGTCGTCTTTTCTTCTTCCAATTATTATTTATTCTACACAACTTTCCTCTCACGCATCGAAAAGTTCGGTGTTAATAATTGAAAGCGGTCCCAAGATATGACCCTGATTCATGTTTTCAGGAACAATACTTCAGTATATAAAGGACAAAAAGAAACCACTTTAACCAATGAGTGACAACTGACTCATCCAGGAACCAGATGTAATCATTTTGAGAGCAAAAAAAGGGCTGAATGTGAGATCCATTGCAGTGGTGGTTGTTTCTGAGTCGTACCTTTTCACTGAAAACAACTCGTACGAATGTTAATCGACCTGCTAGGCTAATTAGCAACAATAGCCAATATAAAATCAAATTTTTCCACCTCATGAATTGTTCATAACCAGGATTCCACTTGCATATGACATGAAACAAACATTATAACAATGCAATTAAGTACTTTCGATATTCATATCAGTCGTCTTGTTTAAAACCTCCTTAAAATCTGGTAGGTGAACAAAAAGGCACATTTACGAGCAGTATTTACACAAAACACGCATATGGAACAATTTTCTCACTGACTTTTCAATATTTGTTTGTCCATGAATATGTATTGAGTTATTTTCAATAGTCTATTCTCTTTATTTAATAGCTTTTCTATCCAATCAGAGTTCAGCCGTCACATGACATGTTGCCGGGGTCAAAGGAAGCTGCCGTTAGCCCTTAATAATCGGCATCTGCGGGCTCTTTTAGCGCAAACTCCTGGTTTCTTGAAACTGTTGCTTTAACCAATCAGATTGTGATTTGGCTACACGGGGGCCATCTAGCAGGCTTCCAATAACTTTTTCACATCCTTTGATTGGACAGTCAAAGAGCGCACTAATCAGAGCTCGCAACCCGCATCTGTGGTAAACTGCACAAGCTCAAATATATTTGTGTGGGTTTAATAGCTGGTGTTTTTTTTTTTTTTAAACAAGAAAACTGGACATTGTGAGAAAAAGTCGGCCAAACCAGTTAAAAGTTTCTTGAACCATTTCTACTTGCGTTTTCTTTCCTGTAGATTTTCCACACAAATACGCAATTTCCCTTCATTTCAAATTCCCAGAAAAATCGTAATGCGCTGAAAAACAATTTGAGGTTCGTTTCTATGTTTCTATGCTATGTGGCTACAGTGAAAAGAGTTTGTTGAATTGCGTTCATAGGGTTTGTGATGATGTTTGACTAGTTCTGTAATCTACCACAAGATGGCAGAAGAGCGACTCCTTTATAATGCTACTGTATGTTTGGTATATTAAATTTTATTTATAATTTCTAACAAACAAACTAAATCCTTAGGAGGCCACGCATTATAATATATTTTTATACCTTGTTATCTCGTGATCGGTACTTAATTTTTCTGTGTATTTTTTAAAAGTTTGTTTTAAAAAACAAAAAACATAATTGTTAAATTATGTTTTAGAGGCAGCAACATGGACAATAAATATACAATTTGTAGCCAGTCCTGATCACGAGGAAACAAATAAGTCGTGAAAGAAAGAAAAAATATTATAATGCATAGGATATTCAGTGCTTTCTATTACTATTTTAATGTGTTTCCTTTCGAAATCAGAAAGGCGGTGATGCTTAGATTTCGTTTGCTATTTAGTTTAATTAGCTTTCTTATTCTAAAGAATTATTCTATTCTATAGAAACCTAAGAGTGTGTGTACCAAATAATCACCTGAGCATGTAGAACTATACATCCAGAACACAACTCCATAAAAATATTCTTTTACACTCAACCTCAATCTGTTATTGAATGGAATGAAATTCAGGTGTGATGTATCACATTACCACACGGTGGCAGCAAAACGACTGAGTGGAGGAAAGACTTTGCTAATCAAACTCATGTCTCTACTGTAGACACTGATTCTGGTTGGTTCTAGAATAGAATGCTAGCGTGTTAATGTATCCACGGTTTTCACTTAAATTCTATAATATAAAGGTAAACTTGGTGCTAACACTGTCAAGCAGCTGTTCGCTGGCTTAGCTAATAATGTATATTGTGTAAATAAGACCCTGGTATAAACCCCTGTATCGCCAAGCTTCCACTCTTGGGCCCTTGAGCAAGACTCTTGACCCTCTGTACTCCAGGGGGCGCTGTATCATGGCTGACCCTGCGCTCTAAACCCAGGGTTCTGACCAAGCTGGGATATGCAAAGAAAATGATTGCACTGTGCTGTAATGTATATGTGACGAATAAAGTCTATTCTATTCCATTTTAGCATTTTGTGCTAAAATGATGACAGTTTTATGTATTTGTTTATTTTAATGTATTGTTGCTCCGGTCAAATGATAAGACTTGAAATGCACCACAATTTCTCACAATAAGACACAATAATAAAGTTGTGACACCGAACGAGTTCATCACCGAGCGGCATCGCTGTGAATTGTTATTTCACGCAGCAGATTTAACGATCCCATTTCGGAGGAAGTGACATCACGGCTTACAGCTTCAATTACTTACTAGGTAATCTAGTTAAACCTGAAAGAAATTGTTAATCGTTGTATATTAAAGGACTTTATTTGTTTTTTCATTTTGTTGGTTTGTTTCGCATTGTGTAAAGGTTTGTTGCATAATTACGCTTTGAAAAGAAATCAACAGTGAAATCAAGTGGACTTGAATAAAACAGTATTTGCTAGTCGCTAATAAACAATAAAAGGAAGCAGACGCACCGATCTGATTCTACATTCACTTTTCGGTGTTTGTTAAAAAATGTTGTTAAGCTGTTTTATTTCAGCACATAAAAAAAGAACAACTTTGGTAAAGAATTGCCCAGAATAACGAGCTAACTTTTATAAATAAACCAACGCAAGCAGCCTTGGGGTTAAATATCGCACCATTCATTTTATGACCTTTAAACGCACATTGTGTTCGATTTCTTTCGCCCTTTTGTATCAAATTAATCACATTTTCACGTTCAATCAAACAACATTGTGTCAATGCTGAACATAGTTGCCATTGAGTAGGAAATTCAAGATAACGCTATAGCTACACTATAACTGTAGACTGTATTGGGAGAGAGGCAGCATTTAGCATCGATTTCTGAGGTAAAAATTTCATCGAATGCGTCTAAAATTAATTTCTATCAGTTTTCTAAGTTTTTTGTGTGACTTTGTGTTTGAACTAAGAAGTATCGTTTAGCATTAACCGTGTGAACAAGCGTTTATTTATTAATAACAAAAATCTACAGTTGAAAGTGAGAAGAGATTCCTGTGTGATCTCATGTTTTATACATCCAGTATAGTAAATAATTGGGTTTTTATTTTAACAATCTTTTTTTTCCTTATTGATATTTATTAGACTGTAATTGATTGAAAGTTTTCTACAATGGCTCAACAATTAAGTGTCCACTAGTGAACTGTTGATATCCTTAACAACGATGGAACTGTAATGAATGGACAGTCGATGTCACCCGGATTATAATGGGTTCAAGTTTTGAGTTTGGTTCCTCTCAAGGTTTCTTCCTCATACCAACTCAGGAAGTTTTTCCTCTACACTTCCGTCACTAACTCGCACATCAGGGATCAACTTTTACTGACTCAGTTATAATGTATTTCCACAATATATTGAAATTATATAAAGCTGCATTGAGAAAACATCCATTGTTATAAATACTATACAATGTAAATGAAATTAAACGGTTTTTTTTTTCTTTTGTATATTTATAGTTACTAGTCCTGTTTTTTTTATTTTCTTTCTTCCTTTTGTCAACTTTTTCCCCCTCTGTATTCTTCCCCCTCTTTTCTCTTGTTCAGCTCTACCTTTCTTTTTCTTTTATTGTCTCATTTTCCCTCTATTCTTTGGTGAATTTTATCTCTTTTGTTCCCCTTCTTTGTTCATCCTTTCAACCATTTATTACCCTTTGTTTCTCTAAATTTTCTCCCTTCCACCTTTTTTTTCATCTTATTTTATATTATTATTTTTCAATTTTATTTCACTTTCTTTCCCTTCTTTAGCTTTTTTTATTTATTTTTTATTCCTGCTTGCACTTGTAATTGTTTTTAATGAAATGATCTTTTTTTCTTTGCTGTTTGTTTTTCTAACAAATGAATGTGTGACGGAGAGGTGAACATGTGAAAGACCCAAGGTTACACACAAGGACACACAAGGAAAGCCTTGCTTTTTTTTAAGAATGAACACACACACACACACACACACACACACACACACACACACACACACACACACACACACACACACCTCCCCCTTCACTTACTCTACAAAATGGGGAGGAGTTCAGCCATTTTAACTACAGATAGAAAGAGAGGGATGGACAGAGGGAGGGAGGGAGAGTGAAAAAGGCGAAAATGATAGCGGGAAAAAAGTTTATGGAGAAATGTAAAAAGAGAGAGAGAGAGAGATATTTGGTAGAATGAGGAGAAGAATAAGATGAAGGGAAGGACATGTGGGGAAGAAAGTTAGGAACGCCTGAAAATTTCAAGTGGAGGGGAGGGGATTGTTGTTGGGGTCTAAAAAATTGAAAGAAAAGAACAAAGATGGGTAGGAGAAGAGAAAAAAATGGATAGAAGGAGGAGGGGAAAAAAAGAAATATCTGAACCATGAACATTTTTAATTAGTGTGTGAGGCAGGGACAGCAAAATGTCCTTTCCATCTTCTTTCCTGTTCTGCGGCTGTGTGTGCGTGTGTGTGTGTGTGTGTGTGTGTGTGTGTGTGTGTGTGTGTGTGTGTGTGTGTGTGTGTTTGTCACATCTTGCAGGAAACACACTTACCACCTAACCACCTCCAAAATGGCCGCCATCAGAGAGAGTTTCTCTTTTGTTTCCTCTGTCCATAAATCGCACGTGTGTGTGTGTGTGTGTGTGTGTGTGTGTGTGTGTGTGTGTGTTGGGGGAGAGTCGTGCCCTCCTGCCCCCTGCTCAGAAACAGGATTAAACTCTTTTGTGTGTGTGGTCAGTGGTGGGGTTGGGGGAAGTGTTCCAAAACAGTGATCAAGCATTAGAACCAAAGAGCAGGAGATCCACCTGTATGAGCACTGCAGGGTGGAGAGAAGTTAACATAATGGGGGGGGGGGGGGGGGGTGGAAAGAGTATAAAGAAAAGACAGAACATTTTGAGGGGAAACAAAAAGAAAGCCAAAATAAATGTAAATGCAAACATAAAACAAAGACAACAAATGCAAGAGGAAAGAAAAACAGAGGGATGAGAAGAAAGAGTAAGTAAAAGAAAGATAAATTAGAAAGAAAAGTCGATATTGTGAAAACTAGGAAAGAAAAAATGGCTTACAGGACTAAACTAAAAGAATAATATAAAACAATAAAAAAAGAAATGGGGGAAAAAAGAAAGGAAGAATAAATAAAAGGTCCAGAAAAATAAAGAAAGGATGGAATTAAGGGGGAAAAAAATGAAAGGGGGAAAAAAGATGATTAAAGGGAAACAAGAAAATTGGACGCTAACAAAATAGAAGAAAGAAAATGGAAAAGAGGGATGAAAGAATAATAGAAATCATTGGATAAAAAAAAGGGGGAGACCACAGAAAGACAGTACAAAGTAGAGGGAGGGAGGAAGAGCGGGGAGGGAGGGAAAAAGGAAAAAACTAGAAAGAAAGAAAAGAAATAACAAAGCAAACAGATACAGAAGGTGTCTAAGAGAACAGGGTGGGAGAAAAGTAGATGATTGTAGTAACGGCTGTGGAGTGTGAGCAGAGGCGAAGCTGCTGATTGGCCGGCTGTGGTGAGGCCCATTCTGACATCATCATCGGCTGTGAGCTGGAATCACGAGCGTCCAGATTTCTGTCAGCGTGTTTCACACTTTAATCTGAAATCTACGACTCCAAAACATCTGTTACTTCTGACTTCATGGAAGTTTTTTTTTCTTTCCCTTCGCTGGTTTGTTTGCAGGATGAAAATAACGGCTGCAGTCAGGGACGGATTTCCAGCCCTGGGAATGTCATCTGAGTGGCCCACACGTTCACACGGGCTGTCCAGGGTGAACAAAAATCCACAGTTCCACAAGCATAATGCAGAGTAGACACCAAGAGGAACACAAACGACTTCACCAGCAACTCGAATAGTGATAGATAGATAGATAGATAGATAGATAGATAGATAGATAGATAGATAGATAGATAGACAGACAGACAGACAGACAGACAGACAGACAGACAGACAGACAGACAGACAGACAGCTAGTTTTGTTCATCCCAGACGGAAATTCATAAATAAGAATCATATATAAAGGGCTGTTTGAAACAAATCAATCGTTCAGAAATGTCCCAACTGGAAATTCCTACAAGTGTGTGTGTGTGTGTGTGTGTGTGTGTGTGTACATTCACTCTAAATGTAGCTATTAAGTACGTCTACGTGATAAAACTAGCATTATATTTATCATTGACCCGTGAGGACTCTCGCTAACATTAGCTGTATTAAAACAAACATGGTTTTTGATGTTTGTTTGCTTTTTCCTGACGTGATGCTTCAATGTTTTTTCGGATAACAAATTAACAAATCACGCTTCCAGAAAGATGTTACAATACCGAAGCAAAACCAGGAAGGACGTTTTTCTGCCGTTCGAGGCTGTAATGTTTCCCGGGTCACACTTCTGGATTATTGAAATATTCTACACTGCTCATGAGCAATTTACTCATTGTATATAATCCCCTTTCCATGTACAGTGGAACTTCGGAGCTCGCGAGGGTTAGGGACCAAGACCGGTTGCGAGTTCCGAATTTTCGCGACCTTTTGATACACCCCTTCCATCCCAGTAAAAACCCAAAGAACACTATACGAAATCGATTTAAATGAGTAAATAACACTATTTCACTCCATAACACTTAATTATTAGACTATTTTAAGCATTTTTTAGACAATTTTAATGAGATAAACCTTGATTAGAAATGTTAAAACTAGCGTTTTGAGCAGCTCTCGGTTGCTCACGAGCCGATCTGAATGAGAGTCGCCGGTCGGAATGAAAGTCGCGAGCATGCAAGGTCACGAGCGCTGAGGCCACGAGCTCCGAGGTTCCACTGTACTGTTTATCAATATTCATAATATTCATATCTATCATATATCAAAGCCCCGCCCACCTGTACATATGTAAATATTTTACACTTCTGGTCAGATGCTGACTGTATAAGCTAACAAAACAAAACAACAGACAAATATAACAAATATGTTTGCTTTATATATATATATATATATAATTTTCAATACAGAATCTATGGACCCTTTCTTTCTTTCTTTCTTTCTTTCTTTCTTTCTTTCTTTCTTTCTTTCTTTCTTTTCTTTTTTTTCCTTTTTTTTTTAGGTATTTGGGGTCCAAGTCAATGGTTTCATTTAATTCCATGTATTTTGTGATCATCAATAAATATATTGGACAAATGGAAGGAGTGCATCTCTTTATTGAATGGCTTTGAAGAAAAGAAGGAGAAAACAATTAATTCCAATAAAATTTCACAGTGGGCAACGAAAAAAGAAAAAAAACTGCCTGAGAGACATTGCGATTCCGATGTTTATTTATTGAGTGTGTACTTTTTTATTGTACAATAATCGAATCGAATAAGATGGTCACATGACCAAAGCATAGAAATAATTAGAGCTTTAAAACCTCTTTAAAAGAAAGCAAGAAAAACGGAAGAAATTGTAGAATGGGAACATGGAAAAGTGAAAAATGTTGTGTGACTGTATTGAGTGTATTAATAAATATAAATAAATAAAGAAGCAAATCGACATTTTTTCCTCAAAGTTGACGTGTCAGAAGCCGGAAAAATGGGCGAGCGTAGGGAATTGATCGAGTTTGACAAATAGTGCCGTCTAGACGTCTGGGTCGGAGCGTCTCCAAAACTGCAGCTCTTGTGGGATGTTCCTGGTCTGCAGTGGTCAGCATCTATCAAAATTGCTCCAAGGAAGGAACAGTGGTGAACCGGCGACAGGGTCACGTGCGGCCGAGGCTCTTCGATGCACGTGAGGCGCGAAAGCTGGTCCGTGTGGTCCGATCCAACAGAAGAGCTCCTGTAGCTGCTGAAGAACTTCATGCTGTTGATGCTCGAGAGGTCGGGATTGTTTAAACAAGAGGGGACCAACGCAATATTAGGCGGGTGGTCATAATGCTATGCCTGATCAGTGTGTGTGTGTGTGTGTGTGTGTGTGTGTGTGTGTGTGTGTGTGTATATATATAATGTAGGCATGACCATAATGATGAGCGATGATTTATCAGTAACATGACCCGTGTGTTTATTCAGACATATGGAATGAACTTGTCTCAATCTGTTTGTGTTAAGGGGTCTTTTTTACTGATCATATACAGACATTTGTGTTTAGGTTTCGTGTTGAATGGAGTTTGGATAAAAAAAAAAAAAAAAGAAAACCAAATAAAAATCACCGGAAGTTGACAGGAATAAAGCAGGGAGGTCACATGCACGTGCAGATGGAGGGGGAAAAGATTTCTGATTGGACGGGTGCGTTACGGTTTCCGACCGGAAGTTGTGTTTATGCTAATGAGATGATGGGGGAGGGGCCGGGAGTCAGTGCTGGGATCCGCCCTTCATTCAGCACATGGTTCACGCAGGGTTTTTTTTCCCCTCCTTCGCGCCACTTTCTCAGTTTTTTTTTTTTTTACTACGACCCACAAACGGGGATCGGGGTGAATATTTCCGGTGCGGCTCCCAGGGCGCGTTGCTCTTCGCTTCTTGCTCCATGCGGCGGCAGCGCGCGTGTGTGTTGGGTGAAAGTTTGCGGTGCAGTTGAGCACGTTTTAGGGGCCCGAACGGCGACGCGAAACGCGGGTAAGTGTGTGTTATGCGTGTGTAGTAGTGAACATGGTGGATTTTTCGCAGTGTGTGTTTCTGCCTGTGCGTTATTCACGGGGAAACCTGTTGTCGCGTGCGTGCTTCTTCCTCCGACCGCGTGAGGATCAGTGCAGCCTTCATATTATTATTAATAAATATTATTATATAGTAATTATGTAATTTATTTTGGAGTTTACTGGACCGGGTGTTGTGGAGCGCGACCATGGCGCGATGAAAACAGTGTAGTAACAGTGGCGCATGGTTTCGTGAACAAGGGGGGAGATTTGAAAAACAGCACCGTAACCCCGTGCACTCAAACTCTTCTTCCTCCACCCTTCTTCCCATCGGGCTCCGGTGCAAAACACCACGATCGAAGGCGGTTGTGCGAAAGACGTGAGACTTTTACCCCCACCACGTGTTTAAATTATATTTTTTGCGTCGTTTTTTTTTATTTATTTTTTAATCGGGAACGGAAACAAAGCGAGCGCGCGCTGCGACCACGGGGCACGAGCGCGTGCGGGGCTTTTAGCTTCCGTAGGCCGCGCGCTCCCCCCCCACTCCCCTCCTTTCTCTCTCCCAGACCGTCGCATCTTAGCAACCAGTACTAGGCAACGCCAATGTGGCGCGCGCTGGATTTAAAATATATATACATATAAACAAAATAAATTTCCTTCCCCTTAAAAACACTACTTTGTGATTGAATAAAGTTGATTCGATACGCGCTTGTTTTTTTTCGTTCTGTTCCTGAGCTAGCGAGCTAATTAGCATTGTAGCGAAGTTCTGGTTGAAACAATCCCGTCGACTGTTATTAATAATATCGTCATTAATGCAACGTGAGATTTGTATCCATTAATTTATTGTTACAGAAAGGTTCCTGATTTGTTTTTCTCTTCCGCAGAACGTGCTATGACTGCTATCAAGCACGCTAGTTAGCGTTAGCAGCTAGCCGCGGCGCAATTTGAGTCGCCGTTCGGTTTGTTCGCTGCACTCGCACTTTTACGGCTTTGTTTTTTTTTCTTTTTCAGTTTTATTGTTATACCTTTTGGTGGTGTGTTTTGTCGTTTGTAACTGAACGCATTCGGAACGTGCACTTAGCTAGCGAGCTCACCGTCGCCATGTTGCAGTTTATAGTGGAGGGGGATGTTGACTGCGCGTGCGTGCGAATGTGCACCAGGCGCGCATGCGCACTTCGTGCGCTCCAACGCGCGGCGCTCGTGCTCAGAGTCGTGGTGATAACACAGTATAAATTGCATTTTATTCATTTATATTACCATTGTAATTAATGATACTTTATTGACAGTAGTTTATTGTAGTTTGTTGACTAAAAATAAAATGTGGCAGAAATTAGCTTGAGGTAACACGTGATTCTCCACGTGATGATTTTTGAAAGCACTTGATTTGGACCCTAATTCTTTTTTTCTTTCTCTTGTTTTCCTTTAGGTTTTTCTTGAGTTCAGTGTGATGGAAGGTTCTTTGGGTTTCCAGACACCAACGTGGAAGCGATCAGACCACCGCGTGTGCCTGTGTATTGCCAAAGTGCTTACAGTGCAGGTAGTCCTAAGAAACATCTACTGCAGTGAAGGCACTTCTAGCAATGCGCCGGCCATGGTGACTCCACGCCCACCACGAGCCTCCGAGGGACCCGGGTCCCCACACGGCTTTGTGCTAAGGTGCATCTAGTGCAGATAGTGAAGTAGACTAGCACCTACTGCCCTAAGTGCTCCTTCTGGCACGAGGAGCCCGTGGCTGGCGTCGGTCGCCGCGTCGCCTCCTTCACCGCCTCCTGGTGCAGTTCTCGGCTAGTTTTGCATAGTTGCACCACAAGAAAACACGAGTTGTGCAAATCTATGCAAAACTGACGGCGGCCTGCTTCTTCGTCCTCCTGCGTCCCGCCGTCCCCGACCTGGTGCTCCGGTCCGAGCTCGAGCAGTGCTAAAGTGCTTATAGTGCAGGTAGTGTGCGAGCGATCTACTGCAGTGTGAGCACTTCAAGTACTCCCGGCTTCAGACGCATCACTTCCTGTTTCCAGTCAGGACGCCTTTTCGTCAACGATAGTTTAACCCATCGTTTTTTCTCTCCACTTCCTGTTCACTCTCCTTCCTGTCCCTTATTTTGTATTCTTTTACACCCCCCCCCCTCCATTTCTTTAACTTACTTTCTTTCTTCAACGTTTCATTCCTTTTCATTTCCCCCTCTATTTCCTATATATTTTATTCTGGGGGAAAAAACCTTCCTTACAACTTTGGTTTAAATGCTTGTTGTATTTTTCCTGTGTTTTGTATCTGTGGTTGTGTTGTGTATGTGCCCTCGACCTCTCTGTGATTTATAGATGTTGTGTTTGTGGTTCTGTGTTGATGTTCCACTGTACAGCAGTGATTTATTTTTCCGTCTCGTCCTAACTGTGCTGTGCCTTCGCTCAGTTTTGCTGGTTTGCATTCTGCTTGACTCGACGTTCGCTGTGCAAATCCATGCAAAACTGAGCGCAGCAGCGTCTTCTCCGGACCCGGCGTCTGCTCCAGACACTCGTCTAGTCCCCTTGCTGTGCAGGTCGGGATCGGTGACAATGCTGTGTGTGCACGTACAGACGTATTGCACTTGTCCCGGCCTGTACAGGAGTGTGGAGATTACAGCTGCTTGTGATATTCTGCTGTGTGTTTGTGTAAGTGTTTGATGTGTGACAGGAAAAATAAATAAATAAAAAGATGTTTACCAAATGTATGGTTTTAATTTATTTATTTTTTTCTTATTTTGGCATGGATTTCTCCTCCCCACAGGTCGAACATGCTTTTTTTAATTATTTTTTTTATTAAAAGCACTAATATTTTCAGGGCCACCGGTAGTGTGCCTTGATTTCAATAGAAATCCAGTTTCCTCCTTTGATATAATGACTCTTAATACTGTAAAGGCTCAAATATGGCCACGTTCCAAATTGAGTTTTAACCTTGACTTTACAAATCAGGGACTTTTAATTGGCTGTGTTTCAAAAGCACACCTAACAAATTGTCTAGGTTTTTCATTCTTTTTTTTTTTTCCCCCTCGTGAATGTTTTCATGCAAAAAGGTTTATTCCTTATAAATGAAAAAGCCGCAATGATTATTGAAAGAAAGTATTTCCCCTTTTACATTAAAAGCTCCAGCTGCCGATCATCTAATTCAGTCCATCTATTTCTTACATGCAGTTAGAATGGAGGGATTAAAACCTGCCTTATTAATCCGCTGTGTTCCAAGTCAGCTTTTATCCTAAAGTGCCTTCATGAAGACACGTTTACCTGCTATACCATAGTCTTTAATTTCATTTTCATCCTTCCTTTTTCATTTCCCCTTTTTTTAATTTTTTTTTTTTATACATCGTTTTCTCCTTTAAAAAAAGGATTTTCTTTACCCACTTTTTCCTTTTTATTTCCACTCTTTTGTCCACTAGTTTCTTTGTTCAGTTCCTTCTTGCTTATCTGCCATTTCTTTAATGTTTTCTTTTTCATGCTGTTCTGCCCTTTAGCTTTTTCTTTCTATCTTTCCCTTCATGTCCTGTCTACTTTTTTTTTTTGGTCAAAATCTGGATCTCTTAAGGGAATCTGAAGTCAGATTTTTATATAGAACTTCTTTTTTTTTCTGCCTGCTTTACACCTTATCCTTCAGTTCTGGGTGGTGTGTCCATGAATGATTCTAAAATGTTTTATATAATTCCACGTTTTTCTGTTAATTGTATATATCAAGTTTTATTCTTTTATTTTGAGTGGCTTATGTAGATGTGCAAAAAAAAATAAAAATAAACGTCATGATTCCTTGTTTGTCCTGAAGGTGGCGCTAATCGGAGTCCGTCCCCCCCCCCCCCCCGTCCCCCCTATTTGCCTTATTTGAAGAAGCTCTTCTTTCTTGGTGTGTACAGGAAACATGCGTTTTGGTGACATGAAATTCAAGCAAAATTAACCAATTTATATCCCATGAGTTCCTGTTTACTGAAAGATGTCAAAACCAACATGGCCGCTCATCTCTTTAAATTGGTTACTCAATTCAGACTCGACTGCCTCTGGTGTTGGGGTCCTTTATGACTCTTTGATGGTTTAAACTTGATGCTAGCAAATGAGTATATACATTATACCGACAAATGTTTTGCCACTCGTCACTTTTTCAGCCATTTGTGGTTCTTCACCCAACTGTTACCACAAAGTAAAAGGAAGACAATTGTTTTGGACGTCGTTGGATGCTGTAGCATGAAATTGTTTCTTCCCTTTAGACACAAACCTGTGAACACAAAGCCAGCTTCATGAAGATACGCTTTCCTGCGATAGCGTTCCAACCCTTGGGGATGAATGGGAACGGCAACCCAGGTTCACCTTAAAAGTGGTGGCTATTATAGGAGTTAATAGGGAATTGGATCATAAGGACATACGAATATTATGCTCGGGTCTCCACAAATTTCTGTCCATATAGTGTAGTTTGAATGAATTTGTTAATTAGAATTGTAATACTTGTACATATTCCAGGTCTCTGAGGAGATAAATCAGGCTATGAGAGGAGTTCATTGATTTAATCATTGTAAAAAATGTAGGCCAAGAATTAGTAGAAAAATCAACACTAATTTGAAATAATTGTGAAACTCGCCAAACACCATTTCCTTTTGCCTTCTTTTCTTCCCTTCCTTCCCTTTTCCCCCTCTATTACTTATACATACTTTTCTTTACTTCCTTAATTCTTTCCCTGATTCCATTCAGTTTGTCCTGTTCTTCCTTTTTTTTGTCCCCTTTTCTGTCTTTTCTTATTCCAAGATTCTTTCCTTTGTACTATCCTCCTTGCTTCGTTGCCTTCACCTTTCTTTTTTCTTTCTTCCTTTCTGTTCATTTCTTTTCTCATCTTCCCACCTTTCTTGTTTCCTGCTCCCTTCTTTCTCCATATTTCCTTCCTTTCTCTGCCTCTTTCCCCTTTTTTCCACTTCTTCCTTGCATTCTCCCTTCATTGCTTTCCTTACCTTTTGTCTTCACTTCATTCTTTCCCCTACATTTTCTCTTCCTTTCTTTTTGTTCCTTCCTTGCATCCAACTCTTTTTTTTTTATTTTGTCCAAAAAAATTGTCTTTTCCATTTCTCTTTTTGTTCTCTTTCCTTATTTCTTTTGACCCTCCTCTACCTTGTGTTTCTCTCTCGTGTCCAACAGGCGCCGCTGTGGATTCTGGGAAGTTGGGGATTTGACGGCGGCCTTTTTAAATTCACGCTTGATTTGAGAAGAAGCTGATTATGGCTCATTACTGCTCTGTGGATTACAGAGTGCTGCTCTTTTCTTCATCGTCAGTGACGGATGAAAACATTGCTGCAAGAAAGAGCAGCTTTTTCAAGATGATGAGTGTGTGTGTGTGTGTGTGTGTGTGTGTGTTGGATCATGTTCATGTGGCCCTGAGTTACACTATCCTGTGTGTGTTTGGACCTGAGTGTGGACTGTTTGTGTGTGTGTGTGTGTGTGTGTGTGTGTGTAATGTCAGTGTGAGGAGGAGGAGGAGGAGCTGGAAGAGGCGGAGAAGATGCCAGGGCACCGCCTGTGTTGCTTTGACAGCTCTAGTTGAACAGTGTGTGTGTGTTTATGTGTGTGTACTGGTTGTTACTGCACCGTGGGAGAGACTTATTGCATGTCATCTAAGGTACAGTCCTGATTTTCTGACCTTCTAAACTTTCTAAACCACTTGATGAACTTTCGTTCGAGACTCCAGGCCGCTTTGCTGACATTTTAAGAAACTTATAGGATTAAATTAAAGTCTTGAGGGATTGTCGTTGTATTTAAGCAGTTGGGATTAAAGCAGCATATTTCTGGGATTTTTAGAGAAGGTCTAGAATAAAGTTTTAGTGCACAACAGGTTATTTAACCAGAATCTTCCACAAAACATTGAGTCTTTCTGACCTGTAATAAACATTTTCTTTAATTCTTTTTTTTTCATTTATTTATTAGGAGTTGACGGTTGTTTAAATCTAAAGATTTGTATATGACTTGTAGCAAAACTTTAACATTTATTGTTCTGATGGTTGAATAGTTTTAATACATTATTCTGGACATTATTTAAAGATTCTGGAGCTTTTTCACGATTTACTGAACCGTTCTGAAACTGTGTTTGCGATTGCAGTTAGTTATTTCAAGAGTTTTAAGGCCTGTATCCTGAGGTAAAATTCGGATCCATTAAGCTCAAAAGCACAAATTTACGAGGTTAAATGAATCATTTTTGACATATATTTGAACATTATAAAGATTTAATCAACAGTTAGTTTCAAAGATTTTCCAATGGAATGAGCTTCAAGGGTCAATAAATCGCTTGGAGTTTATTTGTACAATTGTTTAGGGAACCCTTTTCCTAATGTTTAATATTTAGGCTAATTCTCCGAAGTTTAATAGGCGCAGAGAGTCATGAAGCTTTACAGAATCGATTCGAATTGAATGAATCAGTTTGATGAAACACATAGTTCAATAATCCGCATTAAGATTTCGAAACTTCTAAAATCGAACTTTGTTTTTGCCAAACAGCTACAGCAAGATTCAAGCATTCTTTAAGTGACTCCATAAAAGTTCAAAAGTGATTTTAAGGTGTGCTCCTCAGGTAAATCCTGTTATTGTTCATCAGTATAATGTGGTTTATCAAAGATGTTGTGTTCAGAAAGCTGAATCATGGTGAAACTTATGCCTGTGCTTTAATGTGGCTTTTTCCCCCTCTGATCCCGTGCAGTATTTGGAGGATCGAGTGGATCAAGGTTCTCTACACACCTGGAGTATCTCCGAACATCGCTGCTGAAGTCGTCGTAGCTGAAATGGAGAGCCGGTGGTGGTTGGTGTGTTTGTGTCTCGCTGCTGTGGCTGACGAAACCCGACAAAACTCGATGAGCTGCGATAGAGTGCACAAACTTCTGCAGCTGCAGCAGATCGACACAACTGGTCTACTAAACACACCCGGGACAGGTATAGGACAGCATTACAACACACACACAATCTAGAAAAGATAATGGACAAGCATACACACACACACACACACACACACACACACACACACACACACACACACACACCTGGGACAGGTAAGAGACTGCATTACTATATATACACACATACATTCCCGGGACAGCTATGAGACACAGTAAACTGTAGAAGATTCCCATTGAGACACACCAATAGTTTGTTGGACAATCAGAATTTCCTCCACTTGTCCTCTATATTTCCCTCTGTTCTTTCACTGAGGTTCCACTTTGATGTGTGTGTGTTGCAAGTATCCTTAGAGCCTGCACTCGAGAGGCCCTGGAGATTTGATCAGTAAATTCTTTCAACTATCTAAAGTTTTCCTGTCTAAGCCACTTTATCGTTCCATCACCACAGGATGAGATAAGCAGAGCTTCATGTCCGTGATTGTCACTGTTTAGTTTCCGTCCGACAACAAGCACAACACGTACACACTCGAGTGTATTTGGGAACACCGGTTGTTGCGGTGCGATAAAAACTAGCCAGGTGAAAAAAAAACTTACTAAGTTGTGACATCATTCTCGAATATTAGGTTTGATGAGGATGGAAAGGATTGAAATTCAAGATTCTTCGCAGCGGGCGATTTTAGATTGTTCGCGATTCGACCCCGGTTGACCTCCATTCACAGCAGAGGTGAATTTTAGATATTCCCAGGATGAGGATTCTGATGGATCCAGGATTTCACAACAATCGTGCTTTCTGTATTCCTGGGCATAATGTTTGCATTTTGAGTACCGGGGCGTGTAGAATCTTGCGCCGAAAAGTGACGCGTCGCAGCTTAGTGAAAATAAATCCGTCTGAATTTGAAACATTAAGGCGGAGGTTGAGCAGAAGGGGGAAAAAAAAACCTCGCCTAAGGCTTATCGTCTCAGATGATCTGAATGAGCAGGAGACGAGCAGGAGATGAGCAGGAGATGACAATCGTGAAAACGATTTAATTCGAAAACCGCAAGTGTTTTGATTTAGAAAAAAACACGAACTCTGCGCTTTCTGATTCAGCGATGGAAAAGCTCTCGTTAAATGTTAGATGGATTTTTTTTTCTTTACACTCGCGTGCGCCGGGTTCGTGTTCGAACTCGCAGCTGCACAGCTGACCTGCATGCGGTCGAGTGTGTGCCGGTATCAAGTGTGTGAGTGTGTTGTGGATGAAAAGTTGTTGCCAGCCTCGATGATATCATTCACAGAGATAAGCAGGAACAAGATGTTCTTCTGACAGTCTGATTTCAAATTGTACACGTAGAGAAAAGACCAAAAGAACCTATGAAGAACCTACGTAGAACATCTCAATGCTAGATGAAACGATTGTGTTAGTGCTCTTTCGAAAATGGAACAATTCCTAATGATATCTGCTCAATAGTTGTCAGACGCTGGTCCTACTTCACTACTGGACAGCGTAGATGGGGCTAAACCCTTGCAGAATAGCATCAATGTTTTTTTCAAAATCAAGATTTTGCCACGTTCACTAAAAAGTTCTTCAAGTGTTCTTTTGAAGGTTCTTTTGAAGGTTCTTTCTGTTTCGTATCTTTGTTGCCAGTATAGTGTCACCTTTCAATTTTTGGGACTTTAGCTGCAATTCAATCAAATCTAGAAAAGCCTGGACCCTACTTGTATTCTAGAGCTAGGAATAACCCCAGGGCTCATCTTTTTGGTCTACTCATGATACACAACTTGGATCCCAGAGCTCTTGACCGTATTTGACTCCATCTCCATCTTTGGACTATACACTTGACTCTTTAAGCACATATTTTGAGTTTAATTTGACTTAAGATCTAGAAACTTAAAACTACATCTGTACTCAGTTTGGGTACTAGACTTCGGTTCTAAGGCTTGGGGGCTACAGACTCCAATTAAACTCCAGGACAACAGACTTTGGACATGTTCTCCGTTCAGATTCAGACTCTGGGATGTGAATGTATGCACGAATCACAGAAGGTGCCTGACACGCTTCAAAAAGAGGACTTCCAGGACACATTCCAACAGCGGCAGGAATGCTGGAGGCGCTGTATTGCTGTTCAAGTGGACTATTTTGTAGGTGACAGTGTATAAACATAAAGAAATTTCCTGTAAACGGAGCTAATCTAGAAACGTTTTAATACCACCTCGTACATACACGCCCCCCAGCCAGACAAATCATTATACACACTCAAGACTATTGAAAGAATCACCTTGAGGAAAAAGTCATAAAGTAAAAATATTCTGGTTGATGATCAGTTTGTTTAAAAAAAATAAATAAATTTCCTTTTTCGGTTCTGCCAGAATCAGATCTTCAGGTGTGTCTCAGCCGCGGCGCGACCTGCTGCACAAGGAAGGTGGAGGAGGAGTACCAGACAGCAGTGCATCAGGACTTCCAGAACCTTTTGCAGACCTTTAGTTCCAACCTAAAGTTCCTCATCACGCAAAGTATCGCTGCCTTACAAGGTGAGTGAGTTTACACCACGTCAGAGCTCGCCTAAGGCTGGGTGTGAGTTTGCCCTGTGATTTTGGTCGACTAGAAGAGCTTGGTTTGGTCGGATGGGGTTCCTTGTAGACACCAAAAATGTATACATTTTGTTTTTTTCGTTTGTACTGTTCCACCTTTAGGTTTTTGTTTGTCCGTCTTTGCTTTAGAGTCAGCGTGATGTTAGTCCCCACTGATGTGTGTGTATTACAGGGCCCAGTGGTGGTAATTTAAGGCACTTAAGTTGAATTCTGGGAGGCTAATGGTTCATGATGAGATGTTTCTGCGACTGTAAACTGTAAACACACACACACACAAACTTGCACATTCCTTTTAACCTCAAATCAAATGTCCTGTTAGAAAAAAAAATATACAAACCTGTAATTTTACCACCCAAAGACCAAACTCTATCCATTTCTTTCTCTCTGTCTTTTTTTTTTTTTTTTTACTTTGTCTTTCTTCCTATTAACATCAAAACAAGTTTTTTTGCTCCCTCGGCCACGTTATCAGACTCATCTCAGTATCGCTGTCTCTGCATGTCTCTCTACATATTTCTCTTTTTTCAGTCTATATCTCTTTTGGTATGTCTCGCTGTCTGTATTTTCTCCGTCCCTTTCTGGATGTCCGTATGTTTTTTTAACCTCTCTCTCTTTCGGGATCTGTCTCAACATGTACGTTTTCGTCAGTTATGGTATAGCATTTAGATCAAAAAGACAACCCAAGGATATCACCTGAAAGCATACACACCTCCAAACACCAAGTTCTGTCACTTCACGGTCGGGGTCCAGGCTTTAAAAGTGGCTTACGTGGACATCTATATTGCTTTGCTCAATAGAGCTTTAGCAATGTGCGAAAGGTGCTAGTAAGATCAGGGTTCCTACGCATTTTTAAAAAAGTATGGAATTTGATTTCCAGCTCTTGATTTTTTTTTTATTTAAATAAAAACAAAGTCCACGTCTATACTGATCTGGATACATAAAAAAAAAAACGGTCAAAATCATTTCCCAAAAGTCGCTGATCCACGCAGAAACGTCTGAAAATGCTCACGTCCCTGTATTGCGCGTAACACGCGTCATTTCCGCCCGGCGTTTATTTACTTTCCAGCCATCACGTCATGACTAAAAATGCGACATTGTTTTCTAAAGCTTTAAATTTGTTTCCGAATTAATCCACTTTGAAAAGCATTTTTGTTCCCTGAACATTTTCGTTGATCGGCGCTAGACTGGACCTGCACAGCTGTGGTTGGTTGTTACGTTGTGTGGCAGCAGTTGCCATGACAGTACAGCGTCCCGTGTCGTGCGACTAAACACATGAGAAAACACAGAGATTCTGATTCTTGACATACATCAGATATTGTAACGTAACGCATGTTATAGTCAAATCATGTTTTCAGATGTTGAATATCTTAACAGTCTTTAGGGAATTCTTCATATCTGAGTCTGGAAAAGTATAGAATTTTAAAATGAAAATTCTATAGAAACCCTGTAATGGTGGGTAGCAATTTATTTAAATGAGCTAGCTATATTCGCTTTCCATTGGCTTGTTAAATTTAACCAGGAAATGCTACAATGTTTACAGGGATGTGGTGATTGAAATAAGGTTAACAATATTTGAACAGTACTGGATAATGGTAACTTTGGTCATACGAGATTTTTTTGTGACTTTTTCAGTTCACATTCTGTGAAAACAAAGAAACAGCTGCATGCTAGCTAGCCTAATTAACCCTAATCTCTTCATTTAGCTTTATCCATGTTGCCACATTAACACGCAAACCCCTCAAATGGGTTAGGGTTAGGGTTAGGGTTTTATTCTCGAGAGACTTTCTTCAAGAAGATGCACACAGGTGGACTATGTTCTATGTACGAGATGCAACCTGAAGGAGATTGGAGACTGTAAGATGTTGGCAGGGGACAGTGTAAGCTAGACAGCATCGGATGGTGGTCTGTAGGATGGTTTTGGAGGTGAAGAAGAAGAGGAGGGGCGTGAGGACTAAAAGAAGAATAAGCTGGTGGAAACTGAAGGAGGAAGAGTGTAGTGTGAGGTTCAGGGAAGAGGTCAGACAGGGGCTCAGTGGTGGTGAAGAGGTGCTGGATGATTGGGCAACCACTGCAGAAGTAATGAGGGAGACAGCTAGAAAGGTACTTGGTGTGACATCTGGAAATAGAAAGACAAAGAGACGTGGTGGTGGAATGAGGAAGTTAGGAGGAGCAGGAGATCATAAGGAGAAAGAGGTTGGAGAAACAGAATTGGGATCAACAGAGTGATGAGAAAAGTAGGCAGGAGTACAAGGAGATGCGGCAGCAGGTGAAGAGGGATGTGGCGAAAGCCAAGGAAAAGGCATATGAGGAGCTGTAGGAGAAGTTGGACACCAAGGAAGGAGAAAAGGATTTATACCGATTGGCCAGGCAGAGGAACCGAGCTGGAAAGGATGTGCTGCAAGTTAAAGCAATAAAGGATGGAGATGGAAATATGTTGACTAGTGAGCAGAGTGTGCTGAGAAGATGGAGGAAATATTTTAAACAGCTGATGAATGTTTGCAGATGATATTGTTATTTGTGGTGAGAGCAGAGAGCAGGTTGAGAAGAGTCTGGAGAGGTGGCGGTACGCGCTGGAGAGAAGGGGAATGAAAGTCAGTAGGAGTAAGACAGAGTATGTGTGTGAATGAGAGGGAGGGCAGTGGAGGGGTGCGGTTACAGGGAGAAGAGGTGGAGAAGGTGGAGGAGTTCAGGTACCTGGGGTCAACAGTGCAAAGTAATGGAGAGTGTTTTAGGGAAGTGAAGAAAAGAGTGCAGGCAGGGTGGAGTGGGTGAAGAAGAGTGATAGCAAGAGTGATTTGTGATAGAAAGGTATCTGCAAGAATGAAAGGGAAAGTTTATAGGACTGTGGTGAGACCTGCGATGTTGTATGGTTTAGAGACACTGGTATTGAGTAAAATACAGGAGGTGGAGCTGGAGGTAGCAGAGCTGAAGATGTTGAGGTTTTTGTTGGGAGTGACGACGATGGACAGGATTAGATACGAGTTTATTAGAGGGACAGCGCATGTAGGACGTTTTGTTTGACGTTGGTTAGAAAGAGGCAGATGTACATTACAGGGGGGTATGGAGACGGATGATCCGCTGTGGCGACCCCTAATGGGAGCAGCCCAAAAGAAGAAGACGACTTCCTTCAAGAAAGAAAATGCCAACAAAGACAATCCTGAGTGTTGGCTACAAGACAAGTCTTTTTGTTTTTATTTCAGTCACGATGACTGTTCGGTGGTCCATGTCTGCCCAAACAATCATCTTATTCTGATGCGCTAACTGGAAAGACACTTGATTTGGAACAGAGCCATTCAGACATAAAGGATTTGAGGAAAAAGTAGCTGATACACAGCAGGTGAGACAAAACGATCGTTTTGGTTTCCATGGCGGGAAGACTGAATGAGAAAGAAAAGGTGAAGAAAAGAAAGGGAAGGCCTACAGTACACACACACACACACACACACACACACACACACACACACACACACACACACACTTAAAGCCAAAGCCGTGCCCTTTCATTCAGTAGTGTGCTTTATTACTGAGGCATTTATATGGTCCTCAGTAAAGGCATTGCTGAAAGACTAGAACACCCGGTTTGCTGGACATTTTTGCTGGACGGTTTGCTGGACATGCTAAAATACTAATTAACTACATTACTAACTATTAACCTAGCTAGTAACTTACTAACTTAGCTAGCTAATGCTAAGATTTGAGCTTTTACCATATGTATAGCTTTAAAATCTCAATTTCTAAACGAATTTCTTAATTAGTAAAGTTTTAGCATTTTATTGCATAATTTCCTAGTGTTATTTTATGCGAATGTTTTATACGGACCAGTTATCAAAAAGAATCGGGCCTCTTTTTCCGCCATTAGCTCTCTAAGCGTCAAGATCGTTTCTGTTTAACTTGTTAACAATTTGGTATGCTTAAGTATGGAATGCGTCACACCATGAAGTTATGGGAAAGAGTAGTGGAAGCCAGGCTGAGAGAAAAGGTGACCATCTGTGAGCAACAGTATGGTTTTATGCCGAAGAAGAGCACCACAGACACATTATTTGCTTTGAGAATGTTGATGGAGAAGTATAGAGAAGGTCAGAAGGAGTTGCATTGTGTATTTGTGGATTTAGAGAAAGCGTAAGACAGGGTGCCGAGAGAGGAGTTGTGGTATTGTATGAGGAAGTCAGGTGTGTCAGAGAAGTATGTGAGGGTGGTGCAGGACATGTATGAGGACAGTGTGACAGCAGTGAAGTGTACAGTAGGAACAACAGACTGGTTTATGGTGGAGGTTGGACTGCGGCAAGGATCCTTGCTGAGCCCTTTCCTGTTTGCAGTGGTGATGGACAGGTTGACAGACGATATTTTGGAGACAAGGCAAGGGAGGCGAGATTGAGATGGTTTGGACATGTGCAGAGAAGGGACATGGATACCCATGTCTGAGGGATGGAGCTACCAGGAAGGAGGAAAAGAGGAAGACCAAGGAGGAAGTTTATGGATATGGTGTAGAAAGACATGCAGGTAGTTGTTGTGAAAGAGGTTTGCTTTGCTTGGTACCACAGACATTCAGCCTCCTGAACTATCATTAGAATATATTGTTTATCAAATTTACAACCGATTTTTCTTGGTATATTATATCGAATTAGCTTTGTAGCACCATTAGCACAAGCACTGAGGTCTCAAATATTTATTTGATGCTAATGAATTTGATGCTATGCAGATCTCAGGCTTCTCTTGACCCTATTAGCTTTCAAAAGTAATAATGTTTTACATTGACCAATGTTTAGGGATTCAAGAATGTCTTTCTTGTCAAATATGATTCATTATATTCAATTTCTGTCAAGGAAAATTTTATTTATATAATATTTGTCTATTTGTTTTGAAATTGCCCAACTCATAAGGATAACATAAGGCTAATTCAGGAAGGATAAAAGTTGATTATGCAGCACTGTCAGCATTGTTAATACACTTATTGTGGATGTTTCCTGTATTAGCCTCTGTTTTCTGGAAATGTCTCAGTCTATTTAGAAATTTGTACTTCTGTGGTGCATCTTTTGGAGCTTTTTTGATGCTATAGATGAACCTTTAGCCACAGTTTTTCTTAAGTTTTTCTTCTTCTCTCATCTCTGAGGTAAATGTTGACTTTTATTTGATTGTTGTTTTGTTCCTGTTGTGGTTACCCGGTCATAATACCGCAAAACCCTTTTGTCATTGCAGTGATGGACAGAAATGAAGTAAATGTAATTCACTACTGTTCTTGAAGTATTTCCATTTAAGGACTTTTGCTTTACTTTTTTACTTACCTACATTTTGCGAAATCCTTTTTTATTTATGAGGATAACAATTTAACTGGTCAAACACGCAGCAATCCACCAATCAGGGTCCACCAACTTCAACATCAAGAAGAACATTTAGAGAGGAATAAATGATAGAAGAAACTACTGACTCGAACTCGCCACAACACCCATTGCCCGAATTAACACGTTTTTTTAAATATTTGAAATCATTGTAATTGAAATCAATCAGTGTTTGACTTAATAATATCATTCTATTTATAGTAATATTTTACTTTACTTTACGTACAAAGTTTGTGTACTTCGTCCAGTGCTGTGTCCTTGTGTCAGCAACTAAAATTTATGCTAAATCTGATTTTTAGACGATTATGAGCAAAAATTTAGTATTGTCTATGCCTATTTGGCCATGTCTAAGCATACATAGCTAACACTGCTAATCACACAATGCTTATATTCCTAATCCTCTTTAACCACAAGCATAAAATGTGACGTCTGGTGCGCCGTTTCCTTCGGGGTGTTTATAGTGTCCATTTCCATAGCCTGTGGACAAGGATATTGAGCAGGGTGCTGACAGGATTAAAGACGATCCTCTTGAATGCGTAATGTTGATAAATAGCGCATTACATGCATGACTGATGCTCTAATGTGCCTCTCTGCCTGCTGTCAGTTCGGTTTTGATTAAGTCTCACTGGCAGCATCTGGCTCTTATTTATGCGTGTATGCTTTTGTCTCCCATTTTAGACTCATTATTTTTAGTGGCAGGACACGGAAAAGCCATGTGGGTGGCTGTGTGTGAGCGAGAGACAAAGACACACGTCCCATTCCCAAGAGAATTTCTTTTAAATGGGAATTCCCCACAGCAATCTGTATTTATGAATCTGCATTTAAAGCCTATGGAGGCCAATGAAGCTAACAAGTATGGCTTCCAGTTTGACATTGTTACACACTCACCTCATATGGTTTTATGGACCTGTTCACTGTCTCAAATAGGCTCATGTGGCTTCTCAGATTGTGCGGCACATCGTAAAAATGGACTGAAAAATGTTGCATAGCTGCATCTTGAAGACAATTCTCTTCGGGCCTGAACTCAGCAGATTAGGACTCTAGACTCTAGCAACCTTGCGACTCTATTTACAGGGTTTCCACAGGATCTTAAAAAGGCAAAAATTTTTTTATAAAAATTGCATTAAAAAGTTTTCAATTTGCTTTTCTTGGTCTTGAACAATTTTAAACAGGTCTTAATTTTCCGATGTCCATGTAACGCTGCTTCTAAAACTCATTGAAATGCTCCCGCAGCACTTTCGTTTTTTTGTTTTTTTGTTTCCGTGGTGGTGTATTTTTTTAGTCCATATATAATTCGCTGTATTACGACTACAAAACGAGACCAACACGCAACAGCCAATCAGCTTTCTGTTGTTGGAGCGAATCTCTTCTGGATTATACCATATTTTTCAGCTATGTGGAAGTGCAAGTTTAGCAAGTTTAGTGCTCAGTTAAGACCAGTTGCCAACAAAGTATTTGTGTGTTTTTGATGTTGTGATAAAGGTTTTAAATTTCATTCTTAATGGTCTTAAAAAATCTTAATCTCGAGTTTGTGAAACCTGCAAAAACTCTGTATTCAATCTCTACTGTTCACAATTATGGGCCTACGGACTGTAACAACTCCAAAGCTAGAATCAGTGACCTTGACTTCAGAATCTTAGGACTCTAGATCTAGGAAAGCAGAACTTGCCCAAAGTAATCTACAATTATATTGTTTATACTGAGTAGGGTTGAGAGCATTTCTCAGCAATTCTAGCTTGATGATGCTGGAATTTAAACTCACAACCTTCCAATTAGAAGACCAATATTTTAACCAATCAGCTACTGGCCTATGGACCCTACATACACTCTAGAGCTAGGAGTGATGTTTTCAACACAGACTCAAGAGCTAGGAATAATGATCTTGACAATCTAGAGCAAAGAGTTATGTTCTATGTACATGGCACAGACTCTACAGTAAGAAACATTGTACTCAGCACAGAATCTGGAATGACCAACTATACTTAACATGGGCTCTAGAGCTAGGACCTACGATCTTGACACAGATTTGAGAGCCTAGGAACTACAATCTCACCAGAGAATCTAGAGCTTGGGTACTACATTTGCATTTATGGTATTTTCCTGATGCCTTATCCAGAGAAACTTCCAATGATCTCATTACTTATTTACTCATTATTCTACAATAGAATCTTTACTTTTTTGACAGGGAATCTAGAGCCTAGGAACTCTCTTCTCAAGAAAGAATCTAGAGCCTAGAAACTATGTTTCCAACACAAAATCGCAAGCCTAGGAACTACATTTTTATCCAAGAATCTTGAGTTTACTGACAAGAGCAATTTAAAATGATCTTAATACTCCATATTAGTAATATCTACTTCTTTGACTGAGAATCTAGAGCCTGGGAACTACAATCTTGATACAAAATGTTGAGCCTTGGAATTACGTTCTCAAAATAGAATCCAAAGACTAGGAGCTATGTCTTCAACACATAAACTAGAACACAAAACCTAGAGCCTAGAATCTACTATCTTGACAAAATATAGAGCCTAGGAACTACATTCTCAACACAGAATCTGGAGACTTGGATCTACGTTTTTGGAACAAAATCTTGTGCCTAGGTATTATGTTCCTAACCATGAACGTCATTCCAGAAAACATGACTCTAGATGTAGGAACAATATATTTAACACCGAATCTAGTGCTAATAACTATACACTCGACATATTATCTAGAACTCACTAGCATATTTAACTTCTCATGTCAGAGCCTAATTAACACATCATTGTGTGTTGCTGTGGTTTCATCCTGCAAGAGTTCCGACTTTCATACTTGTTCTCACACACACACACACACACACACACACACACACACACACACACACACACACACACGAAAGCACAGTTAGTAACCTCGGTCAGGAGCTCCACTTCTCCTCACGCAAAATAACAGGGTTCAAAAACAGAGCATTCTTTCAGCATGAGAACTGGAAAGACACAAAAAAAGAGAGAGGAACACAGAAAGGAGGACAGAGATGGAAAGGTTTGTCTTTTCAGTGACCATTTACTCTGTCTCTCTTTACGTATCCATTCTGTGTATAGGAGATTATAATAGCTGTCTGTAACACCAGCCTGACTCCTGAATCCACCCACACTCATTTTCCCACTCTTACCGACTTCATACAAACAGTCCCCCCTCCTGTAATTTCACACTCACAAACGTACACTAAATCCAGTAATTAACTACATATTTCTGAAGCATGAACTGTACACAAAGACAAACCATTGTGGATTAGGTTTGGCTTAACAAGTCACCCTAGTGCTGTTTAGCATAACATGGCTGATTAGCATAATGAGTCTGGGGTGACGTGGCTGTGTGTGTGTGTGTGTATGTGTATATATATTTAGGTATATGTAAGGAAAATAAGTATTTGAACACCCTGCTATTTTGCAAGTTCTCCCACTTAGAAATCATGGAGGGGTCTGAAATTGTCATCGTAGGTGCATGTCCACTGTGAGAGACATAATCTAAAAAAAAATCCAGAAATCACAATGTATGATTTTTTAACTATATATTTGTATGATACAGCTGCAAATAAGCATTTGAACACCTGAGAAAGTCAATGTTAATATTTGGTACAGTAGCCTTTGTTTGCAATTACAGAGGTCAAATGTTTCCTATAGTTTTTCACCAGGTTTGCACACACTGCAGGAGGGATTTTGGCCCACTCCTCCACACAGATCTTCTCTAGATCAGTCAGGATTCTGGCCTGTCGCTGAGAAACACGGAGTTTGAGCTCCCTCCAAAGATTCTCTATTGGGTTTAGGTCTGGAGACTGGCTAGGCCACGCCAGAACCTTGAAATGCTTCTTAAAGAGCCACTCCTTGGTTATCCTGGCTGTGTGCTTTGGGTCATTGTCATTTTGGAAGACCCAGCCTCGACCCTATTCAATGCTCTAACTGAGGGAAGATGATTGTTCCCCAAAATCTCGCAATACATGGCCCCGGTCATTCTCTCCTTAATACAGTGCAGTCGCCCTGTCCCATGTGCAGAAAAACACCCCCAAAGCATGATGCTACCACCCCCATGCTTCACAGTAGGGATGGTGTTCTTGGGATGGTACTCATCATTCTTCTTCCTCCAAACACGTTTAGTGGAATTATGACCCAAAAGTTCCATTTTGGTCTCATCTGACCACATGACTTTCTCCCATGGCTCCTCTGGTTCATCCAAACGGTCATTGGCAAACTTAAAACGTGCCTGGACATGTGCTGGTTTAAGCAGGGGAGCCTTCCGTGCCATGCATGATTTCAAACCATGACGTCTTAGTGTATTACCAACAGAAACCTTGGAAACGGTGGTCCCAGCTCTTTTTAGGTCATTGACCAGCTCCTCCCGTGTAGTTCTGGGCTGATTTCTCACCTTCCTTAGGATCATTGAGACCCCACGAGGTGAGATCTTGCATGGAGCCCCAGTCCGAGGGAGATTGACAGTCATGTTAAGCTTCTTCCATTTTCTAATGATTGCTCCAACAGTGGACCTTTTTTCACCAAGCTGCTTGGCAATTTCCCCGTAGCCCTTTCCAGCCTTGTGGAGGTGTACAATTTTGTCTCTAGTGTCTTTGGACAGCTCTTTGGTCTTGGCCATGTTAGTAGTTGGATTCTTACTGATTGTATGGGGTGGACAGGTGTCTTTATGCAGCTAATGACCTCAAACAGGTGCATCTAATTTAGGATAATAAATGTAGTGGAGGTGGACATTTTAAAGACAGACCAACAGGTCTTTGAGGGTCAGAATTCTAGCTGATAGACAGGTGTTCAAATACTTATTTGCAGCTGTATCATACAAATAAATAGTTTTAAAATCATATATTGTGATTTCTGGATTTTTTTTTAGATTGTCTCTCACAGTGGACATGCACCTACGATGACAATTTCAGACCCCTCCATGATTTCTAAGTGGGAGAACTTGCAAAATAGCAGGGTGTTCAAATACTTATTTTCCTCACTGTATATAAAGGGGTGTTGTGGTTCGGTACATACCTCAGTTTTTCAGGTCACGGTTCGGTACAATTTCGTTATGGTCAAATAAAATGTACAAAAATCAAATACAATAAAAGAAAATTCATTCATGTAAAATCAATTCAATTGGCACAAATGAAACTGATTTAATAAAATTAAATAAATGGAAAAATTTTATTTGTTTACATTTGTTAGATCCTATTTGTAAAAAGAATTTGTTCTTTGCGCATGCTCGAAACAAAATAGTTCTGCTTTTATACTCCTGGCATTGTTTTGTATGTTTTCAAGTTCAATAATAATAAAAATAAAATAAAAAACAGTGAAACTGCGAGCACGTGGGAGGCGGAGACTAAACAAATTTGAGGTCCGCCTCTTAATACGTTCCTGATCGAACTCTGAAAGTTCTGTACATATATATTATATTACAAGTAGATTTTTTATTAAATTTTCTAGATAAAAAGCTGCTGAATTCTGATTGGTCGGTGCATTTGCCAATTAGGTGCTTGGTTTAAGAATTACTCATCTGGAGACTTGTCTAGATGTTTTTCTTGTATGGAAGGAGTCTCCAGTGTCAGTGCTTTTTTTCTAACAGTCAGAGGTGAAACTCTTCCCATTTGTATCAAAAAGAAAGAAAAATCTTGTCTTTGTTAAGCTGCTGCTGAAGACGACATGCTGGCGAGCATAATGAACACCATGCTTCGTTTGTTCCATCATTGTGTGTGTGGGGACAAAAAGTGAAAACTTGTATCATCACAGAAGACGACTGCTAATGACTCGACGTGCTATTGTTCCTCCTTCGTTCTCCCAGCGCCCGAGCGGCTGTGTTTCATTAACACCAGGCAGCGCTGGAACAAAAGCGCGCTCGGCGTAATTGAATCGGGCGAGCGAGACATTAAGTGATTAACTCTTAACGGATTTTCTCGCCTCTCAGCGGAGAGGCTCCTCTGTCTCCTAATTAACTCGCACTCTTTAACTAACTGGATCGCGTAGCCAAGGAAATGGAGGAGGCGCACTACTGAAGAGACTGATGTCTAATCCTGTTGGTTGGTTTCTTTGTTTAGCTCAGATTCCTCGTAACCTGGTTTAATACGGCGGTGTTCGCCGGTCTGATGCCACAACATGGTTCTTATAGGGTCCTTGGAAGAGATACCAGTTCTTGGTGCTATAAAAGTTGTATAATTCGATGCCTTTCTAAAACAAAAAAGTTTCGAGAGTAATTGTGCTAACTGGTGCTATTCCGGCCATACTTCAATGAGCAAAGGTGAAATTCTGCGCGAAACCGCCTCGAGAGTGAAGAACATCACCGGAAGACGACGGGAGATCACGAAGAACTTCAACGACTTAAAACTTAAAAATGTCGAAACTATTCAGGTGCGTGATGATCGACGGAAAACGATCCACATAATCTCACTTTTGCCAGATTTGGCTACATGCGGACTTTACCCTCTTCCTGAAGATAAAAGATCCAGCCCAAAGGTCGACGATTTGACAGCGGTGCGGAGATCCGGTGCGAAAACGCAGAAGGTGCTCGACACACTTGGGAAAAGAAGTCTTGTCCCATATTGTTGTGCAAGGAGGCTGTTTCGAAGGTGATAGCTTGTAAACGGAAATAAATAAAGTACTTTCTTGTAAACGGAGTGCATCTCGAAACTTTTGATATCACCTCGTATGAAGAACGTGCATGGCCACTATTGGAGAAACGTCCCAAGCCATATGATCAAAGGCTCCAGATTTAATCTGGAAAAGCACAAGTTTGCAAACCTTTACTTGGACCCCATAAATATTCCAAGCTACTCCTATATTTCAGGAAATGCATCAAATTATTATTTTTTATTATTCAATAAAGAAATCCCAGAAGTCCATGAGCATTTGAAGAACTCTAGAAACTTTTTCTAGAAACACTATTTTTTCAAATACAACATATAGACAGGAGTATTCTGACTTTTCCCAGCTATTTGTGGTTCTTCACCAAACTGCTGGAGGCACTTTATATGGATTTTTGGTTTGGATGAAAGATCTTCTGCTATAGATTTCTAAACTCAATGAATCTCTACAAATCTCCCCAAAAAATCTAGTGGAACATCTGCCCAGATGAGTGAAGGATATTATTATAGCAAATGGAGTGTCAGTGTGGAATATGGAACTCACATATGAATCTCAAAATCCTGCTCTACATTGTGGCACAAATCCTGTTTTTCTTTTTCCCCTTCATCACAAATCATGTGTTTCCTCTTGGTTTTATCTCTGTTTTCTCCTTCCATGTGAAGTTGAAAACCGGCTAAACCATGTGACTGATTTGCATGACCCTGTTTAACACAAAGAGTTTCCTCACACAGACGATGATCTGCGCTGCAAACAAACGGATAGAGGGATGGACAGGGTTTAAAAAGAGGTGTAACTTAAAAACTTTGACAAGAGAAAGAATGAAAGAAGTTTGTGGTTTGGGTCTTCAAAGAAAGGTTCAAGTAAAAGATGAAAAAGGAGTGATGTGTAATTGAAGATGGAACGAAGGGAAAAATGAAAGAGGGCAGGATAAACTGTAAAATTATAAAAGAAAGAAATGAAACAGGTGTGAGTGGAAGAGAATCTGATCTCTGTGTGTTTGGGGAACCTCATCTGTGTCCATCGCAACAGTCAAGATATTTTGGAAGGTGAAACTTAAGACTTCAGTGAGTCACAGCGTAGACAAAAAGACAGACATGTAGGTAAACAAGTCAGTTGAAGGAGAAGCTTTCAGGTAGGTTTGTAGGTTTCAGGATGGTTGTAGGAGGAGCTTTTAGGTCTTAGGATGACATGAGGAGAAAATTGTAGGTCTCAGGATGGCTGAACGAGGAGCTTGTAGGGCTCAGGATGGTTGGAGGAGGAACTTGTAGGTTTCAGAATGGTTGTAGGAAGAACTAGTAGGTCTCAGGATGGCTGAAGGAGGAGCTTCTAGGTCTCAGAATGGTTGTAGGAAGAACGTGTAGGTCTCAGGATGGTTGTAGAAAGAACTTGTAGGTCTCAGGGTGGTTGTAGGACAACCTTGTAGGTTTTAGGATGGCTGAAGGAAAGACTTGTAGGAGTCAGGCTAGCTGAAGGAGGAGCTCATAGGTTTTCTGTATGCCAGTAGGAGGAGTTTGTAGGTCTCAGGATGGCTGAACGAGGAGCTTGTAGGGCTCAGGATGGTTGTAGGAAGAACTTGTAGGTCTCAGGATGGTTGTAGGAAGAACTTGTAGGTCTCAGGATGGTTGTAGGAGGAACTTGTTGGTCTCAGGATGGCTGAAGAAGAAACTTGTAGGAGTCAGGCCAGCTGAAGGAGGAGCCTATAGGTCTTTTGTATGTGAGGAAGGAGGAGTTTGTAGGTCTCAGGATGGCTGAACGAGGAGCTTGTAGGGCTCAGGATGGTTGGAGGAGGAACTTGTTGGTCTTGGAATGGAAAGAGGAGACGATTTTAGGTCTTGGGATGGTTGTGGGAGGAGCTTGTAGGTCTCAGAATGGTTGTAGGAGAACTTGTAGGTCTCAGGATGGTTGTAGGAGGAACTTGTAGGTTTTAGGGTGGCTGAAGGAAAAGCTTAAAGGTCTTTTGTATGCCAGAAGGAGGAGTTTGTAGGTCTCACGAAGGTTGTGGGAGTAGCTTGTAGGTCTCCAGTTGGTTGTAGGAGGAGCTTGTAGGTTTTAGAATGGTTGGAGGAGGAGCTTGCTAATCTAAACTGCCAATTAAAGGTCTGTATATAAATGCCACCGTGTTTTGCAGCTATTAGCAAGTGACCCTTCAGTTTCCTATGTTAATCATTTTTTATAATTATTGTTGTATCATCAATATTCATTCAGTTTGTCTCTTTCTGTGTCTCTCCAGAAACACTAGACTCTGTGGCGCGTGAAGTACAGAGCCACACCTCTGCCCTCTTGAGAGTTTTATATGGCGAACTCGGCTCGCGTGCTTCCTCTCCGTTGGCCGAACTCATTACCGATGTTGGTCTTTTTCTGCTGGGGGCGGAGCTTAACCTAGAAGAAGCAACACAACGTTTTTTTCAAGCACTTTTCCCATTGGTCTATGACCAGCTTGAGAAGCGAGACATGGCACCTTTGGATCCTGTCTACCAAGAGTGTGTACGTTCAGTTGGGCGTCGCGCAGCGGCCTACGGTAACGCCCCGATACGCCTCGCTGCGCTGGTGTCGCGTGCTTCGGAGACGGAGCGCACGTTTCTGCAGTCGATGCACCTCGCGGCTGAGGTCATCAACACCACAGACCACGCTCAGCCAAGCCGCGAGTGCCGACGAGCCTTAATGCGCATGCGTTACTGCCCGCTGTGCCAGGCCCTGACGGACAGTAAGCCGTGTATGGGTTACTGCCTGAACGTGCTGCGTGGCTGCCTCGCCAGTCTTGCTGAGCTCGATGCCCACTGGCAGGAATTTGTGCGCTCGCTGGAGGCGCTCTCAGCACGCATGCAAGACGGGGACGAGCTCGAGCACGTCATTGCATCGATCCCGCCACTCATCACCGATGCTGTAGGGCACATGACCAAGAACGCTGCCAAACTCAAATCACAGGTCAGGAAAGCACCATGAGGGGTTCCAACGGCTAATCACACACTTTCATGACATTACTTTTTTGTTGTTTGTTCACATAGGGACTTGTGACCATTATCTAATAATTCTCTAACCACTATATATTGTCTTTGTGTGTGTTTGTGTGTGTGTGTGTGTGTGTGTGTGTGTGTGTTGGTGGTGTAGGTCCGTAGTCTGTGTGGAGAACCTGTACACTTTGGTCACATCCAACAGAGACCCGTAAGCGACACGCTACATCTCGAAACCCCAGAGAAAACCCCAGAAGACACCCTGAGTCACAAAAGAAGGTACATCTTAGACCTTTGTTCTTTTTGTTTTACTTTTAATTAAATATTTAATACTTTAAAAAAAGTAGGAAACACAACTTTTTTTGTTGTGCGTGTGGAACTTTGGGTTCGGAATCATTTTGCATTCAATTGTGTTTTTGTGCCACCTGCTGGACAAACCGATCAACTGCATCTTAAACACATTAACGCCAAAGTATGATCGATTTTATTCTTAAATCTTTTCGTGGGAAAAAAGGTATTAAAACAAATTTTTCCCCCAACCGTATCTGATTCTTCACCACAAAATCGCAAGCATGCAATTGTACAGGGTTTAAAGTGTAAGGAAGATATCCTGCTATAAAACTTTTGAACACCTTTGGGATTAATGTGAACACTGATTGCACCCCAGGCCTCCTCACCTGTCATACATCAGTACCTGACTTCACTAACACAATGTGTCTCAGGGTCTCTGAATGCTCCCACATCCAAAAACATCTTAAACAATGGTGTCAAATTTTGTCCATATAGTGTATCTGGCTTGGTAAGAAGATTTTTTTTATTCACTTAAATAGCGTGTGTATAGGTGACAGAGTTAGCATTGCACGACTTTATAATGAGTAGATGTCAATATTATTATTATTCAAACAAACTAACAAACAAAAAAACGAGGTGACCAAGAAAGTCACAGCTTTACATGCTGTAAAACACAACAGGCTATATTTTCTTTCAAACCTTTAAATCCTTTAAATGAATATGTTTATTTAATATAAATATTTTTCAAATATTTTGCATTATTTTAATCAGACATTGTGTCCAGCAGGAGATTGAATTTTCTTGGTATTTATCCAATTACTCTTAATAGTGTTGACATTAATATTAATATAATACACATCATGGTTCCTTAATATATAAAGCTAAAACACATCAAGATAATTTAATAAAATTTAAAATTGAATCATAACAAGAAAATACATTGTCAAAAACCTTGACGGTGCTTAATATATCGAATTTGTTGCAGTTCCTATCGTGTACACCAGGTGGTAGCAGATTAACACATAGACATAAAAAAGATGACCTAAACATGAAAGAGGCTCTAACAGGGATTAAAACGTGTGTGTGTTTGTGTATGTGTGTGCAGGGAATTCCTGACATCTCTACGTCACTATCGGGCATTTTACGGCGGTCTGGCCGACCAGATGTGTGTTCGAGAGCTGGCGTCAACTGACGGACTCGCCTGCTGGAACGGAAATGACGTGGTCAAGAGGTGCAACACTAACACACTACGTACACACAGAGTGTAACAATGGGCCACCAGAGCGAGAACTTTCCCTGGGTAGTGTGTGGGAGAAAAATAGAGCATTAAAAAGGTGCTGTTTCCATGGTAATCACAACAGTCAGGTAAAACGTGACATCATCGATGATGTCGAGACGGAATCCACGGGCCCTGTTGATCCACGTGTGTGCAAAAGTCTTCATGACTATGTTTGTACGCTGACGCTATTCACGTGTATGATTGGTTTTCTCTTTGACGCCGCCTCCATTCCTGTCTTGTGTACATGAAGCTCCGCCTCCTGGGAATTTAGCCACAAGTTATTTGATTTGAATTCGATAGCAAGTTGGCAAAATGTCCCAGGTCTCATTTACTTATGACAGAAATGTCCGCTTAAACATCAGTCTCCCTGCAGGGGTTCAGTAAATTTGATGTTTGATTTGTGAGTCTCTCTCTCACACACACACACACACACACACACACACACACACACACACACACACACACACACACACACATCACATCACATCACAAAGACCGAAGAAGAAAAATGACTTTTGGAAAAAGGCATTATTCCCTTGTCCCTCTCACTTCCTCATGTCCTCATTTCATCATCCCATTATTCTCGTTCCGTCTTCCATTTTTTTTGTCTCCCCCCCTTCATTTCCTTTTGAGTCCTTCTCCCCTTTCTTCCTCATGCGCTCCTCTCCGGTCATGTGCGTGTTCCCTTCTTCTCCTTTCTCTCTTATCTCCCAAGCCCTTCCTCCCTTGTTTCATTACCTCGCTCGTTATTCATCTCCTCGTCCCGACGCTTCCGTGTCCTCTTGCCCTTCTGACGCTTCTTCCAGCTCTAATATCTACTGTACAACTGTTGATACGAAGCCTTGTGATTTTTAGATCCGTTTTAGGATTTTAATGGCCACTTCACTGTCCCTTGTCACACCTAAAAGCTGCGAATTACGCTTAGCCTCCGTGTGCTGCTCTTTTTTAACATCTAGCGCTCCATAATTGACCTCTAAAAACCGTTAGTGGAGGAAATATGTCCTCGCACATTTAGAGCCGTGTGGAGATTTAAAAAATGTTGAGGTTCGCCGTCCCGGGAGTGTTCTTCTCATCTTCATAATGATCCAAAATCCTGTCAGGTTACCTCAGTTTAGCTAGATAGTGGATCTTTACAGTGATTGTTATGGATAATACTTTAAAATATATCGATTTTACTCTAAAATCCTTTCAGAAACGCTGTGGAATGACCACAGTTTAGGATTTTTTTTTGTAATCGATATGGATAATCCTTTAAAACATAAATATAAGTTAAAAATCCTGTCACGTTATCTCGGCTTTTCTAGCTAGCTCCTTTAATCAGTGATTTTTATGATCAATACTTCAAATCCTCTCAGGTTACCTCAGGTCAGCTAACTAGCCAAAAACAAACAAACAAAAAAAACAGTAAATTACAGACATTTTTAGATTTGGACTTGAACGTGTAATAAAATCAAGTCAATGTAGTTCAGATTGTGACTTTAACATTGAGGAAGTGTGCGACGACTTTAAAATGTATCCGCTAGTCAGTTAGCATAATTACTATTATCTACTATTAAAACTGGCAAAACTTTATTCACTGTATGTACAAATGTAGTGAGTCACCTGACTTTTCCAGCCGTATGTGATTCTTAACCAAACTGTTACCATTCAATTGTACAGGAAGTCTTCGGATGTGCCAGCATGACATTTCCAGCTTCATGAAGATAAAGTTTAAATGGGTTCGAGTGACTCTCGAGCGACCTGCTATAGAGCTATAGACCCTCTCGAACACCTTTTGGGATGACTGTGGACGCTGACTGCACCTCAGACCTCCTCACCTTCTCACCTACATCAACAGTACACGACTTAAATTCGAGTGAATGGATGAATCTCCACAGAAATCTAGTGGACCATTTTCCCAGAACAGTGGAGGTTATTATAACAGCAAATCGGGACTTAATGTGAAATAGGATGTTAAAAAGAAGCACATAGCGATCAAATGTTCCGGTGTCATATATTGTATAACTGAATATAAAAAATCGATGTAAATCAGGACGCTTTATGTTACCCAGTAGCCAGCTGTCTAGCATTACCAGGTATGCAAATTAAACCATTATTTATATTTTTAAAAAATGTAGAAATACTTATTATAAAATTAGTTCTGGTTCTCCGTTAGGAACATCTGGAATGAGCACAGGAGTATCCAGTCGTAGCTAAGTTAATAGTGTCTTTGCTATTCGGCTAGTTTAGCTAATCCTGAAAACGTGGACCTGTCCAACAAAAGCTAATCGTCGAGCACAATGATTACACTCTTCACGAGAATCGCACATTCAACCGACATTGACAACTTCGCTGGTGAATTTTACACACTATACCAATATCTTTGTAGCGATTCAGAGGCGAAACTAGCATACGGCTGAAATCTTTAAAAAGGTAAAAAGATGGAGAATAGAATTTGAAACGGGATGAAGAACCGTGAGAAACAACTAAGAGCTGAATAAATACAGAAGATTGCCATTGATCTGTAACCTTCATTTCTCAGTAAACTAAGATATATATATATCTTAGTTTATATATATATGATATATATATATATAATATATATATATATATATATGATCTCAGAATCATAATTATCTTTATTGCTAAGCATCATAGTTTACGGTGATATAAAGAAATTTGAAGAAAAAAAAATGAATGAAAACTATAAAAACTAGCAGAATAAAATAAAGTAATATATAGACTTAAAGACATTATTCAATTTGTGCTGAGTATATATAATATAATGTATATATATTTGTGTCTGTGGTGTGTGAGTTTCATGCACAGGTGTGTATATATATATATATATATATATATATATATATATATATATATATATATATATATATATATATACACACACACACACACACACACATACACGGCTGTCTAAACTCTGCTCCTTGTGAAGCTCTGAAGCGAGATTAATGCGTTTAAAGGGATTCCCGGACGTTTAACCTGGATGTAAACATTGATCTGGAGTGCTGTTTAGCTCTTTTTTATTAATAATAAATCAGGATTATGTTTGCGGAGGGAGAACCCTGCAGCTTCCCGGCCTTCCAGACCAGCAGTCAGGGTGCAATTCCTCAGCTCGGCCCGATGGGGGCGCTGCGGTTATTCACACATTGCTCCTTGAAGTTTCTCACCTTAGTGCTCGTCTCATTCCAGGTTTCATCGCATTATCCTCAGTGTGAAGAGACAGAGATGTAAACAGCGCATCACTGCGGATGATGTCACGGCGCTGAAATAATGATCTTAATTATTAGTTTCGATATTTATTCAGCTACAGTCATACATTTAATACAAATCAATTACAGTGATCAAATCAGGGTTTTAAGCACAGGAGGATCGTACTCATTATTTGAATCAATATATATATATACATTATATAAATTCAATCCATTCATCCATCCATTTATTAATCTGTCTTTCCCTTTTGTTATCCAGTTAGTTTTCTATGTACCTGTCTGTTTGTCTCTCTATTCATCCATCTGTCTTCATGGAGCTGTCATCCTTTGTATTTCTCTACTGTATCTCTCTCAATCTTTCTTACACACACAATCTGTCTGCATTGTGCAAACACTAATCTGTTTTTTCTGTCTGTCTGTCTGTCTGTCTGTCTGTCTGTCTGTCTGTCTGTCTGTCTGTCTGTCTGTCTGTCTGTCAGCGAGGTGTCTGTGTGTATGTCTGCTTGGCAGCCTATCTTTCTATCCGTTTGTCTATTTCTGTCTGTCTCTCTTTGTGTTTGTTTATCAGTCTTTCAGTCCCGGTCCTTTTCATTCTCTCTTTCTATCCATCATTATGTTAATAATGTAAATAATTAACACACTATTTATTTTTCTCTCTCTAACCGTCAGTCTGTTAGGATTCGTCTGTCTGTCTCTCACTTCGCTGTCTATGTATACTGTGTCTTCTTTTTTATCTATCTATCTATCTATCTATCTATCTATCTATCTATCTATCTATCTATCTATCTATCTATCTATCTATCTATCTATCTATCTATCTATCTATCTATCGTATTCTATTTCTCTTATTCTGTCTGTATCAATGATGAGTATTCAATGAATGAACCTTTTCCAAAATTGAATTGTAATTTTTTCTTTTTTTTTTTTTTACACAACCGAGATGACACACTTGATTAGTAGTAGAACACAGCTCTACATAAGCGAGAGAGAGAGAGAGAGAGAGAGAGAGAGAGAGAGAGAAAGAGAGAGAGAGAGAGAGAGAATGCCATAGATCACTCAATTCAATTTCTGTTCAGACGTTTATTTAAATTCCGAGACGGAGTCGTATTTATTACGCTGTGCCGTCGAACCCGAAATGAGAAAAACTCACCGAATACACTTACAGAAAAGTAATAAAACAATCAAATATTAGTCATGGCTATGTTATCAGTTACACACACACACACACACACACACACACACACACACACACACACACACACTCTCTCACACACACACACACACACACACACACACACACACACACACACACACACACACATACACAGAGCAGCATTTACCTTCACTGTGATGTAGTGTGTGTGTGTGTGTGTGTGTGTGTGTGTGTGTGTGTGTGTGTGTGTGTGTGTGTGTGTGTGTTGCCACATCCCAAACATCAGACTCTCATTCCGTTCAGATACTCTGACCCGCAGACGGAGGGCACAGCTGAGGACCGTCCAACACACACACACACACACACACACACAGGATAAGGGGATTCATGTGCAATAAGATGTGCTGCTGCTGGAATATCAACACATTAACTCCCCTGTAATCATGAGTAAATCCGACCTGGTTGGCAGAAGGAACCGCAGCCGCAAGGATGAAACAGCAAACAAGGGCACAAGAGCCTACGATGAATGACGGAAGTAGATTAGGAAGCAACATGACAAGGAACCAGTTAGGGATCTTTGAACAAATGGTAGAAAGGTGACGAGAGGACGTTGAAGCTACAAGGTGGAGATGATGGTGATAGCAAGGGGGATATATGGAGCAAAGGGAGAAGGAGACAAGGAAAACGAGGAGAGGATGAAGGAGCGATAAAGCATGGGGCGAGGATGGGACACGGGAGGAAAGGACTAAAAGGTAAAGTAATTACGGATCAAGGGAGCAAGGCGATAAGGGAGCAGCAAGACGAGGGAAGGTGGAAAGGAGATTTTCTCGGATCAAGGAGACGAGCATATATATGTTTTTAAAGCATGTGCGTCTCCATCAATGAGTCCGATATGATTCGCATCTCAAGGATTTATTAAAGATACATAAGAAGCTGCTACGATTCGATTCATTGGTGAACGCATGGTGCTCCGCGATTCGGTATGGGACAGATCATTTACTTTTGTTTCATTGCAACTGACAGACAGCAAATCATCAATTTACTTAAGTGCCTTCTGACTTCAATGCAACAAAAACCAAACAAGATGAAATAAAACCAGATGATTTCTG
Organism: Silurus aristotelis; assembly: GCF_946808225.1. Taxonomy (NCBI): domain Eukaryota; kingdom Metazoa; phylum Chordata; class Actinopteri; order Siluriformes; family Siluridae; genus Silurus; species Silurus aristotelis. The sequence continues at coordinate 19,517,123 of NC_139593.1, forward strand.
TTGTGTCTCCAGGAAGACATAGCTCTACCTCTTCCATGTTAATCTGTATTCTATTTGACTCTCAGGACACGCCCCGGTCTCCGTAGTGTTGTGATGCTTCAACTCGATCTACATATCCATATATATATCAGCATTCACATTCATCCCAAAGCTGTTCTTTGTGCAAGTCAAGTTTATTTCTATTGCGTATTTCACAACAGACATCGTCTCGAAGCAGCTTTACAGAATTTAACAGTTAAAGTGAATGGTGTGTATTCATCCCTGATGAGCAGCCGTGGCGACTGTGGCAAGAAAAACCCCCTTAGATGTTATAAGGAAGAAACCTTGAGAGGAACCAGACTCAAAAGGGGAACCCCCATCCTCATTTGGGTGACATCAAGTGTGTGATTATAAATCTTTAAACAATACAGAGAGAGTGAGAACTACCATGAGCACTGGAGTGTAAGAACATTTCTTGCTAGCACACCCGAAATCGTCCTACACGATTGTGTGTCTTCAGCTTCGTGGTAACAGTTTTGGAAAGAACCACCTATTTCTGGAAAAGTCAGGGGTCCCAATACATTTGTCCATATATAGTCCAAATATTTCCAATCTACAATATACTGCCAATATACTGCACTCCACAGTATGACAGTGCGATTTGGAACACAGCCCATGGCTCAGGTGTTGACAGGTAGATGGAACACGGGGAAATTTGGAATCAAAACCCATCCTGAAGTCAAAGTATTGCTCTTTTTTATGGAGAGGGGGGGTATTTTAGATTCAGCAGTGCATGCTTGTGTGTGTGTGTGTGTGTGTGTGTGTGTGTGTGTTTAGGGTTTCTGTGTAGGTTTTCCCGTCTTTTCCCTCGTTTATTAGGGTTAATGTGCTGCACCCTTCTCATCCTCCAGAGTGCAAAGATGAACGAGCACTGCGCCGCTGGATTAGGACACAGCAGCTGTGTGTGTGTGTGTGTGTGTGTGCGTGTGTGTGTGTGCGTGTGTATGCGTGTGTGTGTGTGTGTGTGTGTGTGTTCTCTGTGAATCGATGAGACTGCAGCTGCCTGTTTGTTTCTAATGTCCTGGGTATGACCCTTTGGACCTCTCTCTCTTTCTCTCTCTCTCTCTCTCTCTCTCTCTCTCTCTCTCTCTCTCTCTCTCTCTCTCTGTCTGTCTGTCTGTCTGACTGACTGACTGACTGACTGTCCATCTCACTCTATTTATTGGCTCTATGTTTGTATTACAGACAGATAGAAAGTTGGACACTGACATCTGGACTGATTGTCTATTTGATGTCTGGATTTGCCTGAACATCTGTCATATAGCCAGATAACTAGATTGTTAGACAAATCTATTATGTTACAGGTAGACAAATAGAACGGACAGACGCCCTGCGGTGGACGATCAGTCAGTTGGGTAGACAGAAACAGATGTTGAGGACGGGAGAGGTGAACGGATGGATTGACAGAGTGAAAGGTTAACACCGGATCAGCACATCTCTACGCTCCTGACCAATCAAACCCGTGGCGTCGGTGATTCGCCTCTAGAGGCCGCTCTCGTAGTGACGGCAGACCGGAAGCCAGAAAAAACTCTCAGTATGGGTTTTTGCCGATAGTTTCAGCAAAAACCCATACTGAGAGTTTTTTCATCCCTCGACCTGTGCGTGAAGTGAAAAAATCATTGCTTATCTCATTACAGAGTGATTTTAAAGGTCCAAGTTGTGATGAGGTCAGAGATTCTCTAAAACAACACACTCCTTCGCTCCTCGTTGATGAACGTGAGGAGCGACGGTTTAACTCATGTGGTCCAATCCCATTGAAGAGCTACTGTATAACTGGATGAATTGTTGTGAAAAGCTTTTAAGAGAAACGTGTCAGAACATACAGATCATCACAGAATGCTGACCCATGTATACCCTATAAATTCCATCTGACCAGTGGAGCAATGGAGGTTTTCTTTCACGTCACGTGGACAGCTTGTGTGTGAGAGATGGCAAACCTTGGTAAGAGATGGTAAGAAGGCAAACCTTAGTATGATGGGTGGGGTGACGGGGAAACCTCGGCATGCATGCGGATGGACATATAACCCTATGTTTGGGTTTGGGTGTTGACCAAATTACGAAGGTCTCAGTCTGATTGATGAGATCAGTAAAATGAGACGTAGCAGTTTGTACAGTTGGCTTTTGCATCTAATCTACTGATATGGATTCCTCAGCGTTTTATGTACAGCTTCAAGAATTTCTCTTCAAAGGAGAAATTCCTGACATTTCCGCACTTACTTCGAGGGAGTAAGCGAATGAAGGATGGATGGAAGGAATTAATTTCTGAATAAATAAGTAGAACAAATCTTTAAACATTAAATAAATATAAAAAATAAATAAATACACACACTTATATACACATCCGTATTACCCAAATGGAGTCTAACGAATTATTTAATAAAATTTTTCCATTATTTCATTTTATTTAATCAATTTAATTAGCGACTATTTAATCGTTTATTTAATGCGATCAATATAATAAAGAATTGTTTTGCATTTATTTGATTTATTTAATTTTTTATAAATTTTTTAAATTAATTTTATTGAAATTTTTTTTTCCCCTGTTATTGTTATTGTTCACAAAAAAATATATAAAAAATAAAAACAGAACCAATTTTAGGTTTTGCATTTCTTCATAAATGCTGTGTAGAGTTCGCTGGAGAGAAGTTTACTTAAGCTTCTAATGTCCGTGGAAGACAGATAACCTATTTTACTACTTCGGCCCTGTTGGACAAATTAAGAAAGAACTTTGTGCATGCTTATTAAACCAATTCATCTGTATTCTGTTTCTCTGTCTGGGAGTGAAAATGGTAGCGCAGCAACCTGGCCATGGTTCACCCACATGGATGACGCCGTAGGACAGAAGTGCTCCGTTTTGTGCCTCTTGTCCTAATTTCATCAATGTGTCATGGTGAACCTCGGTGCATCTCCTGAAACACACCAGAGAGGGCAGACAGGCAGGGCGGAAAACCGAAGAAAGCTTGAGTCGAGTGGTTTGAGGAGGCGATGAGGAAATGTATTTAAAATTCGGAAAACATTACGTTCTAATACTGGCATTGATAAGTCATGGAAACACTGGGAAAAGAAAGACAGATGGAGAGCTAGATAGATGTATAACAACGAATATATTAGAAAGAAAATAATGATCTAAAATGGTATTGTGAGAACTGGATTTGAACTACAATTAAAGATGGAAAATAATGCAGAATTATGAATGAGTTACTCTGAACACCTCGGCAAAGCATTGTCCTCGCACAGCATCGCCTCTGGCTTTGTCTTCGATCCCGTCTTCAAATTCTGAGCTCTCTTGAGCCTTCCTCAGGTGGAAGTTCCTGCCTGACCCCCAGACATATGGTGGGGAGGATGGTACATGAAGTACCAACTGTTGGCACAAATTCTGCTGGCACAAATTCTGCTGGCACAAATTCACCACCATCGGGGTTTTTATTATTTCGAAAATCTTCTCAGCAATGACACTGGCTGCTGGTTTGGCATAACAAGCTCTCAAGACAGAGATATATTTCTTATGCCATAGAAGAAAAGAGCCAATAGGTGGTTATAGGTCCTGCCTGACCAAAGGGGTGTACTCGATGACCCTGAACCAGGAAAATGATCCAGAACCCTGGCCTGGTCATCACACACAGCTTGGAGCTCTAACGGTAAAAATAGCTTTCTGTTTCTGTAGTACCCATTGTTCTCCTGGGGCTTTAATCCAGATGTGACATCAATAACCCCCCCCCTCTGGATTGGCAGCGGGCTTTGGAGCAATTCATGGCCATCTGCTTGTGTCTCGTCTTCCATTGCTGATACAAATAACTCGGATAATAGCTCTTCGGTGACTGTGGAGAATTCTCCAGACAGTGGTCTTTGACATGCCAAATGGAAGCCACCTGATATGAGGCATCACCAGTCAGTCAGATTAAAACTAATAGGACGTCACTGATGTGGCCCTAATCATGAGGACACTCTTGGTTCAGCATCCTCATCAAAACAGCAATCGAAATATCTCGCTAGGTGTATTTAGGTATTATAAAAATAACTGTACTAGACAAAGTACCTGGTTCTGGAAGCAGTCACGCTGGTCTACAAATTTTGGAAGATTATCGGGGGGTTGGGGGGCGTCTCTGATGAACATGATGCCTCATAACTTCTCAACAAAGTACAGTAGAAGACTGAAAATGGTACCATATGGAAGTTTATTGGAACCCTGTTGTTCAATCTGACGTTAAAGCTCGTATTCTTTAATTATCCGATATTCACGTATTTCATAAGCTTCAAAACTGTATAATTTTTTGGTTCCTTCTTAATATCCTGGGAAGCTACACAGCAATGGCAACCCACCAACAAATCGTTCAGTTTTTTATGGGGGGGGGGGGGGGCGTGAAAGTCAATGAATAAAATGAAAGTTGTTATATGGTAGGAATAGAAAGATACATTTATAATGATTGGTGTGGCACCATTTTCATTGCTATATCACATTTTCTATAAAAGTTTTGGAGCATAATCGCAATTTTTTTATTATTCGAATGCAATTTTGACCTCCAGCTGTTTTTCTGAAAAACTGCAGCTTAAACTCAGAACTTAAGTCACTCAGGACTGAATTTTTCTTTATTCGTGACCCATTTCTGGTCAGATTTATCTACTTTTATTTTCGAGGCTTTCCCCTTGCAAAACAGTGTTATGGGTTGCCAATTCTCTGCAATTTACTTTTTTTTAATCATTATTTTTTTACTTTTACGAATCCAGCTATTAGGGATGCACAAGCCAGTGCACTCTTAGTGCCGGTTCCAAGCCCGGATAAATGGGCCGGGTTGCGTTAGGAAGGAAATCCAGTGTTAAACGTGCCAAATCAAATATGCGGATTGCGAATATGCGGATTTATTAATTTTACTACATTTCCAGAAAAATTTTTATCTAACCGGCGTACCTGCTCATAAAAAGTGTTATTCGGGACTAGTACTATTTTTCAGAGCATATAAAAACAGCAGAGATTCTCTTTCTGCTCTGCGTTACTACTCCGATTAATTTGTGATAAATCACATAGGTAAACACTAGTGCTAATCAATGATACAGTGCTAAAAAAAAAAAAAAGACGTAGAGTGCTACATGATGATGATGAAGCTAACAAATGTTCAAAAGCACTGACAGCTGAAGAGCATAAGGCAGAGTGCTAACAGATGGAGCGTGCTACGAGACGAGGTAGCGCGTAAACAGACGCTGCCTGCCTTTCACTTGTCAGAACGCAAGCATTAAAACGCTAACCCTTACAACTGTGACACTGTAATTTAGGGTTTAGTTGAACGAGGTTTGCGTGAGTCATTTGGCTGCGTGATTTTTTTTTTTTGTTCTCGGTAAACGAGCTAGCGTCGCCGATGCGGCAGGTTAATTTAGCCCGCGTCCTCTCTGACAAGCTAACAGCTGTTTGTCTGTGATCTTCACCTCTACCGTGCACTAACGCAAGCTCATTAAACTTACACATGGTGAGATGCACACTCGTCACACGTCCTATTTTTTGGGTTTTTATATTTAAGAACAGTCGAAGGTGGGTCTCTCACACACTGGCCTTTATGTGACTGCCCAAGATGAACGAGGCGCTCGATTAAATTTCAGAGTTCACGCAATGTTGGAACGAATAAGAAAAATGAAACTGAAGAGAAATTGTGCGAAAATGATCACGTAGAACACGGGAAATAGGATTTCCGCATAAAAGATACCTGGTAGCAGAATTATTGCCACCCAGTGAATAGATTAATGCACACCATTAGAACCAAATAGGAAAATTTGCTAAAGTAAATAAGTAGGCAGGCAAACAATATCCAAATGCCCGAAGTTTTAAAATTTACTCCAAGGGGCCCAAGTTTAAATTCTATAACACTACACAGTTTGTAACAGTTGCAGTGAGCCAAGCTCTTGCTCTGTGTCAAGCTTACATTGTGTACCTCCTGAACTTCCAAGTTTTAAATCTTGTTTGGGAAATTGGAACATTTGATGCTTCAGGGAAAAATTACCTGTCATGTGTTGGGGCTGTTTTGACCCTTTCATGTAGACTAATGTACCATGGTATTCCATGGAATACAAGGTGGTATCAAAAAACTTGCTCTTTTTACCACCTTCAAAATAGTCCAATTTCACAGCAATATAGCATTCCCAGCGTTCCTGCCACTTCTGGAATGTGTCCTGGAAGGCGTGTCAAGCACCTTCTGCGATTCGTGCCGGGTCTTCGCAACGGTGTCAAAACAACGACCTTTGAGATGGACCCTCATCTTTGGGGAAGACAGCAAAGTCCGCAGGAGCCAAATCCGGAGAGTAGGGTGGGGTACAGTGGTGCGATCATGTGGATTGGTTGCCGATGTTCTTCATGAATTGAAGGGTTTCGGCGGTCGAGCTTGTCAATGGTCTTCCAGATCTCTCGTCCTCTTCCAGTAATGCACTCTTGTTTAAAACATCTCGAATGACATCTCGTTGCAGCATCGCAGTATGTCAAACGTGAATGAATTTCACATGTGCGCTTTGTTTTAACCTGCTGTACCTGATGAAATTGCAGACGTGGTCGGAATAGCACCAGTTAGCACCATTAGTTTCGAAACTTCTTGATACCAGTTCATATCAGCATAAGACTGTAGAGAAAGATCCCAAGATTAAGACTTCATTCTCTCAGAGGTGTGGCAAGTGGGTGGGGGGGGGGGGGTCGGGGGGGCTTGCCAATAATATTTAGAACAGTGCACTAGAATCACCTATTGCTCAAAACTCAGGTGTGTCAATATATCTGGATCCGACTTCAGACATACAGATAGAAATCTAAATATACAGTGACTCAGAAGGAGAGACAGGAGATTCTTTATTGATGTTTTTATGGAAATCTGCAGTGCCTCTACTGCCCACAGTTGAAAAAGTGCCGATTGGGTAAATGTAATTTTTTTTTCTTCTTTTTAATAAAAAGCGGTCTGTGTGTGTTCAATATCTTGTGCACCACATTCTAAAGTGTTCTGCTCGTCTGTTTCGTCCCCAAGAGGATGTTTAATTAGAGCCGTCCTGGTTCGAGTCCAGCGTGAGGAACTGCCGCTCGGCTTCATTAGCTCTGGGGCTGAGCTAGCCAGCGGAAAATTACAGCCAGTTTTAATGTATGCACTCTGAATGCTAATTGTTTCACTTTGCCTAGGTGTAGTGCACATGAAAATCTCAAGGTACCCAACTGGAAATAATAATAAAAAAAAAAAGGAGACATCGATACGGAAAAACAAAACCATTCGTTTAGAAGTCGTGGTGGCGATAAAGAGAGCCGCCTGGAAAGGCTGTGTCTCAAACTACATAATACTACCCTAAATAGTGTTTTGACACACTAACCCAAGCTAGCCGGCGGAAAATTACCGTTTTTTTTTTTACGGACATGTTCGTAATGTTAATCGTCTCACTTCACCTGGGCTAAGCAAGTTCATAAAGCGTGCCGGAGCAAGAAAAAGAGTTATAAGTCCCTCCTCATCAGCAAATTACACCTTCTGGTCCCAGCAGATGTTCCCTGAAAAGTAAGTGAAGGCAAAGTATATTTTATTTTAGTGCCACTACTTTCGGCTTTCAGTGGAACTTTGCAGAGTGGTTTTATCCGACGGGTCTCACAGACAAGGGTAGTATCACGTTATTCCACTATATACTTTGTATGCTTTGCTAGGAAAGGTGCGTTTCCACAGAAACATGTAAGAACATAGTAGTACAGCGTAGGAACAGAACACTGTGGTGTGAGGCAAACAGTGTAGGGCTACTAATCCAGATAAATCTAAAAATGGCATTCTTGCTAAAAATGCTTTGCATCCACACTTTCCTAAAAGTTGCAGATCCACACTGAAACGTCTGAAAATGCTCACATCTGAACGTGAACGTGTTTTTAAAACCCTCCGTTTTTACACGAAAATGGCGTGTTTAAAATGTTTTTGTCAACTTAGAACGCAGTCTCCGTGTGGACGAAAGGCCAAAAACAGAGGGGAAAAATATGCACAAATTAGTGTGGACATGGCCTAAAGACAATCTGATGATGAAGGCAATAGCAACTGTCCCCGGTGCAGGAGGGGGGCATTAATGGTGCCAGGGTCATAACATGTTAAAGGTTTGGTTAGCCCAGGTGAGCCAGGTGTCTCCCATTACCAGTTTTCCCCATATAAGTTTTGCATCACTTGTCTGGGGGGGGGGTACCCTCTATATGAGTTGGCATCCGGTGTTAGTGTAAAGTTTTTATCCACATTAGGTGTTTTATCATTTATATGGTTTGTATTCCTTGTAAGAGTTGTTTCCCTATCAAGGTGGTTCTCCCTTTAAGGTTGTATCAGTTTAAAGGTTCCTTCCCCTATACGGTTTGTATTCCCTGTGGCTACCCTTTAAGGGTTGTCTTTCTTTGAAGGTTTGTGTTGCCTATAAGAGTTGTATACCCTAAAAACGGTATCCCCTCTAAAGTTTCTTTGATTTGTTCGTTCCCTATAAAGGTTGTATTTCACATAAGTTGTCGATCACATCACCTGTAAGTGTTGGGTCCCCCCATAAGCGCTTTGAATCCACTGAGTCCTGTGAGGGCTTGGATTTGTTATATAGGAGTTGTCTTACCTATGAGGTGTTGGTATAACCTGAAAGGTGTATGCATTCATATAGGCTGTGCACTCTGTAAAGTGTTTGACCTCTTCAGAAGTTGTCGTCTCTATAAACTTGTGTCTCGACAGCTACTTATTGTCCTTTGTGGTCCAATGATCAAGGATTTTGGGTTGTCTATGGATGCCATCCAGTTTCTTGAAAAATAGCTCACAACCAGTGTAAACTAGCTGGCACTAGTGAGATTAGCAGTAGCATCGAGAAGATATACGAGTTATTCTTATGGTTCCATGAGTTGTACGACATGACAATTTTGACCTGGTAAAAAGGGATAAAATTCAACCGATTGCTCAAATCTAGGGTACTTCCCAGCTGTCTAGAATCTTCAAAGTCTGAGCAACTGTGTTTTCACTGTTTACAAGTTTTATTTAATCAGACTTCTGTTACCTTTGTCTTAACTTAAAAAAACACGTTGCCACAGCAACAATTGCTGCACTTTTTGAGAAAGCTAATTAAGAAAAGACCTTGGCAGAGTTCATACTTTTGTGTGTGCATTGGGCATTTAATTTGCTTGACCTGTGCAAGGTGAGCATGCAGAAGAACTATATATAGAGAATATATATATTTTCTTCTTACAGATGGTGTGTCTCTGTAGCTTTGCTTTGTCTCTCAGGTTGAAGGAGTTGCTTTACCATCTTGTTTTTCTCTAAAGGTCACACGGCAGGCTTTCGCGGAAGATCGTGTAGTGATCTGATAAAACATGGCGAGGGTGGAGGGATGTTTGGACTCGCTTTGGTGAGACATGCGTGTGTTTGATCTGCTCGCGACCTGAAAGTCGGATATTGAAGCGCTGCCGCTTGAGCCTTCTGGGGAATAAACTGGGACTTGATCAAATTGCAGGTTAGCCAATAACAATCTTGCAGGAAAATCTTGGTAAAAATAAGCAGATTTACTGCAATTTCAGTAGAATTTCTACTCTGCATATTCATCAATCACATGCACACAGCACGCTTACCGCAGAGTTACTGAGGCCACGCCCTCTGCATGCACTGTACAATTAAAGAAAAAAAGTAATTCGTTTGCATGCATGTCAGCTTATAAGCAAACAAAATGATAGATATATATGAGATACAGTTAATTATTAATTCACATACATTTCTGTACATTCCTGGTAAGTTTCCAACTTGAAATAGTTCCAAAATTCAGCAGTTGAAGTTACCATGGAAAGTTTCTGGAAATTTACCGGAGATTTGGAAAGACATCAAAAAGAGACATGGCTTTGTGGACGCCTTCCTTTTTAATTCCAAATTTCGGACGGTATTCCAAATATTAGATTCGGTTCAACTTTATTAAAATGCATTTAGCCTTTAATCAGAAGTGCAAATGTATATAAATAAATCTAATATAAATGTATAAATTTTCTCGCATTTCCTTTATGTGACATTAAAGAGCCAAACTCTTCCTTCTTTCACCTCTGCCTCATTTGTTTCCTTTTTTAATTTATTTTTTATTGTTTTTTTCTGAGGCAGTTCGTTCTTTCTAGTGCTGTTGGAAATTTGTATGTAATACTCCTGGACCAGGCTGCCTTTAGAGACCCCTACTTTGCCCATGGCTCATATTCTGGGCTATAACATCTTCATATTCTGTAATCGCCCCTGATTTGAACTCCAGCAACTCCTCTGACTCACTTCTGTTACAAGCTGGATGTCGTTATTGGGCAGCGTCGAGCCGTTTGCATAAATTTGAATAAATGTATTGGAGGTGGTAGAAATCTAATGCATAAGAGTTACTGAGTCCTGTGTGTATGTGTGTGTGTGTGTGTGTGTGTGTGTGTGGCATGTCCAGGATGACGATTAGGCTTGATCGTTATCTTCTCAGGAGGGCTCATTTCGATGCGTTTCCATGGTTACGTCAGGTCACACTGGTGGACCATATAGTCTGGACGCGTTTACTGATTGTCGATCGTGTTTACGGGAGACTAGGTTTGGGACACATCCTCTTTGATGGGGCAGTAAATTGAGGTGCTGAAGTGGGTATTAGTTTGGGTGAGACACTTGGCCAGGGGCAGGAGGTGTCTGCTGATGTGGCAGCTTTCTCATGGGGAAATGTTTCTCATTCTGGGCTAATGAAGGTTTACCTTTTTAGCTAACCACAACCCCTTTAACGGGCTGCCCAAAGTCCAACCCCTGGGACAAGGTGTGTTTCTTTTTCCTTTCACTTGATGTGGTAGCATATTGTTTTAACGCTAAAAGAAGTGCCCTTGTGTCCAATCCCTGACTGAAAGTCGATTTGTCTACCTTTACCTTAATTTTATATATATATATATATATATATATATATATATATATATATATATATATATATATATATATATATAGCTCTTACAAACACAATCAAACCACCATGTCCCAATTTCACAAATTATTGACTATATAGGCCATGTAAACACCATCTGTAGGGATAAAATGAAAAAAAAAATCATAAATCCACACAGCTGGCTGTAACATGGATAGCTGTCAGTATGAATGTATATATTACCGTGAAGATACAATGGAAGGATCCATTTTGTTTTAAGGATTGGGGGGTTACCAACAGACAGAGCTTTAGACCCCTTTGAAGAGCTGTAATTTAAAATTCATTCCCAGCAGCTGGAGCTCGAATGCCTGCTGTTCTCTTGGCGAAACACGTGTTCTCGGTTCACATCTGGAAATCTGCGACTCGCTATGCCTTATTTATGCGCTACCTCGGGAAGCCCTGCCTAGTGGAGCAGATGTGACACGGCGTTTTATATATATATTTTCTTGTCCAAAAGAAATCATTTAGGGAAAATTCAAAATAGCTACAAAGTCCCTTTCATTCATAAATTGTCCTTTGCTAGAAGAGAGTGAATTTTGGATCGTACAGACCACAAGCTACCACTGCTGGGCCCTTGATCAAGGCCTCCAACTGAGATAATGGCGTCTGCCGAATGCCGTAAATGCTAGCAAACCTAGCTCTTGATCTCAATATGCTATAAAAGCTATATGTTATCAAGCTTGCTAAAGAACTTTCCTATTTGCTTAAAATCAAATAGATCACTACTGCTGTAAAGGGAATGTTAGCTAGCTATTTAAGCTAGTTATTTAATAATTTAGTTCCCTGCTTGCTACTTTGAGTAGCGAGGTAGCTACAGCTGGAGAGGTAGCTCATCTGGCTAGTCATATAATTGAATATCGTTTGCTAAATCAGACTTAATTTATCCGGTTTTGCGATTGGCTAATTAAATACTGCACAAGCCCGGCCCCTTGCTAACCCAGATTTGCCGTTTCAATCGGCAAAACCTCGACCTGTGTATAAATTTTTTGTTTTGGTCTGTAAGTTGAGGGTTTAGTCCTTTTCAAAGTGGTGTGGTGCATCATGGGTATTTTGTACCTCTTAGTGTGTATTGTTTGGCTAAAACCCACTATGTTGTCTTTCTTTATGTTATATATCAAGCTAGCTAGCAAAATGACCAGCCTTGGATTTTAGCAAGCTCATGGCTAAGATTTAATCTGGATTTTGGATTAATGTTAGCTAGCTACTCTAGTAGCCTCTTCTGGCATGGAGAGCGATTGCTGCTACATATACAGTAAACCTGTCCTGTTTACTTTGTCCATGTTTATGCTAAAAATAAATAAATAAAAAATCCTATCCCTATGTTTCTTGCTATGGCAGAGACTATAGAAACTGATTAGCATGTAAGAGTACTTAGTTTTTTTTTTCTTTTTTCATTTCCCAACATATCTGAGGTAAACCTTTACGTTCCAGATCATTCCGTCTTGCTAGACTTACTGGTCCCGCTGTGTGTGTTAATGACTTCTTGGCTAATTAAACGGCTAGTTCCAGCACTTGCTCTCCTCAGAAGCTCAGCGAACAGCGCCGGTGTTTTTGTTTTGTCATTGTGAAAAAAACACTAAATCGCAAGTTGTATTGAAACCGCAGTCTCGCGTCAGGAGCCAAACGCCAAACTTCACACTTCCCTCAAAGTGCTGGCAGAAAGCGAAAAAAAATAAAGTGCAAGGAGGAAACAACAATTTTCTGCAGTCGGATCCCGGGGGGGTTGTGTTAACCTCGCACGTTATGGCCGCCATATATTAAAGGTATATTTCGGAGTGCGCAAGGGATTGTGGGAAATCGCCTGATGGATCGACAGCGATATAGAGATTCGTGGTGTGTGTGTTGGGCTTTTATTATTATTTATGAGGGTCTGTTCACTCTCTGACCACAGATATGAGAGAATTGCACTTTCGGAGGACATAAATCGCTCTAAAATGCCACTTGTGTCTCATAGACTATCCCGCCATCCTGTTCTGGCGGCTTATTTACTTCCTGTCATGAGACAGACCCTGTAATCTGTTAGCACACTGTACAGAAATGCTCAAGCAATGTGTAATATTGATATCAGCCTTACACAGAGGGAAGGCGGGCCATAGTAATGACCTACGCTAAGCTAAAACAGTACAACGTGACTGCTAGCAATGAGAGATTTAGCCAGACATGACGAGCTACTACGTCTACTCCTTAGCGAAATATCTGGCCGCATTTCCTTTTTTTACGAAATGCGGGCCGAGTAAAAACCAGACCCGACACACCAGTATCTCTCATCCGATTTAATCTGAATCACCTCCGCTGATTGTTTTTTATGCACAGGAGGAATAAACACGTGCAGTCTGAATGAATGAACAGAAAGAAAAAAAGAATATAAACAGACACTGCATAGCAGGTGATAGATAGATAGATAGATAGATAGATAGATAGATAGATAGATAGATAGATAGATAGATAGATAGACAGACAGACAGACAGACAGACAGACAGACAGACAGACAGACAGACAGACAGACAGATTGATTGGATGATTTATTGACAGACAGACAGCATGATTGATTACATTAATGATTGTTCGACTGATAGATTGAATGACAGACAGGCAGACAGACAGACAGACAGACAGACAGACAGAAAGAAAGAAAGAAAAAATGCATTATTGATCAGGACACACAGATTGCGGCTCACTCCTGTATGCCCCCCCCTTAGTGTGCACTACCTAGTGATGTTCTTACCCGGACTGTGGAACATGTAGGAACGTAAATTACTTTTATCAGCTTTAGCGGGAGGCTAGCGCTGTCCGCGCACGCTATGTCCCAATCACGTCTCTCTGTCTGTTTCATCACAATCATATTCAGTGTGACACACACACACACACACACACACACACACACACACACACACACACACACACACACACACACACATACATATGGATATATATAGGGATATATATATATATATATATATATATATATATATATATATATATATATATATATATATATATATATATATATATATACAGTGAGGAAAATAAGTATTTGAACACCCTGCTATTTTGCAAGTTCTCCCACTTAGAAATCATGGAGTGGTCTGAAATTGTCATCGTAGGTGCATGTCCACTGTGAGAGACATAATCTAAAAAAAAAAATACAGAAATCACAATGTATGATTTTAAAACTATTTATTTGTATGATACAGCTGCAAATAAGTATTTGAACACCTGTCTATCAGCTAGAATTCTGACCCTCAAAGACCTGTTAGTCTGTCTTTAAAATGTCCACCTCCACTACATTTATTATCCTAAATTAGATGCACCTGTTTGAGGTCGTTAGCTGCATAAAGACACCTGTCCACCCCATACAATCAGTAAGAATCCAACTACTAACATGGCCAAGACCAAAGAGCTGTCCAAAGACACTAGAGACAAAATTGTACACCTCCACAAGGCTGGAAAGGGCTACGGGGAAATTGCCAAGCAGCTTGGTGAAAAAAGGTCCACTGTTGGAGCAATCATTAGAAAATGGAAGAAGCTAAACATGACTGTCAATCTCCCTCAGACTGGGGCTCCATGCAAGATCTCACCTCGTGGGGTCTCAATGATCCTAAGGAAGGTGAAAAATCAGCCCAGAACTACACGGGAGGAGCTGGTCAATGACCTGAAAAGAGCTGGGACCACCGTTTCCAAGGTTACTGTTGGTAATACACTAAGACGTCATGGTTTGAAATCATGCATGGCACGGAAGGTTCCCCTGCTTAAACCAGCACATGTCCAGGCTCGTCTTAAGTTTGCCAATGACCATTTGGATGATCCAGAGGAGTCATGGGAGAAAGTCATGTGGTCAGTTGAGACCAAAATATAACTTTTGGGTCATAGTTCCACTAAATGTGTTTGGAGGAAGAAGAATGATGAGTACCATCCCAAGAACACCATCCCTACTGTGAAGCATGGGGGTGGTAGCATCATGCTTTGGGGGTGTTTTTCTGCACATGGGGCAGGGCGACTGCACTGTATTAAGGAGAGGATGACTGGGGCCATGTATTGTGAGATTTTGGGGAACAACCTCCTTCCCTCAGTTAGAGCATTGAAGATGGGTCGAGGCTGGGTCTTCCAACATGACAATGACTCGAAGCACACAGCCAGGATAACCAAGGAGTGGCTCTGTAAGTAGCATATCAAGGATGGTGTGGCCTAGCCAGTCTCCAGACCTAAACCCAGTAGAGAATCTTTGGAGGGAGCTCAAACTCCGTGTTTCTCAGCGACAGGCCAGAAACCTGACTGATCTAGAGAAGATCTGTGTGGAGGAGTGGGCCAAAATCCCTCCTGCAGTGTGTGCAAACCTGGTGAAAAACTACAGGAAACGTTTGACCTCTGTAACTGCAAACAAAGGCTACTGTACCAAATATTAACATTGACTTTCTCAGGTGTTCAAATACTTATTTGCAGCTGTATCATACAAATAAATAGTTACAAAATCATATATTGTGATTTCTGAATTTTTTTTTTTAGATTATGTCTCTCACAGTGGGCATGCACCTACGATGACAATTTCAGACCCCTCCATGATTTCTAAGTGGGAGAACTTGCAAAATAGCAGGGTGTTCAAATACTTATTTTCCTCACTGTATATATATATATACAGGACTGTGTGACACGTGAGTCATGTCCTGAATGTACAAAGAAAAGAGAAATAAAGCCGCATTTATCAAACTTTAGTACTGACAAGAAAACAGAAAAGAAAGAAATGTAATCATCATCATAATAGCACCACCTAGCTTATAATATAGCTGGCTGAGTGTTCAGAAAAAAAGAAAAGAAAGAATAAAAAAGAATGATATAATCGAAAAATACAAATACAGACAGATGAATGAATTGAAAGTGAATAAATGAACAAATGAATTCAAGAAATAGAAAGAAAGAATGGATGAAAGAAGAAAGTGGGAATAAGAGAAAAAGTGAAAGAATGGCCCATAGAAAAAAAGGAGAAATAATGGCTTGAATGATTGAAATATAGTGAAAGAAAGAAAGAGAAAAAGAAATAAAAAAGAAAGAATTATAGTTTAATTAAATCATTAATGGGAGAAATAAATAAAAAAGAGAGAGAGAGAGAGAGAGAGAGAGAGAGAGAGAGAGAAAGAATAGATTAAATGAATGAATGAATGAATGAATGAAACAAAAAAATTATAAAATAAAGAAAAAGTATGAAAGCATATATGAATTAATTAATTAAAAAGAAAGGAAAAAAAAGTATGAAAGAAAGTAAGCGAGAGAAAAATCGATAAAAAATAAGAATGGATGAATGAATGAATAAAAGAAAATGAACTGATGGAAAGAAAGAAAGAAAGAAGAAAAAGAAAGAAAGAAAGAAAGAAAGAAAGAAAGAAAGAAAGAAAGAAAGAAAGAAAGAAAGAAAGAAAACAGACAGACAGAAAAAGAGGTGTTTAGCTATGATTTATGGAATATAAATAAAGGATGAATAATACTCGGCTAACACTGTTAGCTAGCTATCAAAGAACAAGCTTACCACTTTGCTAATGGTGTTAGCTGCCTGGATTAGCATTTAGCAGGCTTTAGTCATGACACAAAGAAAAAAGAAATAAAGATATTTCCCTTTCATAATAGCGCTAGCTGGCCAGGTTGGGGCTCAGCAGGCGGAAGATATATAGTAACTACTTGGCTAATGTTGTTAGCTTGCTGGCTAAGTGTGTAGCTATGACATGAATGAAAGAGAAAGTAAGAATGAAA
>NC_139593.1:19538806-19543806 GCF_946808225.1 Silurus aristotelis
GTCTTTTTTATCCGTTCACTCGTTTATCTGCAGGCCTGTTCTCTTTTTCATCGTGTTCAGTCGCTCCGCTTCATGTAATGTCCCCAAAGGACACAGATTTTCGGTGTCTCTCTCCGTCTCTGAAGCAGCTGAACTGGTGTAAGTGTGTTTGAATGAAAGCACAGACGTACAGAATGAAGGTTTGGCCATGAATCGTGATGACCAGAAGCATCTCGTGTGCCTCATGACCTCTCATTTACGTATCTTCACTACTTAGGGAGCACCGAAGAGGGAGGGTTAATGAAGTGCCCTTTATTGCATTATGGAAAATTACCTTTAGATATTACTCCCTAAGGAATAAAGGCTAAATAGACTCTCTCTGACACACACAAACTAAACACAATGATTTGCAAATCCTACTTTGCATAGGTCATCATATCCAGATGTTGCTGTGTTTGTTCAGAGTCAGGCCCCGCCCACTCAGCCACCTTTTGCGATATATATTTTGGCGTAAAAATTATTCACCATACTAACCAATAGCAAAAGTTTATTCGTTTTCCATTTACGTAAAAAAAAAAAAAAAAAACGTTGCAAAAACAAACAACAAAAAACCAAACACCAAAAGTATTGGGACACCGGTCCACTTTTCCAGCCTTGTGCGGTTCTCCCCCTGAATTGTTACCACAAAATCTATGGCACACGATTCTACAGGACGTCTTTGGATTACCCTTTTAATAGAACTAGAAGACACAAAAATGTTCCAGCATCACAATGCTTCTGTGCACCAAGCCAGCTCCATGAATAAATGGGATGGAGTGGAAGATCTACTGGGATAGAGCAAAAAACCCTATTGAACACCTTCAGGGGGAAATTTATCCCATGCCTCCTCACCTCACAATACACCAGTGCCTGATTTTACCAAAATATTTGTTGCTGAATGAGCACAAAATCTCAGTAAAATCTAGTGGAACAACATCTCAGAAGAGTGGAGGTTTCTATGGGAACTTTTATAAAAACTTCATTTTGGGAAATTTGGAAATATTTCAAGTTGGGAATTTACAGGAATTTCTTAGAAATTTTGGGAAATGTATATGATCGCTATCATATACAAACACAAATAAAAAGTATTTTGTTTAGTCATATGCTGAGGAATGTGCATTGAATGTAGGGGGCATGGCCTCAGTAGCCATGCAGTAAGTGTGCTGTGTGCAGCTGATTTGCTGAATGTAAATGGGTAGAAATTCATTTGAAACTGCAGTAAATTTGGTCGTTTTACCCAAAATTATTCTGCAAGATTTGTTTTTTTCAACTACATTTAAGTTCCCTGTTATAGGCTCACCTGCAATTTTATAAATTCCCAGTCTATTCCCATTTATACCTATGGAAAGTTTCTTGAAAATTCCCAGAATTTCGCAACCCTAGGTGTAGTAAGTTAGGTTGCATTATTATATTACATTGTGATACAATACATATATGTATATACATAGTCTTTCTTTTCCACAGCTATACAAAGCGCGTTGTGGGCAGCGGGATTCGAGCCCAGGCACAAAACCCAGAGGTTCGCGTGAAGGAGGCTAATCCGGTCATCCAACAGGTCATCGACAAGCTGAAGCATATCAACCAGGTGAGAGCCAATCAGACACCAGGCTCGCGATTTAGCGAATATGAGAAAAATCCATCAGGTATGAAATTATTGTGTGGTTAATACTTGATCAACCAAGTATGAGCCAAAAAATCAATTTGGCCAAGCAAATCAATGACTTACCCAATTAGATCAACGCTGGCAAGTAAATCAGTGAGGTAACTGAGCAATCGGCCAATCAAATTTAGAGGGGCCAATCGATACCATCCAATTAATCAGTGCACTTATTGTGATTTAATCAGGTAAATCCTGTAAGGAAGATAATAGCTAGCGACTGAGAGGGGAACAAACCGATACCGTAATCAAAACTGTCAAGTGAATCGGGTATGACATGATCAAATGTTTCATACAACATTTGTGTTAAACAAATCAGGTATGAAGTGAACTAGTGTGCACTAAAGCTGATGAAATCAAATCAGGCATGGAGTGATCCAGTGTACACCAATGCTGAGAGGATCAAATCAGGTATGAAGTGGTCAGGTGTGTATTAAATCTGAGTAAATCAAATCAGGTATGGAGTGAAGTGATCCAGTCTACACCAATGCTAAAAGGATCAAATCAGGTATGAAGTGATCCAGTGTGCACTACAGCTGAATAAATAAAATCAGGTATGAAGTGTATTAAATCTAAGAAAATCAAATCAAGCATGGAGTGATCCAGTGTACACCAATGCTGAAAGGATCAAATTAGGTATACAGTGATCGGGTGTGTACTAAAGCTGATTAAATCAAATCAGGTGTGAAGTAATCATGTGTGTACTAAAGCTGATTAAAACAAATTAGGTATAGAGTGTAGTGACCCAGTGTACACCAATGGTAAAAGGATCAAACCATGTATGAAGTGATCCAGTGTGCACTAAAACTGGGTGTATGAAATCTGGTATAAAGTGATCAGGTGTGTATTAAATCTGAGTACATCAAATCAGGTATAAAGTGATCAGGTGTGTACTAAAGATGATTAAATCAAATCAAGTATGAAGTAATCATGTGTGTACTAAAGCTGATTAAATCAAATCAAGCATAGAGTGTAGTGATCCAGTGTACACCAATGCTAAAAGGATCAAATCAGCAAGGAACGATCCAGTGTGCACTACAACTGGGTGTATGAAATCTGGTATGAAGTGATCAGGTGTGTATTAAATCTGAGTAAATCAAAACAGGTGTGAGGTGATCTATTTTGTACTACAGCTGATTAAACCAGATACAAACAGGGTAGCTGATTGAACAATTTAGGTCCTAACCAATCAGGGATCAATTCAAACAAATGTATCAAACCAGAACGACCTAGTTAGCAACCATCACTTACGAAACACAAATATCTAGCTAGCTTGTGGACGTAAAAAACAAACAAACAAACAAAACCCCCCAAATAATACTAGCTTTGCTCTGAAGCGCTCTCTTAGACTTAGACAATATTTTTTGGTCAGAAATTAGCGAGCGTAATTTGTCTTTAGCATGGGAGATCCAGAGCGAGGATGAGTGTGATCGATGGATACATATTTACCAGTCCATCTTTAGTGTTTGTGTTCGGCTCCTGGCTAAATCAATGCTGCTTTAGCCCCATTGTCTCATTGTGGTGTTTGTGCTGAGGTGGCCGTGTGTATACGTTTAGCCACAGGATGTGATGATGCTAATGCTGATTCAGGACTTATTATGACACACACACACACACACACACACACACACACACACACACACACACACACACACCGTAGTTGAGACTCGGCTGTTATTTTATTCAGGCCAAACCATTTTAACCTTTATCCCTTAGTCATTTTGTTTGTCAATCCTTGCAGTTATTTACTCTTAAACCTGGCGAGGCATTTGATTTTTAAAAGCTAACACCATAATCTGGGATCCGAATCAATATCTTGAAAGGCAGCACTGTATTCTGCCAACCGACTTCATAATCTTGGAGCTCAGTGACTCAGGGAATTATTCTGGAGGTATTGTTAGTCCATAATCTGCAAACATTACAGTGTAATCTGGGAGTTAATCCCAATAATAACTCATTAACGTTGCCAATAATTCAGAACAATCGTTGAGAACTCCATAATATCAGCTGTTTGTTTTGTAATCTGGGAACGCCATAATCTATAAAGTGTCCCAGTGTAGTCTGGGTGTTAATCTGGAGATAAAAAATAATCGTTTTAAAAAATAATTAGGACTTTCTGGAACTGACTCTATAGTCGGAGATAGCACTGTACTCTGGAAGCTAATTTATCAATCTATATGGTAATTTGGTCATGTGGGACCTTTATTCATCTGGGAGCTATTTGTTCTAAAATCAGTAACAGTTTATTTATTTTTTTTCTCTGTAATTTGCTGTAACCTAGGAATAATCCTAATCTGGCTAATATTAGACTAGGGCGTAAATTTGTATTTGTATTTGATAAAGTGAACTGGGTGGGTGCTAAACTCTTAATCGAGAGGGTAAATTCTCTATCTAAGGTGTATATCCTTAATCTGGGATTTAAACACTTAATCTGATCAGTAAATCCTTAATCTGTGGGGTTAATCCTTTATCTGGAGGGTAAAACAATACCCTTGAAGGGAAATACGTAATGGAGGGAAGGAAAAACTGGAGAGTAAATCCTTTATCTGGGGGATAATTCCTTAATTAAGGGTATAAATCCCTAGTCTTGGTGGTGAATCCTTAACCTGGGTGTAAATACTTACATTGGGGGTAAATCCTTAATCTGGCAGTAGATCCTTAATCTTGGGGATAAATTTATCCTGGTGGATAAATAAATTTTTCGGGGTGTAAATCCTCTGTCTGTCAGGTATATTTTTAATCTGGGGGTAAATCATTTATCTAGAGGGTAAATCCTTAATCTGGGGTTGAAATTTTTAATCTGGAAAGTAAATCTTTTATCTGGAGGCTAAACTTTAATATGGTGGTAAATCCTTTATCTGGGGTTGAAAGTCCTTTATCTGACGAGTAAATCGTTAAACTGGAAAGTAAATCCTTATTCTGGATGGTAAATCCTTAATTTTGGGACCAATCCTTAAACTGGGGTTTAAATCCTTAATCTTGGGGACAAATCCAGACAATTTTAGGTGGTATATACAAAATGTGGGAGTATATCTTTATTCTGGGAGTATAAATCCTTTTTCATGATGGTAAAGCCTTAAATTGAGGTGTAGATATTAAATCTGGGTGGTAAATCCAAAATCTGAGGCAAAAACCCCTTTTTTTTATTTGGGGGGGGGGGGGTGTTAGAATTGGGGGGTGGTATATCCTAAATTTGGGGGTAGATTTTTTTTATTTTTTTATCTTGGGGTTAAATCCTTTTTATAGGCAGTATATTGTATATTTGGGGTTATATCCTTAATCTGGGGGATAAATCATTTTTTCTGGGAGGTAAATGTTTACTCTG